>NW_022196906.1:5772124-5839782 GCF_008632895.1 Mastomys coucha
CTCACTGGAGAGAAGATGGCAGCTCTCACTGGAGACTCTGGGTCAAAGCAGTCCCTGGAGGCAGACCCGCCTTGTGCAAGGGGGGGGGCAGCTAAAGTCGCTGATGCACCTCTGCCACTTGGAAGCTGAGAGTATCCTGTCCCTGCCACCTGGCAGCTCCCCTGCGACTCTTGGGGTCTGTGCCTCCCTGTTGTCTGCTCCCGGCTTAGGAACTCACTGGAGAGAAGAAGGCAGCTCTCACTGGAGACTCTGGGTCAAAGCGGTCCCTGGAGGCAGAGCCTCCTCATGCAAGGGAGGGGCAGCTAAGTTCGCTGATCCACCTCTGCCACTTGGAAGCTGAGAGGATCCTATCCCTGCCGCCTAGTGGCTCCCCTGCGACTCTTGGGGTCTGTGCCTCCCTGCTGGCTGCTCCCAGCTTAGGAACTCACCAGAGAGAAGATGGCCCAACTTCTCCATTTTCAATGAGTTGTATAGGTGTTGAGGTGTTGAGTTGTATAGGTTCAGTAATAAGGCTCTTTTGACAGGTTTGTAGAGCAACATATTTGTCTTGGTAACCACCTGGATTGCTTGAGGGTTCATGTGGTTCCTCTTTGTTGAACAACTTAATTACATGTAATCCAATGTCAGGACTTGGAGCTTCATTTGATGACAAAGAATGATCAGTTAGGGTATTTTCATCCCATTATTTGCAATGTACATTTTGTAGTAGACTTCTTCTGTAATAAGTTTCCGTATTATCCCTCAGATGGCCTTGGCTTTTAGCCTTCTCCAAGCAATCCCTCTCTCAATATCCCTGCCCCCACCATTCCTTTCTCATTTCGGTGTGATCTTCCATCTATGTGATGGGCATTCTAGATGCCCATCATTATGGCTATTTATTCTCTTTTTCAGGGGGTGATCTAACTGTGCCTCTTTAGTCCTTTACTCTATACTAACTTCTGTGGTTCAACAGATTGTAGATTCATTATCATTGACTAAACAGGGTTCTGTGATAATGCTGTTTTATCTTAAAAACAATTCCCCAGAGGCAAGGAGAGGCTAGGCCACAAAAACTTCTCTAGGCAGGGTTTGTAAAACAAAAGAAATGCTGTGCAAGCCTTGCTGAGGTTGCTCTGAGTTTTGCATTAACTCATATGTAAATATTTCTTAATCTTAGTATATAGTCTGAGTCCTGGCCCTTGCAGTGAGGACAGATTTAGCCTTGATTCAGCCTACCCACTCAAGGCTGGGAGGAGGGCATACCTTAGAGTTAGAAAACCTAGGAAAGAAATCAGGAGTCTTAGATGCAACATCACCAACAGAACACAAGAGATAGAAGAGAGAATCTCAGGTGCAGAAGATACTATAGAAACATTGACATAACAGTCAAAGAAAATGCAAAAAGCTCTTAACCCAAAACATCCAGGAAATCCAGGACACAATGAAAAGACAAAAACCTAAGGATAAAAGGTATAGAAGAGAATGAAGATTCCTAAATTAAAGGGTCAGTAAATATCTTCAACATAATTATAGAAGAAAATTTCTCTAACCGAAAGAAAGAGATACCTATGAACATATAAGAAGCTTGCAAAACTCCAAATAGACTGGACCAGAAAAGAAATTCCTCCTGTCACATAGTAATCAAAACACCAAATGCACAAAACAAAGAAAGAATATTAAAAGAGGTAAGGGGAAAAGGTCAAGTAACATATAAAGGTAAACCTATCAGAATTATGCTAGACTTCTCACCAGAGACTATGAAAACTAGAAGATCCTGGGCAGATGTCATACAAACCCTAAGAGAAAACAAATGCCAGCCCAGGTTATTATACTCAGCAAAACTCTCCATTACCATAGATGGAAAAAACAAGATATTCCATGAGAAAACCAAATTTACATAATATCTTTCTATAAATACAGCCCTACAAAGGATAATAGATGGAAAACACCAACAAGAGGAGGAAAGCTACACCCTAGAAGAAGCAAGAAGGTAATCTTTCAAGAAACCTAAAAGAAGATAGCCACACAAACATGATTCTGCCTGGAACTACAAAAATAACAGGAAATAACAATCACTTTTCCTTACTATCTGTTAACATCAATAGACTCAATCCCCCCAATAAAAAGATACAGAGTAACAGACTGGTTAAATAAATAGGAACCAGCATTCTGTTACATGCAGGAAACACATCTCAGTGTGAAAGACAGACACTAGCTTAGAATAAAAGGTGGAAAACAATATTCCAAGCAAATGGTCCCAAGAAACAAGCTTAAGTTGCCATTCTAATATCTAATAAAGTCAACTTTTAACCAAAAGTTATCAAAAAATAAGGAAGGACATATTGGTCAATGGAAAAATCTACCAAGATGAACTCTCAATTCTGTACATCTATGGTCCAAATGCAAGGACATCCATATTCATAAAAGAAACATTACTCAAGCTCAAGGCACACATTGTACCCCACATAATAATAGTGGGAGACTTCAACACTCCACTCTCAGCAATGGACAGATCATAGAAACAGAAACTAAACAAAGACACAATGAATCTTACAGAAGTTATGAACCAAATGAATCTAACATATTTATAGAACTTTTCATCTTAAAGAAAAAGAGTATACCTTCTTTTCAGCACCTCATGGTACCTTCTCTAAAATTGACCATATAAGTGGTCACAAAACAGGCCTCAACAGATACAAAAAGACTGAAATAATCCCATGCACCCTATCAGGTCATCATGGAGTAATGTTGGTCTTAAATACCAAAAAAAAACAATGGAAAGTCCATATACAAATGGAAGCTAAATAATACTCTACTCAATGATAACTTGGTCAAGGAATAAATGAAAGAAATTAAAGGCCTTTTAGAATTTAATGAAAATGAGAACACATCATACCAAAACTTATGGAACACTATGAAAGCAGTGGTAAGAGAAAAACTCATAGCTCTAAGTGCTCCCCAAAAGAAACTGAAGAGAGCTTACATTAACAGCTTTGAGAGTACACCTGAAAGCTCTGGAACAAAAAGAAGCAAATACACCCAAGACGGGTAGAAAGCAGGAAATAATCTAACTCAGGGATGAAATCAGCCCAATAGAAACAAAAAGAAGTATACAAAGAATCAACAAAACCAGTAGCTGGTTCTTTGAGAAAATCGACAAGATAGATAAACCCTTAGCCAGACTAAGCAGAGGGCACAGAGACAGTATCCAAATTAATAAAATCAGAAATGAAAAGGGAGACATAACAAACAAATATATCTTAAAATAATTATTCTGTTTGTTGAATATTAACAGTTGAAAATATTCAAAACATGTTCCACAAAAAAAAAAAAAAAAATAGCTCATGGATCCTTATAAATTGGCACCCAAAAATAATTTCCTAATATTTCACTAGACATTTCTTTATATACTTATATCCAGTAACCATTTTATAATGTCATTTTCTTTTCTTTGGTTTTGTTATTAGAGTAATTTGAACCTCACTTAATAAACTTGTTTAGATTGTTTTGTTTGTCTTTATTTACAATGGGTTTTCCAGTATTTCTTCCTGGCTCAGCATTGATGAGTTTTGTTTGTTTAAGATTTAATCTTTTCTTCTGTGTTACACATTATGATGTCCTATGTACTTTATGGTCCTTTTTAATTCTATAATATCAGTTATCGCACTCTTCTTTCAATTTTTCTTCTAATATTTCTGCTTTTTGTGTAATTATACTAATTTTTTCCTATTTTTCATTCAGAAAAAGTCTATTTTGCATGTTTATTCTGCATTTTGTCTAGGTACACTCAAAACTTTACTAACACTTGATTCAATTACTTTAGTTTTAGTTTTTGTTGCCTTCTTACTGGTTTGAAACTCAATATTAACCTTTGAAGTCTTTATATTTTTCAATCTAGTCACTTATTATATATTTTTCTTGTAGAATTTATATTGATATGACCACAATTTTTATAGCTCTCTGGGATCTTTTAAATATTTGTCTTAAGATGTTTAAATTTATCTTTATTTTTTATTGATTTTTTTTTTTCAGGAAAATGAGGTGGGAATTTCTATGCTCCTGTGAATTTTTTTAGTTTCTTTCTGTTATTGATTTCTAGTCTGTTGCCATTATTGGTAAAAAAGATACTTAACCCAATGCCACTCTCTTTTATTTGCTAAGACTTGCTTTCTAGCCTGAAAATATGTTAGTGTTCCAGGTACGGCTGGACAAAATGTCGATCTTGCTTTTACCAGAAGACAAGTCTGCAGTTGTCAGTACGTCCACTAAGTTTGAAACCTCAAATCCATGACCTCAGCAAATTCCTGTATAGACTATCATCATCACTTAAAGTCTTATAGCCTACTCAGTGTTTCAGTTTCTCCTTTCTTTTTATATCTAGTACAATTTGATGCATAGATTTAGGTTGCACAGTGTTAGGTGGGCATGTGTTTATATCTTTTCAATTAATGGGCTTCTGTATTGCTATTTAATGAGTTTGTGGGATTAATGAAGAGTATGTTACATATATTTTTGTGTAAGACAAATTAAGCCAGTCTAGACAGTTTTTGACTCCATTTTCAAAATTCACCTTTTTTATTTTCTCACCTTTGATCTACATGTGTTCTTCAAAATTAAGTGAGGTTTTTTCAGGCTGGAAATCATTGATATACTTCTTGACCTTTCAGGTGCTATATATCTTATGATTGGAAAACATAATCTACTCATGTTATGATAGTTATTGATAAGTAGAAACTTTCTACTGCTCTTTTAGTTTTTCAGGTTTTATTATAGATTTTGTGTTCTTTTCTTCCCTTTTCAAGTCATCCTCTTATGTGCTTAAATTTTTTTGTATTACCACCTTTGATTTTAATTTGAAACAGTATTTTCTTAATTCTTTAGGAATTTTCATATTTTTTAACATACATTATTTAATTTACATCTATCAAACATTGTAGTACAAACACTGTAGTTTTTAAAAATAAACTCCATGTTTATTATACTTCAGTTTTGTAGCTACTATTAAACTTACTTAAGACAACACATAAGTATAAAAGGCTGTTTCAATCTGATTAGAGAAAACATTCTTTTTTTTTTTAAACTTCTTTTTTTTATTAGATATTTTCTTTGTTTACAAGTAAATTTCTCCTTTCCCAGTTTCCCCTCCAAAAAACAAAGAAACAAACAAAAACAACAAAAACAAACCCCTGTTGCCTCCCCCCTCCCCATGCCTGCCACCATACCCTCTCCCACTTATTGGCCCTGGCATTCCCCTACATTGGGGCACAGAACCTTCACAGGGCCGAGGTCCTCTCCTCCTATTGATGATCGAACTTGCAATCCTCTACTACACACGTGCTGCCAGAACAATCAGACCCCTCTATGTGCAGTCCTTGGTTGGTCGTTGAGACCCTGGGAGCTCTGAGGGTACTAGTTAGTTCATATTGTTGTTCGTCCTAAGGGGCTGCAAACCCCTCAGCTCCATTGGTCCTTTCTCTAACTCCTTCACTGGGGACCCTGTACCGTACCTGACTAATACAGATGTAGAAAACATTCTTTTTAAAAAAAAACATTTTAGTGACATTAAAAATCCTCACACTTTAACTTCATAACTTCCATTTTATATTTTATGCCAATATTGAAATATTTTATATTTTATCTATCTTAAAATTTATAGCTATATTAAATAACCTTTTGTTTCAATGGTTATAGCAATGGCAAAAATAACTTTCAAACTGCCATGATAAACTAGTTTCTTTTACTAATGAGTTGGTTGTTCTTACACTGTATGCCTTGCATCCCATCATACTTCTGCCTACAGCTTTGTATAAGGAGAAATGCTTATGTACTGAACCTGGAACTGATCATGGAAGAAGATAAGGAGGTGATGGCTCTGTTTTCTGAGCTTCAGGTTGCTAATTGCACTGGGCACCAATGTACTATCATCTTTGCTGTTGAATTGGCAAGTATATACCAAATATGGGTGCTTATGGAGCAATAAGTAACCAGGAGATAAGGCATGCATATACAGAGCTATAGTGGCTCCTCAGAGCCCAGCTACATTCTCTGTAGCAGTTAGTGGCTACAAGCACCCTGTTGCAACCTGCCATATTTTTATATTTTCAATAGATGATATATTTTTAATAGATGATACATATGCTAATGCATGTTATCCTAGTGGATGTTTGAAGTGTGATAGCAAACAGTACATGTTTCATGTAAAAGAAAATGTTTATAGCTGTAGTAGTTGTGGATGTATTCTACAGATAAGCATCGTGGCAGCTTAGCTGGAGAATAGAGCTTGGAAATAAGTAGAGACACTGCACTGTGAAGATATAAGCTGGATTACTACCATGATGGCTCTTTGCTAAAGCATGGATTGATGAGGAATAGTCCTAGGAATGAACATTTGCACATGGGTACTTGCAGAAGAAATGAATAAGGGCTGTGAGAAGCGATGGTTCAAGTCTGAAACTTTCCCACACTAACTGATTCTTCCTGGGTTGGACTTGCAGTGAAAAGTAGCTCTTTGACCTTTCCAGGTAAACATGGCATTTGACTCTCGCAGTTTCCAAAATTCTGATGGTACTGTTCTTTTTAGAGTAGTCATAGGGAATTTGGGGTATGGTGGAACATGATTGATGTTAGTAGCTACTCCATTCTTCTCTATCTCACTGTCTTATGAGATGTCCATTATATCTATGAACTATTAGATATAGACAATGTCTTTCTCTTCATTTTCTACTTTACTGTGCTAGAAGAAGCTTGATATCTGCCCTCTACCACCTTGCTTGCTTACTTCATAACCTGTGTTTTTTCTCTTTATCAAAGATAGGCCACTCTGTCTCAGACTTAGGGCTTGGATTCTTTTGATGCTGTGGAAAAGTAAGATAAATATTGTCAAACCTATTAGCCACTACTGATGAATTTTGTTAAAGACTCTATTTGATGTAGAAAAAAGGGATGAGGTGATGAGACAGAAGTAACATTCTCTTGTTTATTGACAAAATGCAGTTCAGAAGTTGCTTTAGTTTTGTAGTATGCATAAGAGTAAGAAATACTGTCTCATACAATGATGCAGTTTAGTTGCATAATGCCAGGATTACAAGCCCATGATTACAGCTCACTGCTAAGCCACAGGAGATTGGAGGTGCTGGCAAAATATGAATTGAAAGAGAATTACATTTTTCATCATTATCAGTTTCTTAAATATTTTCTCATTGTCATAACTTTTATTCCCCAGTGATAATAAATGCTAGCAACAAAATTATAATTTGCACTTAGTAGCTCCATATAATGCATATAAAGCCAGAAAAATGGTTCAGTGTATAAACACACTAACAACCCTGAACACCCAAGTTTGATCCCAAGGACTCATGTTGCCAGGTGTTACTTGAATGCCATGGCATATAGAAACCTATAGTCTTAAACACTGCACACACACACACACACACACACACACACACACACACATACACTCACACACACACACACACACACACACATGCACGCACACACACACATACATATGTAATAAATTACAGGACATATGTAGACATATGTGTACTTTGTTCATGTTTTAATGATTTGTGACAAAAATAAATTAAGAATAACCTGAAGGACTCTAATAAACAGATCTTCACTTCACATTCTTCTATCCACAATAAAGAAGGAGACAGATGTCACAAGTATTAAGTACAAAATATTCCAGATGGCCAGCATAATTTTCACTATTCACAATTTCCCATTTATATAAACATAATAACATTGAAATGAAACTGAAGGAGCAGACATTAATTTATTTGATTGATAGGCACATGGAGCATATGCTCTTCTCATTTGTAGTTTTTTTTTTTTTTTTTGAAGGCATAGGAGGAATCAGCAATGCCAAATGAATACTCTGTCACCTTCAGCTTCTCTTACTCTGAAAACACATGTTGCTCCTACTTCCTGAGTATGATTCGCTGCAGGTTTTCTATGCCAGTCCTTTCCTGGTAAGATTTCCCACCCACAGTACCCAATAGCAGGAAAGTAATTCTGAAGCTTCACTGATTTAACGAAAGCCTCTTATTTATTTGTTATCTTTGTTGCTTAGCATACAAAATAATGAGTTTCATTATGATATATCATATATTTATATATAAAATTATAGCACATTCTTAGCATCTCACTGCCATGCCTTATGTCTGGTGCTGCCTTCCTTCCCATCATTTTCCACCATGAATATAGACACCTTTTGGCTCATGTATGCAGGCATGCGTTTGTAATATATTTTTATTACATGTGTCTATATACATTTGTCGTAGTTTTCACTGTCAACTTGTCACAGCCTGGAATCACTTGGAAAAACTAAGTGTCAAGAGAATAAGTGTCTATACCAGGTTGTCTATGTATGTCTATGTGAGATTGTCTTGACTATCTTAGTTGAAGTATAAAGTCACAGCCTACTGCAAGGGCACTCTCTTTGAGGTCCTGCAATGTATGAGAAAGTTAGCAAAGAGTGAGCCTGTGATTTTTTTGGAGGGTGAATATTTCTGTATGGCCCCTGACTCCATGTTCCTGCACTCAAGTTCTACCCTGACTCCCATTACTGATGAGTTTTGACCAAGAAGTGTGAGAAAAAGAAACCCTTAGTAACCTCAGATTGCACCTGATAACAATGTTTTGTCATAAGAACAGAAACTTAGGTCAAACAACATATATATGGTTTCCAAGTGAGATGTTTTTCACAACTTTTTTCACATTTTTGCCAGCATATTTTTGTCATTTCCTTTCCAAAAAAGTTAGATTATTTACCTTTCTACTACTTTTTATTGAAAATAGTTTTTCATGAAATATATTATTACTATGGTTTCTCCTCCCAAAATTTATCCCATATCCTGCCTACCTCCCTATCCATTAAATCTGTAACCTATAATATATAAGCAAAAGACCTATAAGGGAAAAATATTCCAACAAAGTACTATAGGAGAAAGAAATAACAAACGATAGATAGATAGATAAATAGGTAGGTAGATAGATGGATGGATGGATGGATAGATAGATAGATAGATAGATAGATAGATAGATAGATAGATAGATAGATAAAGAAGAAAAAATAGATCTCCTAAATATACCATTGAGTTTATTTTGTGTTAACCATGTGCTGCTGGGCATGAAGGCTGCCCAAAATTATGGTTTATATGTCTAAAGAGACTTCATCAGAAAAAACTCATTTCCCTTTGCCAGTGTTCAACCTTCAAGACATCTTTTGTGTTAGTAAGTGGAGTTCTCTTCACTTCAACTCTAAGAGCTAGAACCTGATCTGGCTTAGACCTGTGCAGGCCCTGTGCATGCTGCCACAGACTGTGTGAGTTTGTAAGTATGCCAGGCCTTTTGTATTTGGGAAATCTTGTTTCCTTGATGTTCTCTCCCCCCAACCCCCGACTCTGATGATCTCTCCACCAGCTCTTTTACAGAATTCCCAAACATGCAATTTAAGACTGAGTGTTCTACGATCTCTTACTCTCTGGACTTTGTTCAGTTGTGGATCCCTGCATTTGTTCCCATCTATTGCAAGAGGATGCGTCCCTGTCCATGGTTGAAAAAGCCACTGATCTATATGCATAGCCGTTATTTTATTGCTATGTTCCTTTATTAGAACAACAGTACTTGGTTTTCGTCTTGGTTCATTGCCTCAAGTTTTTAAACTCTTGAGCTGTCTCAGGCACGGGTTCTATCTAATGAAGAAAGCCTTATATCCAATCAGATGGTTTGTTTCTCCCATAAATTGTTTGCCACTATTTCACTTGTATATCTTGCAGGCAGATAACTATTGTAGAGTTTAGTGTTGAGTTGGTATCTGCTGTTCTTCTCTAATAGTATTGAAAGTTCCTTCCAGTATTGAGAAGAGAAAGAATGAAGAATGGTGAGTAGTGGTGAAGGCTCTAGATGGGCACCTACTCAACTTATCTGATACCTATCATTAACTTCTGTGTATCGTAGTTTGCTTTTGTCAACTTGATACAACCTACATATATTTGGAGAGAGGGAACCTAAATTATGGTTGTCTACATCAGATTAACTGGTGGGATTTTCTATAGGACACTTTGTTGATTGCTGATTCATATAGGAAGGCCCAGCCAGGTATGGGCCATACATTCTTTTCCTGGATCATGGATCTGAATTTCAAAGGAAGCAATCTGAATGGAAGCTAATCAACAAGCAGGACACTGGTACTCTAGTTTCTGCTTCTAGATTCCAGTTCAGTTGCTGACATGACTTTCCAAAATAGTAGGCAGAAGCTTGTAATTCAAGTGTATCCTTTCCTGTACCAAAGTTGTTTGGATCAGTGTTCTATCACAACAGAATCTACATATTAATTCATCTACCTATTAATATACTGGATGATGATTTTGGTTTTGAATTTTGGTCAGTTAATTTTAGAATCTGGGTATTAATCCTGCATGAGGTTTATAACTGGAAAACCATTTTCCCCATTCAGTGGGTTATTTTTTTGATTTTGCTAATCTGTTCATTAACCTAAACATAAGCATTTTAATTCTATGTAGTCCTATTTGTCAGTTTTGTTTATTCCCTGTGTTAGTAGACTATCTTTTTCTTTTTCTTTCTTGCTTTTTTTTTGTACAGTTCTTGCTTATTCTTATTTATGAAGAAATTCCCCTACATTTTAAACAAGAAGTTATGCATGTCTAGGGCTTATATCAAGAACATTATGGCATTTTTAACTGTTTTTACTGTTTTTTGTCCAGGGTGATTTATGGACCAAATATTACTCTTCCATACGTTGATTCCAACAACTATTCATTAAAGAGGAGGCATTATACCTTTGACAATTCCCAGGTGACTCTAATCATGTGAATTAATTTATAGCTGCTCCATTCTATTCTATTGTTTGTGACTGTTTTTGTTGCAGTGCCACAATGTTGTTGTTACAATGACTCTGTAGTACAACTTGAGATGGAGTATTATGATAAGTCTAGCATGACTCTTTCCACTTAGAATTCCCCTTGACAATTAAGGTGCTTTGTATTTCCACATAAAACTCAGTACTGCTTTTTCTAGCCCTGATGAGAATTCTGAGATTATGGCATGCTGGAGAGATGGCCAAGTGCTTAAGAGTACTGACCCTTGTATTCTTCCTGAGGCCATCTTAGAATTAACCAGACTTTGATCTCCTTGATTGAGAAGCCCATGGAAAATTACCCAACTATATTCTAGGGACCAAAAGTCTGGATGTCCCAGCTAATTTATTTTAGCTTCTGGTAAACTGCCTCTTTGTGCGGAACCCCTCCAGCTAATTGCTTATCTGAGCTTATGTTAAAGTTGCTTGCTTCAAACTGCTGCTTTTGCAAACATAGCCCTCTGAGCCTCCTGATGGTGGCCTAGAGAGAAACCCTTTCATGGTTTCTGCCTTTAAATGCTCTGTGTTCTGGACACTCAGGCCACTCCTAGGTCCCTGAATACTTGAGTGTGATCCAGCTAGGTGAAATAAACACTTTCAATTGTCTATATACTGTGTTCCAGTGCTCATCACTGATGAGCTCCCTATAACATACAAAAAGTAGTTAATCTTAACTGTGTACCCAATTGCTTTTTTCCAATCAGAAATAAAAATGAAAGCCGAAAATACTTAGATTAAAAGAGCAAGTAAAAGAAAAATAGAATACTTTGATTAGCTGAGTGGTCTGCATAAGCAGACAGAAACAGAGAAATACTTCATAAATTGCTCTTCTCTGTCAGTTTTGATAATAAAACGGCAACAACCCAAAGCTCTGTGGCTCTCTCAAGCCCCTTTGCTGAAGTCATTTCCATCAAGCATGTTGTACCAGCTTTTAAACTCAGAAACCTCAGTGGGAATGCAAATTTACAATTTGATTAAAAACACTCAGAGTCCCTGTTTGGCAAAATTTGATTTACCTCTGGCCAATTCATATCCTGTCATTCCAAGAACTCACTTTGATATTGAATTGGAAAGTTTAATTTTCATTTTGTAAGATGGCTTTCTATGGGTGTTGTTGAGCTGCATGCAGTTAACTCACCATGCCCATGCTGAGAGTTAAATATGAATTTTTAAATGAAAAGGGTTCGTAAGTCAACAGTCTACTTTATGAAGGGAAGGAAAAGAAGACTTTTGATACTAGAAGGGATTGAAATGAAAGAATTCCATAAAAATGATCATTTTGAAATTGAAAACTAAAGTTTCTGGTTGCTGTTCTTTTGCTTTCTGTGGTGAGAAACTTTCCCTGTGTCTACACTGTAACTGTACTGAAAAGGAATATTCCACAGTGTACTACAGCCTTTCTTCTGTCCACACAGGCACATGCAAATATGACTTACATGTTCAAAATACAAAGAGATGAAAGAGCTTTGGGGGGACGATCAATAATAACAGTTTTAGACTGGGTATTAAATACAGTATTTTGTCGATTTTAGGCAATAACAGTGCTTCTTCACACTGTAGATGGGTGAAGGACATCTTAGAGTTGCTCTTGACTGAATATCTGTAATGTCATCACTTTTACAAGAATAACATAACCAAATGGTTGAACCTACAGAAATGTTGTCACCTTATTTAAGAGACACTTTTATAGTATGGAAGTTCCCTGGGGAATTCTGGAATTAGTTAAGTATATTCCGGGGGTAAAATGATAAATATCCTGTGTCATAGGCTATAAAATGGCAGTTACTGAGCATTGCTAATAGGAATGTGTATATATGGTAATTTGTTACGCATTGGAAATACAAAATATCGAGAAAGCATTAAGTAAAAAATAGTACAAAAGGTTTTAGTACTGTTCTCTTATTAAATGTTGACATGATTCAGTTGCTTGAGTTTCACTAGATATGTCACATTACATGTTTTCCAGGTCATATACAGCTTTAAAAAAGCTCAGCATCACAAGTGTGACTCACTACAAACCTACACTATTATGTTACCTTAGACCACCCATATGGCCGGAAAATGACACTAGAGGGAGAATGTAGACACTGATCAAATTTTTTTTAATTTTTTTGACACTGATCAAATTTTATCAAATAATAATTGTGAAGTTTCCAAATATTACAGGATACACATTTATCAAGTTATTTTGTTTGTGGACATACAAAAGGGCTAGGAGATTGTCTGTCATTGTGTAAATCTAGCTGTCATTTATTTTAAAAAATAGAAATATTAATTTCTTTTTTATATAACATCTTTAACTGCCTTTCTGCTTACTGTAGATTCCTTGAGTATGTATAAATTTGCAAATATATATGAACATCAGCAATAAAATACCACCAGGTAACTACTTAACTGGTTTATTTCTCTAGGTCTTAGGCAAGGCTACAGTTATTTCATGTCTTATAACAAAACATTATTTTACCAAGGAAATTCACCTCCCCATTATAAAATCGACGTGGATAAGGGGTGTATCTCAAATACATTTATGTAACTTTTATTAGTTATCTTCATAAAACATCTTGGTACTTCATTGGTAAAGTTTCAAAGAGTTTTTATATGAGTATGAGTTGAAAATTCTGTTAAGTGTTCAGATCAGAAATATGACTTCATGAGACCTTGAGAGATGAATCAGTGCTAGCCACTCTTTGAGAGGACCTGAGTTCAATTTCCAGCATTCATATGGCATCTCTCTATAACTCCAGTGCCAGGGATACAATGCCCTCACAATACAGGCAAAATGCCCATGCCCATAAAATGAATGTTAGAAATGTAAGTTTGTAGAGTTTTTAATGCAAAAAAATAAGATCAATAAAAATGAGTCAATAAGTTAGTAAATATACATTTGTTGACAGCATTGTTCAGGACCGACACTGGTTTAGGTAGTATTAATATTAAGATGAAAAATAATTTTACTAATTTCCTTTGTCAGCTTTATATTAAAAAGAGAAATAAGCATACAAATATATAAAATAATATGCTTAGTATTTTATACACACACATGCAAAAATCATGTTTTTTGGAAAAACACGTAAGAAATAATTGAGTATGCTTGATAAAGTTTTCAACATGTGATAAATTCAATGAAAAGCATTTAAATGATTTTCTTCTTGAGGGAAAGTCCCTTTGAATAGTAGAATCAACCTGATAAAGAAAAGACATTTAAGAGGAAAATTCATAGATTGTGAGTAGGAAGTCTTAATGGTATTAATGGTTTATTGCTTATTTAATAAAAGCTGTCAAAATTTGAAGCTGAAAAATAGGATATGAAGTGCCAATTCTTGTTAAATTCTAGGAAAATCTATGATGGAGACTAACATTCTGACAATATATTTCATTAACAAAGAAACTATTTTACACATATCAAAATGTATATGAACTTTCACTGGTCAAAAGTAAAGATGACAGTTGACAGTTGGTATCCTTCTGCCAAGACTGTGACTGCTACAAGAATCCCCTTGGAAAATGTAAGTGTCCTTCTAGAGCTAGTCTGACCTTGTGTCTTGTACCAAGTGGCGTGGGCTCACAATGGAAGGCAAAGTTTCCCTTTCAATACTAGGCTGTGACTGTCTTCTCTGAGGAAATAAAGTCTTCAACAGCCTCTACCTGGTGCAGTTTGAAAGGTCTTTTGAACTATATTGACAAGAGTTGTGCTAGGTGCTGCTGGGTGACAGCCCTTGCCAATTTCCACCTGTCACCTTGTAACAGGAGAATGTAGAATGATTAGATTGTTGCTACTTTGTCACAAAAATGAGTTGAGACAGGAGTGAAATTTATTGTAACACTTTATGGTCTTTGAGTTGGTTTAGATAGTTGGCTGTGTGACCTCAAACTTGAACTAAAGAAAGTATGGAATACAGGAATTTTGATGCCAACTTGAGTTTTATAAACAAAGAACACAGTTTCAAGATAAGATAGAGTTGTTTGAGAAATAAATAACATGTTATCTTAAAACCAAGCCATTAGAAGCCATATGTACATGTATGTATATACATTGTTATCTATGGGTTAATATTATATAAATCCTAGCAATGTAAGCTAATTATCTTCATTTCTTTCATTTTTTTATCTCTGAGTAGCCCTGGCTGTCCCTAGAACTCACTCTGTAGACCAGGCTGGCCTCGAACTCAGAGATCCGCCTGCCTCTGCCTCCCAAGTGCTGGGATTAAAGGTGTGTGCCACCACTGCCTGGCAATTATCTTCATTTCTAAATGAGAAAATATGGTGACACAAGTTTAGTTGCAGTAACATAGTAACCTACATTAAAAATCTTTCATTCAGGTGGCCACCATGATTTTTTCACAGCAGCTGGGAGTGTAAGGAAGATGAAAAGAGGAATGATTAAAATTGAGCAAACATGGCTGTTGTAAAGCAAAGAAAGATGTTATCTTACTTGTTAAGCTTTCCAGACTGATGCTTTTAACAACAAAATAGAAGCCACTGATATAGTTGAATAAGTAGTGTTGGGAGGGTTTAGACAATTTACTGGAGACTATTTACAGACTGAAACAAAATAACTAAAACCCTCAAATATAAACACCTTCTGTGACAATTGCCTATCATAAAGATAGATCAGTTGTTGGAGGTGTCCAAAATAATGAGATGGGAAATTCACTATATGATCAGAGAATCATTGCCTGTTTGAGCAAATATGGTAAAGAAAAACAATGATTCAAAGAAAGGGAATAGTTGTCAGACTTCTGTGTGTGTGTGTGTGTGTGTGTGTGTGTGTATGTGACACATGCCTGTATATGTGTGTGTTTTACATCTGTATATTCAAGTGTATGAGTATATGAGGTATATGACTTTATATATATGAGTTTATGTAGTATACTCCTAGATTAATGTGAGTGTGAGTATGCCTATGTATACATGAATGTATATGTGTTTTTCTGTGATTTTTCTGACCTGTGATTATAGAGCTCATAGATCAATATCTGTTATTTTCCTCTGCCACTACTTATGATAGTTTCTATGGTTGTTTTAGAAATCACTATGATTTGAATCTTTAAATAAGATTTTAATCTTACTTAAAATGTATGGCTTCAAAGGTTATATAGCATATTCTGAAAATGCCTGATCACATTCTGTGTGGGGAAGTCAGATGCATGTCACAATAAAATAACCAGTTCATTTAAGACAGAATTGTCATTAAGAGAAAGTCACTCATTCAGAATGTACAATTGCAGAGTAAATGTCTATTACTAAATTGCATAGAGTCAGAAGGAAGAATCACACCTATCAATGAATGAACGTGGCTGATAAATTAAAGAAATATTTACATGGGGTAAATATATGAAGTCTGAAAAGAGAACTGGGTAAGATGGTTAAATGCTTATTTCAGAAAATGTGGACTTTATGGTAAAGAGATGGGAGGAAATTATCAAGGTAGGGCTTAGGCAGGAAAAAAATATGCTTTTTCAGCAGAAAACTTAGTGGTGAGTTCCACTGGTATGTTAGCCATATCTTCTTTATGTTAGATGCTTTAACAAAGACATCAGAATGTTACTGTAAGTCAGATAGCATAAAGAAAGACCAGCCATTGCTTGGACACTGAGCTATGCAATGACTGAGACAAAAAAAGGAAGGGGCTTCTCAGGGCTTCAAAGGCCAGGCTGGCGCAAATTTCCCTATGAACATGAGGTATTTTACTGGCTAGCATATGAGTATTTGTGGATTCCTGATGAGACTGTCATCTAAGGGATGCCCATGATATACAGATCATTGTATCTGGGGAAAATACATGAAAACCATTATTTAAGGATATAAGAAAAAGTTGTGGTGAACTTCATGTGGGATTTCTAATTCTGCCATTACATTGTAAGGGTGTCTGAGAAACATCATGGGAGCAGTCAATATGCAATCGGCTTTCTTGAGGAATTGTCTTGTACTACAAAGTCTATTAAAATAATGTGTTGGTTTGCATTACATGTTCATTCCAAATATTTTACAAAAAGTCTCCCAACTCTTCCTCCTGTGGGTGATGCAGGGTGAGAAAGCCAAGGTCAAAGGTTCCATGAGGGACAAGGAATTGATGAGTTTACTCCCAGCATTTGCCTGGCTTAAGCGCAGAATTTATTTTTATTAGTCAAAGGAAAAAATGAATACGCACCTGTAAATAGGTTGCTCAATATGCTTTTTTCTGTGCCTGCCCTTTGTATGTATAGGAGGCCCTGAGTGCCTTTGCTGGAGACACTAGAGTAATGGGAACAAGAAACTCCTGACGTTTAACTTTCCATCCCCTTTCTTCTGCTTCTCCACTTGTATGCAATGGAAGTAGAAACAGTGCTTTAGAAAGTGTGTACCTCATAGGGTGTTTCCAGGAGGGAGGGAAACCAGGAAAAGGGATAACATTTGAAATGTAAAGAAGGAAAAAAAAGAAAATGTGTACCTCATGGTAGCCTTGTTTTTAATATCTGAATAGTCTTCCATTATGTAAATGAACCACATTTTCTGTATCTGTTCTTTGGTTAAGGAATCTCTGGGTTGCTTCCAGTTTCTGGCTATAATGGACAGAACTAGAAAATATGATCCTGAGTGAGGTAACCCCTACCCAACAGGACATACGTGATAGGTACTCACTAATAAGTATATATTACCTAAAAACCACAAAATATTCATGATACTCCACACAGAACCAAAGAAGTTAAACAAGAAGAAAGGCCCAAGTGAGGAAGCTTAAATTCCACATAGAAGGGGGAACAAATTACTCATGAGAGGCTCAGAGAGAGAGGGATATGGCTTGGAGAGGGGAAAGGAGTGACAGGATCAGGTAGTAGGGAAAACAAGAGAGAGGCCCAGAGGTACAGGAAAATTAATGGATATATGATACTGCTGGGAGAAGGCAGTGGGAACCCCTGAAAGTCCCAAAGTAACAAGATGGGGGTGACTCCCAGGACTCAATGTGGGTAATGTTAAGTGAAACGCCCAACACTGGCAAGTTGGAAGCTAAAGAGATTACCTCTAGTAGTTAGACAGAGCCCTAAGTAGAGGGATGCGGCCAACAACCCACCTTGAAAATTTTTAATCCAGAATTGTTCCTGTCTAAAAGAAATGAAGGGACAAAACTATCCATCCCATGGGTCAGTATCAATGTTGTGCTTGCAAGCAGAGCATGGCTATCCTCTGAGAGGCTCTACAGCAGCTGACTGAGACAGATGTAGATACTCACCTTCAAACATTGGATGAAGGCCAGGAATACCAATGGAAGAGCTAGCGGAAGGATTGAAGGAACTGAAGGGAATGGCAACCATATAAGATGACCAAAAATGTCAACTAACCTGGACCCCTGGAGCTCCCAGAGACTGAGTCACCAACTAAAGAACATCTGGTCCAAAGCTCCTAGCACTTAGGTAGCAGAGGGCCTCAGTGAGAAAGGAGGTACCTAACTCTGTAGGGACTAGAGGCCCCAGGGTAGTGGGGTACAAGGGTAGGGTACCCTCTCAGAGACAAAGGATGGGGGGTAAAGAAGGAATAACTCTGTAGGGGGAACCAAAAGGCAGGCAACATTTGGGATGTAAATAAATAAAAGAATTAATTAATTTTAAAAAATGTACGCTTCATCCCTTGCCCTACTTATGTTCTACCTCCTGATGTAGCTTTGATAGTGGGCATGGGGTTTCCTACATGGGAACAGGAACTGTACCGCGTCTGATAATAGGATAGAAATTCAAACTTTTCATCTATGCAGTATCTTAAGATTAAGCTTGTAACAATTTTATCTCTTTTTTGTAAGACTATTTTATTTTTGTGAAGCCAAAGTATGGATATACCATTCACCTCGTTTGCTTTCCTTCCTTCTGTCTTCCCCACATACCTCTACTCTGTGTCAAACACATATACCCAATTTTGTTAATTGTTGTCTTGTGTGTGTGTTATATATATATATATATATGTATATATATATATATATATACAAATATATATATGTATATATGTATATATATACATATATATATTTGTATCTGTGTATATACCTACATATACAAACCTGCTCAGTATTTTTAATGTTACTTCTATGTATATGACTTCAGGGCTGGCCACATGATATTGGACAGCCAATTGGGAGGCTCTCCTCTGTGTACAAGTACATGTGAATGTATGTTTGTGTGGTTTATCAAGAAAGCTAGTCCACAGAAGTCTTTCAGGTAAGAGCCAGTTTGGAAACTCAGAGTCCCATGTACAAAACTTATGGTGTCTTTAAAAATAGGCACTTATCTTCTACTTGAGGAGGAAACCAAAGGCAATTTTTGAGGAATCTCTTGGAAACAGTGATTCCTGATCAACAGTTCAAAGGGAGACTTCTCATTTCTTTCATTAGGCTTCTTGTTAGATGGTCTGTGGCTCTTGAGGGAAGCATTGTCAGCCCAGATGAATAATTTAATTGAAAGTATGTATGTGTGTCTATATTCAAATCTGTATTTATTGTGTTCAATTTTAGGTAGACAAATAGTAAACTTTTTTTACCTTTTTGGACAGCATTGCTACTTCATTCTTGCCC
The DNA here is from genome assembly GCF_008632895.1 of Mastomys coucha. NCBI lineage: Eukaryota > Metazoa > Chordata > Mammalia > Rodentia > Muridae > Mastomys > Mastomys coucha. The sequence goes on from NW_022196906.1 coordinate 5,791,525, forward strand.
CCTCCTTCCATGTTAAACTTTCTCCCCTCATAAAAACTACCCACTTTTCACATGTCTACATTGAAATCAATTTTACCCAGTTGTTCCCCTCCCCCACAGTACCTCTTTACTTCTTTGGCCTTACTGAGCCTTCAGGAGTGTGTAATGCATCAGCATTTGGTGGAAAGTGCTATTATTTGCAGGGCATTGTGTTAAATGAATAAGTGACTAAGTGCCAATGTACAGTTGCAGCAATTTTTAATTAAACTTGTTTATTTTACCACATGTACCAGTGAGCAAAATAACTTTAGACTGATGAGGAGTTTTCAGGATTCAGCAGGTTCTAGCAATGGCTTCATTTACATTTTGTGCATCTTCAAGTTCTATGCCTTATCCATTGTAAAATACTTTTTAAAAAGAACAATATCTTTTTTTAAACAAGTAACCTAACCATAATTTTGTACTTAGCACTATAATAAAGTTGTACATTAATTAATATTTTATTGTCCTTTTATTTATCATTTATTGCATGCTGTCTTAATTTGCTCAAAGAGTAAGCTTGTTTTGTCAGCTTTTCTTATGTATGCTGGATGGGAGAAATAGAGACTCTAAGTATGCCTATTGAATATATATTGCCTAGGGAAGAAAAGTTAAAGTCAAACCCTAAGACCACTTCAGCTGTCTGATGGATTTTCAGAAAGTTATTTATCTCAGAGATATGCTTCTTGAGCAAAAGTGAAGACGTATACAGAGTAATCAACAAACCCACTGAAAGGGGTTCTCTCAAACACTTCATGTAAATGATAAATAGGAAGAACACTTCTTGTCCACTCTTTGAGTATAAAGGTTCTGCAACTTCGGCCTCTAGAGGTCAGGGACTTATAGGTATGATGCTCTACTCAGAAGTTTGTTTTCCTAGGCCTTCAGTATTAGCAGTCTCATATTTAGTGATCAGTGATCCATGGTTCAAAGCAACTGTTAACAGCCACAGGTACTGGTCAGTCTAATATCTCCCATGCCTTGTGTCCTGGGACCGTTGGTTCTAAACAGAGATATTCTCATAAGTTTTGGGTGTTGAAATCGTGGGCCCTTAAGACTTGCAGCTAGCTCCCTGGAGCTCCTCTAATGGCAAACACTCTGTGGGTTTAATTTATGATCTCTTATCAAGCTTCAGTTCTGTTGTCTTTGAACCTCTTCACTGCATCTGCTTTATCCCAGCTAAAGATCAAAAGAAGGCAAGAAAAGACAGCTCAGAACTGGCTTTGATCAAAACTTATGAGGAAAAGTCATCAGAAAGTGTCTTCAAGTTGTGTGAAACTTTTAAAGGAACACCCTTATTATTAGACCAGAAAGATGCTTGGTGTAGTAACTCACAATTTTCATAGGATATCTTGCAATGACCTATTGGTCATAGCTGTTTGCAGGCACAAACTTTCCATGAATAAATCATAGACTAAATTCTGACTCTCTAGGGGAAGTGTTCTTTGTCCCTCAGACCTGTTTATTGATGGCCGTTGAAAGGTTAAGCAGAGCTAGTTTCAGCCGTTTGGAACAGCAGTTACAGGGGTTATCCTCTGAAATTCAGAGGCTAGCCATGCCTAGAATGCAGGGCCCTGGACCTGATGCAGGGTGGGAACCAAACAGTCTCCTGGAAGCCGCAGTGAGATATGAACAGACTGTAGAGTCCCATGAAATTGGAGTGTCACTTAGTTCTGGAGAATTCTCTGCACAAGTTTGCCAGGTATAGCTGGGGGTGTGGTCTGTTCAGTAAAACACTCCCTGTAATTTTCTTTAGTTATAGAAAAAATATGAAACTACTTAAAGAAACAAAATTAACAAAAGCATAACTAACATCACTATAGTACTTAACAGTGTTCAGCAGAATATAAAGGGCCTGAGACTGTCCCAAACTCTAGACGGAACTGGATGCCTCAGAGATACCTCAGTTATGGTATAAATTAAAACTTTAATTTTAATTAGAGTCTCAGAAACACAGAGCATAATGGCCAAGTTTCCTAAATGAAGACACTATTTCTTTGCACAAAATATTTATAATCTGTTCCCCAGTAGACCACTACACTAAGTTATAAAGAGAAGACATTAGAACAAGCTAAATACAGTTTAAAAATTGCCCAATGAATCATTGAAAAAAGTTATCAACAACCAAGGAGGAGGATAACAGTTAATTAATTAGTCAATTAATTAATCCATTAAACTAGGTAAACATTTTAATTAGAGATAAATTGAATTTTGAAGGACATATCAATTTCATTGTTGCTAAATAACATTTTATATAATCTAATCACAACAATGAAGCTACACAATTAAAAATATATTATAGAAATTATTTTAAGGAAACTAATAAAGAACTTAATGAAAATGTAATTCTACCCCTTTAATTAAATTCATGTCCATAAACTACTTTTTGACCTATTATGATCACATTTCACATTTTCAGTTATGTAAAGTTTTTGGTTAAGTTAATGCTAAGATAATAGATTTAGTGTGATAGTATAATATACATACATATAAATGATATATACTTTTAATATACATGTTCCACAAATAAATCATTCTGTTTATATGCAGGAAAAGTTTAAAACTGTTTTGTGATATTAATTATATTGTAGATGACAAACTAATTAAATTGCTATACTTTTTATCTTCTATGCTGCCTCCTGTCTTCTCATCCACAGGAATGGGTACCCACTCTTAACCTTCCATTGTCACTTCTAGATTCAGGCACTTATGATTCACCAATTCCAAGCCAATGGCCCTCCTTTGGATGAACTCAAGATTTATGAATATTATTCAGTTATAGGAATAAATACTATGATTTTAACTTGTTTAAATTACAATTTTTATCTAGTAATAATTAGGGATATCCAGGGATACAGAACTTCAAATGCCACATTGTTGAATGGTCTATTATAGAGTTAAAACTTCTGAGATTAGAGATTAACAAAGCAACTTAAAACTAGTTTTTTTAATAATTTTCCATACAAAATGTTCTCATAATGGTCTCCACTGTGGAATCTCCTATTATCTCCTGTTATCTCCTCCTAGATCCTTTCTACTTACTTATTTATCCAACATCTATATCTTCTTTTTCTGTCTAGAAAACAAATAGGCATTTAAAAGCAGTCAAGCAAGCAAGCAAAAAAAATAAAGAAAAAATCAGGAAAAAAAGAAATAGAAAGAGAAAGAAAGAAAGAGAGAGAGAGGAAACAGGGAATAAGAAGAATAAGAAACACAGACACAAACACACATACACTCAAACACAAAACCCTATAAAAACACAAAATTAAAATCCATAATATATAAACAAATTTCCAATAAAGTAGAAAATATCTTAACAATGGATTGTTAGACCAAAAAAATCTCTAAAACTTCCACTGAGTTCATTTTTTCTTGGTCATCTAATGATGAACATAGGTTTGCCCTTTAATGTGGTTTTTATATACCAGGAGACTCCACTGGAGAAAACAAAATTTTCCTTTGTAATATTTTGAACCTTCAAGAAAGAGTCTGAATTAGGAATAAGGACTGGTATACAGTTCAAGGCTCAGCTCTAGGACCTCATGTGGATTGAATTTAAGCAGGCCTTTTATATTTTGCCATAGTCTCTGTAAGTTCATATATGTGTCAGTCTTGTGTCAAGAAGGTCCTGTTTCTTTGGTGTCTTCTATCCTCACTGATTCTTAAAAGTTTTTCTGCTTCCTCATCCTCATATCTCTCTGAGCCCTAAGGGAAGAGGTTTAGTGAATGCCACGGGCTGGCCAGTCTGGACCTCCCTCAACCCCCGGGGAAACAGGGTCCTGGTCAGGTCGACACTGCATTGGCAAAGAAATGACAAACAGAGACAACACAAGGGAGTGCAGAATCTGAGTGTATTTGCACAAAGTAAAAAATCAGGCTTATACAGTATACAGAAAGAGGGCGAATGTCAGGGATCACATAGGCAGGTAGCAGTCACATCAAAGAAAGTAACATCAAACAGCCAGGTGCAAAGCAGAAGAGCAGTGGTGTCCTTCCCACTGGACTATCTTGGTAGCCCCAAGATAAATTTTCTGGGTCTGTCTGAGGCAAGCACCAGGAGGTCCCATTCTAGCAGTTTTTGAGAATATCCTTGGCTGTAACATAAATAATTAGTGACAGAAGCCCTTCAACTTCTCTCTGGTATGTAAAGCAATTCTGCCTTGTGTGAGATTGCTCCTAGAATTCTAATTATGTTTACAATGAGCGATAGTGCCTGACTTCTATCTCTAACTCTGGAGATACCCTGTCTGATAAAGCAGCTTCCTTGTAAAAATTCCAAGCTAATAACAACTAGGAAATCAATTAGGATCATTGAAACACTGTGGAGGCCAGGAAATAATATTCAATCTCAGTTTTAGCTATTTATAAATCATTTCTTATACCTATATACCTGAACAAAGAAAGCACACAACACTCTCCAAAGTCTTTTGCAGAGACCAGTCTGGAACACATCTGAGTTAGGAGATACCAAGGAATGAACTCCAGGAGGCTAGGGTAGCTCCCTTTGAAGCTGCACGCCTCAAATCCATGAACAAGCTTTCAGGCATAACATGCGGGACCCACTGGAGTGACGAGTGGGTGTGGCAGATGAAGACATCCTATTTAGGATAGAATGTTTCTAGGTCTCTCAATCTCATCACATTGTTGAGAAGTGAGTCTCTATTTGTTCCCATCTACTGCAGAAGATTCTCTGATTCTGGCTGAACAAGTAACTGGTCTATGAGTAGAACAGAATGCTACTACAAGTCATTTTATTGCCACATTCATTTTTCAGAATAAAGTAATTTGTTTTCCCTTTAGTCCCTCCTAGTACCATGAGCATAAGTTAGTAGAGATTAAGGTTCTACTTAAGTACCAGCATAAATTATCCATGTTCAATTAGATATATAGGTATGTCTTCAACAATAGTTCCATACCATCTATGTGTGGACACTACACAGTAGCAGCCATGGGAATCATTAGAGTTGTTTGGGGGTTTTCCTTGGGGAGAACACTTTGGCTTCTGGAGATTTCACTTGGTGATAAGAACTATCTTGTTGAGACTTAGCCTCTCTTATTTGGTGATTCTATGTATATTGTTTTCATATATGTGTACATTTAAGAAGCTTTTCCAATGGAAGGCTTTTGTATGACATCTCAAGTAGCCCTTAGTCTTTGTTGTTCCCACCAATCTTCCCATTTTTTACCCTCATCTTCCTTAATACTCTCTATTTAATCCTCCCACTCAGGTCTTCTGTGTCCCTCCATAACTGTACATTCCATTTCCCCTCCCACAGGAAGGGGAAACACAGTCCCCAACTGTAATCCATGAAGTGATATCTAACTTTTGTGTTTATATGGATTATACATCCTCATTGAAGGCTTAAATCTAACATACACATATAAGAGAATACACAGCATTTTTTTTTTTTTTTTTGGAAAGGAGTTAGGTGCCACATCCAGAATGATTTTTTTTTTCTAGTTCTATCCATTTACCTTCAACTTAGCACATTTTCCTGATACCTTCCTCTGTTCATCGATATCAGGGATTTCAAATTTTGAGGTATTCTGAATAGAGCAATAAACTTGGATGAGAAAGTGTCGCTGTATTCGGATACAGAGTCCTTTGGGTATGTTCCCCAAAGTAGTATAGCTGCATCTTGGCATAGATCTATTCTCTTCTGGGAACTGCCTCACAGATTTCCTTAGTGACTGTGCAAGTTTGCACTTCCATCAGCAATAGGTAAGTGTTTCCCTTATTCTACATCCTTTCCAGTGTAGTCTGTCATTTGTTTTATTGATCTTGGCCATTTGACTGGTAAAAGATGAAATCTCACAGTAGTTTTGTTTTGCATTTCCCTAATCACTAGTGATGTTGAAAATTTCCTTAAATTTTTCTAAGCCATTTATGTTTCATCTTTTGAAAACTCTTAAAACCTTCAAAGGCTAACTTTTCAGGAGCCAATCTTCAAACTTCTTATTGTTGCTTAGAAAAATTGACCCAGAAAAACATCTCAGGACTTTTAAATGACAATTGCATAATGAGTCTATAGTAGTAGCTTTAAATTATTTTAAAGTCAACTTTAAGTATTAGTGAATATCTTCAGGTATTCTGAGTCTCAAAATCCCACCCTTGATTTTGTGAAACATAGAGCAATATTTAACTGACTGTGAAGTTATAGCCAACAGTTGTAGATAAAATGCAGATATTTCTTCCTGAACTGGTCCAAAAAGGCAGTTGGTTTTGTGTCTATAGCTCCAGTCATCCTGGGCAAAATGTAGTTTTCAATCATGTTTCAACAAAAGCTACAGAAAGCCCTATCTCTGGATGGACAGTGTTTTTGTTCAAAGTCCAATTTTCTCTCTATGCTTTCTCTCTGTAGAGCTACCTGATTTCCCCAGTTTCATTTATTTGTAAATATAACTTCTCTTCTGGTCTAGAAAAGTAATTTAGGGATGATGTTTTTTCTTTACTCTATACAACTTCACCAAAGTCCATGGTGGCTTTCCAGAACTTGAATAGCCTGACTTTGCTTATATGTACAGTCTTACAAAAGGAATTTATTAAGGTATATATTTTTAAAGCTTTTCCTATAGTAGGCTTTGTATGATATCTCAAGTGACCCTTAGTCTTAGCTCAAAAGAAATTATTGAAAGTTCATTACTGGAGCTCTTGTGTGGAGACAGAAATACTAACCACAGGGAACGAACCATCAGAAAATAGAATGAAAAGATTTTCAAAAATACTGCATTTTAATCTGTTTTACTAATCTGTCAGAATAAAAATAAATATTATTAAAGGCAATATATTTAAATGGTTGTTTGTAATGGATCTGCTCTAGTTAATGAATGAATGAATGAAAGTAAATTCTGGAAGTTTGTAATGACCAACACTCAAATGTATGTCAGTGTACTAGGCAATCATCTAAATATTATACACAGAGATACACATGCACACACATACAGACATCTATATGAATACAAATGTAGGCAACAGATACACACAGAAAGACAAACATGAAGACACAGATGCACTATTGCACCAAATTAATTTCTGTAACTTTGTTTTGACTTCTGTGTTCACATGTTCTTTTGTGTTAGAGTCAGGAAACAAAGGCACAGAGTATGCCTCCTTGTGTATTAGTTAATTCAGTGCACAGAGTAGAAATGGGCTTGACCACCTGGCCTGTGTTGGATGCAAGAGTCATATTACATGCTCATGCTATTAAACATCCTTTGAAAGACTCATGGAGAGATTAATGTTTATGTGATGCATTAACTGTTTTAATCAATGCTAATTCTTTCATAGAGCTGAAGAATGCAGCAAAACTAGTCAATATAAGACAAATAAATAAAAACAACTAATAAAATTGCAAAGAATAAACAAAGAATATACAGGTAATGCAAAATAATTAAAAAAAAAGAAGAAGAAAGGAAACATGACTACTGGTCAACTCAGTACAACACTGAGCACATTTGTGCCGTCATGTCCTGGATTTTTATTCTGGACTTTTATTCTGTTCATTAATGTTAAGCTTCCGATCTGGTCAGAAAACCTACTCCCCCAAGGCATAAGTTCTGTTTCCTATCAGTAGTTACAACAGAAAACAAACAGAAAACAAAATAAAACAAAAAACTGTAGGCCCATGTGCCAGAGGCTTTCCACAGAGATCTATGGCCTGGCCTGGTACAAGAGCTCTGGCAAAGGGAAGCAAACAGGGGCAGGGAGGAGGAGTTTCCTCTGTGGCTCACCTGCCGCCGCAGCTGTCCTCACCTGTCTCCGACAGCTGGGCCTACAAGAAGCTGAGTAGCCAGTGAGGAGTGCGGAGCAGCTCCAGGCAGTGTTTCGAGAGAGCAGACCTCTTCCCCAAGTGTTACAGCGCTTAAGAAATAAAGGCTCAGACGACAGAGTAGATATCACACACCTTTAATTCCCTGGATAGGATTTATATACAGTTTTTGGGGTGATTCAGATTTCGAAAGCAGGTACTTCTCACTAGTTTGGGCTGGGAGTTTGGGGAATCTTTATTTTCATGCTGGAAGGCTTGGTGCTGACAATATGTGACCAATATCACACACCTCTCCTGCGGGGGCCTGTGGGAGGTTATGACTGAAACAGGACCAGGGACCCAAGAGGCATGGTTGAACAACATCTGTCCCATGCAGGCAGAAATTACCACCCACCGAATCTCCAGACCTCTTACTCGACCAGGACCAGGCGGCCTACACAGACCACCGACCCACAAAAAAACCAAACAAATAAAACCAAAAAACCAAAACCATAATGATTGGGGTTTTGATTAAGTTCTGTAGGAAGATCCTGGCAATCTTCCTGCTCTTTCTTTTCTTTCTCCTGCTTCTATTCTTCCTCTTCTTCCTCCTTTTTCCTTTTCAGTTCTCTTTCCCATCTTTCTTCTCTTTCCCCCATCCTTCCTTCCCTTGTCTATGTATAGTTGTGATAAACTGTGTTTCATGGGTAAAGCCTTCCCTAACACTCTCAGATTGCTACACATATGTCAACAGGCATACACACCGGCACACCCCAGACAACTACAGATACAAAATTATTTAATCATTTCAATAAACATTGCAAATGCCTTTTTAACAGTGTTGTATAATAAAAATAAGGTAAGAATGAAGAGACTGTCTCCCTAATCAAATACTGGAAACATTTTATATTCTCTAGGAAGTATTGCTTTGAAATGCTAAGTAGAAAAACAATGTATTTAAGAGTCATTAATCTCAATTAGCTTCATTTTCCACCAGAAAGTTTTTTCATATGACCTCACCTGTTCAAATTAGTACTAATTACTCCCTGTAAAGGATCTTAGTTCAATTACCTGCAATCTTGGAGTCTGGCCAGTGCATTTTGTCCCAAATACTTCAAACTTAGAAGTTGATTTAATATCTCTTTCAACAAAATGCCCCTGACGGCAGCTGATGTCCACAGAACTCCAGCATCATTTAATTTGTAGTTGACTACACTCTGGATTATCCAGAGATCTTCATCCTGGCTTTCTTCCAGCAAAAATTCTATATTCAGAGGCCTTCCTGAGATAACAGTACAATGTCATTTCAAGAATGAGAAATAATAATCAGGAAGGAATATATGTTATATATTTTTTGAAAGAAAATAACACTTTTGCATTGAATAATCCAGTGGTCTTAGCATATTTTATTTTTTTTCTTACCAGGGTCTAGACAAGGGAAAAGTCTCTGTCTCTGTCTCTGTCTCTGTCTTTCTCTGTCTCTCTCTGTCTCTCTCTCTCTCATTCTCTCTGTGTTCCCTAGCTCAATGACTTTTAACATTTCAACCTTCATTTTCTCATCCTTGAACTTGAGACTATCATAGTATGTAGTATTCTATCAGACTCCAATGTGTGATTCCCTGGAGTGCTTAGCAGAGTATTTCGTAGAGGGAGTGTTCAAACAGCATTATTTATTATTATAGCTGTTTGATAATGCAATTTCCGTATCAGCACATATTTGACTTGGCCCTGTGAAGCTCATCTTGGAGCATCATGAAGTCTTGAGCACAAAGTTCAAAAACTCATAGAACATGTCCTCAGATTTTTCAGAGACTTTGGTGCCCTGCAGGATTCAGATGAAATGAAACCACTCAAAAGAGGCAAATGAATCTTAATTCTTTAAAAAAATGTCTTTTTTCTTTTCTTTTCTTTTCTTTCCTTCTTTCTTTCTTTCTTTCTTCTTTTTTCTTTTTTTTTTCTTTTTGGTTACTTTTTTTGCTGGGGGGATGGGATATTAACAGTTTTCCTTCTAACACTTTAATGATCTATTCGACATGGAAAGACTGGAGACTTCCTTCACATCTGTCCCTCCTGTTTTGTACCTGCTAAAAAGGTGTAGAACAGATTCCAATTGTTTCATGAATAGGTTAGATTTCAGTTTCCTAAGATAAACCTGCCATTGAAGTTGGACACATTGACAATGGATTTAGAAGAGGCGACACTATTTTAAATAAGACTGAAATTGCAGCTCAAAGACCTTCTAATGTTAAGAATATGAGTGTGTTCTTCCCTGAGACAGGACAATATTCCAAATTGTTTTATCCCCCACAGCAAATGAAGTCTCATGATGACTTTAATGCCATCTGTAACTTATTTTAACAGTAAGAAAATTCAATATGCCACAAAAGGTGTACTTCTCTGAACTCTACAGGCTTGAAGCTCTGCAGTCAGAGGCATTTTGCAATTGTAATTAAAGTTGGAGACATGAAAACAGAAATAGTATTCCACTGGCTCAAAAGTAATAACATGATCTTTTAAAATCTAAAAGCTCCTATGTCCATAAACCCAGCATAATGGGTCAAAAGGGAGATAAGAGATATTTGAATCCCAGGAAGCATTTGAGATGCTACTAGTACTTAAGAGAAGAAAAAAAGGTAAAATAGACTCGAGAATGAGGGTGGCCTTGGAAGGATAGACATTGGGTTTAAGCACTCAGGACAATGAAGCCTGGACTTTATAGCCACATGGTAGTTATCTCTTCCTCTATCACAAATGTTTATGAAGGGTTCATGTACACTGTCTAGGAAGAAGCACAGACCTGAAGGTTTTTTTTTTTAATTTCTTCATTATGAAACTTTAAAAAGATTAACAGTGGGGTAATTTCCTGCCCATGCTGCAGGCTGCACAATGGGAGACTGGAAATGGATGCTAGCTTAAACAGACAATCTGTGGTCATTAGTTATCATAACAACAGGAGTTCAGCTTACTTACTGCATTTCCTCCTTTTCAGTCTCCTTGACGCTGAGATTTATAAAGCTTTTGAGATGTGCTACCTCAACAAACACCAAACTGAGATATTGATTGATATTGATTAGCTCAAACAAAGCACTCAGGCCGATCAAGCTCCCTAAAAAGCCACTTTCTTTGCATCCCCAGAGCCAGCCAGTCAGGCTGATTCTTCTGGAAGAAGACTGTTTACCAACCATGGCTATAAAATAGCTGTCATCAAAGACAGTGGCAACTGGGACTCCTGAGCCCAAATTAAAAACAAACAAACACCTCTCAACCTTTATGTTCTGCACGTTTCTGCACTACCTAGCATCTCTCTCTAAGCATCATCTCCAGGGTAGGGGTCCTAGTCTACTAAACTGCTTATCCTCTAAGTCTTCCTCAGATTTATTATTCTGTGTGAAAGGTATAATAGATCCTACTTTGGTCCTTTGACTTCACCTGCAAAGATATACTCACACATGCAAAGTAAATAAAATTAAAATATTTTTCCTTTAATCACCAGTGGTATGTATGGTATGAGAACAAACAACCAAGGAGCCTTTCAATTTGGTATCACTTATATCTAAGAAGGAATATAGAGGTTTCCATTTCTATTTTATAACTGCCATAATGGATTTTACTTTGTAAAATGCTTAAAGCAATTTTCTTTTTTTTTCCTAAAATGTCTTATACACACTGTCACTCTCTGCATATTGCCTTTACAACATTTTAAGCAACTTAGCACGTTGAGATATGGTGTGGATCCAAACCACAATACACGCTTATATAATGAGAGTCTACATGTTTTAGGAAGAGCTGAGGCTTCTTAGATCAAATAGGATTCATTAATGGTAGTGGAATTGTATGTAGTTACATACATCATGATAACCACCTACATAGGTGAGGCTGTGTCTGGCTAGTTGGAACAAATAAGGGGAATAGCTCACAAAGAACACTCAAAAGCTCCATTTTGAGTGCCTTTTGGGAACATACTACAAGACTATAGTTTCTGGTGGCACCTGGATGATAGGATTATAAAAATGTCACCAAAGAACATAGTTAAGATATTTTCAATGTCCTGATCCAAGGATTCTGAGATGTAAAGAATTTGTGTTGTTTTAAAATGCTATCCAGGTGGTTGTATTCAGGTTACCCAGCTTAACTATAGTAGTGTGCTTCTATGACCTTGCTAAACAGTACTCCTCTCTGCTTCTCTGAAGAAATCACAAGGACAGAATTTCCAGAGTCTCTTCTCTACACTTTGTCCCTGTATTTCCTTTAGACCATCCAGAGACTGCGCCACCTGGAGATCCATCCCATATACAGACACCAAACCCAGACACTACTGCTCATGCCAAGAGGTGCTTGCTTGACAGGAGCCTGATATAGCTGTCTCCTGAGAGGTTCTTCCATACATATGTGGATTTTCGAAGCCAACCATTGGACTAAGCACGGGAATCACAATGGAAGAGTTAGGGAAAGAACTGAAGGAGCTGAAGGGGTCTGCAACTCCATAGGAAGAACAACAGTATCAACCAACCAGATCCTGCAGAGTTCCCCTGGAATAAACCACCTGCCAAAGATCACACATTGAGGAATCCATGGCTCCAGCTGCATATGTAGCAGACAGTGGTCTTATCTAGAATCAATGGGAGGAGAGGCCCTTGGTCCTTTGAAGACTCGATGCCCCAGCTTAGGGGAATGCCAGGGTATTGAGGTGAGATGGGTGGGTAGGTGAGTGGAGGAACACCCTCATAGAAACAGGGAGGAGGGGGGAGATAAGATGGGGACTTGCAGAGGGGAAACTGGGAAAGGGGATAACATTTGAAATTTAAATAAATTAAATATTCAATAAAAAAGAGGAAAACAAAAAACAAAAACAAAACAGAACAACCAAAAAAAGAAATTCAGAGTCATCTACAAAGACAACTAGTAATCCCATTGTGACCAAAAGACTGAAATTTTCAGGTAAAATAAGGATAAAACTAGAAACTTTAATAATTGCTAAAACTTAAGATTTAAAATTCAGTTTCTATATAGAAAAGTAAATATTTTTTGCAAACACAAAAAGAAGCAAAATTATGCTTTGTTGATAATTTATTATACATTTATCTTTTATATTTTATTCAATAATGGTATTCAACAGGAAGAATGTACAATTTTAATTCAAAATAAACATTAATTATGGCATTCCTTTGAGGACTTCTTGGGGAAAAAATAGAGTACATAAACCAGAATAAAGCAAATAATGGAGAATCACCAAGACACTTTTGATGTTACACATTCCTGATGCTGGAGAGTGTTTATGACATAGCAGCAGGCTTTGAAAATGCAGGCAGCACACATGTTCATTCCTGTTGCATCCTATAGCACTAAAAGGGGCCATAGAGTCAGTGGTACTGTTAGAGGGGCAGTGAACCAAAATAAGATCAAGGAGGAAGACATGAAGTAATGTAACATCCCCAAGGGTATCAGAACATTTAATTTAATCTAAGTTTCACAGTAGAAAGAGTAAGGCACAAATACATATCCCTTGGAAGGGAAGAAATCTTCCAGATAGAAATTATGTCAAATATCAGTGCTTTCCTCTCAGATTACTGAATTCTGTTTCTACTCGTTTTAATGAAAGTAGAATTATTAAAAACCTCCAATATTCATTCATGATATTGGAACAAAATAAGAAACCATTTCTTAATAAATTGTGAAGACAATTTAGGCTGGTAGTTGGAATCTTGTATGAACTCAGAGTTAAACTATTGTTTATGTTACAAAGAATATTCAAAATAAAATTCCTCCGACCTCATATACCAAAGAATATAAGCAGCTATGTTACCACATCCATTCATTGTCCTGGTTATTGTCCTGACCAGAAAAATAGCATGAAAATTAGAAATAAAGGACATTGGGAATTGGGATTCAAGTGACAGGAAGAAGAAATGGCTGACAGCACTGTGAATGAGCATCATTGTTGTTTCAGTAAAGGTAAGAATGGTTAGTGTCAAACATATGTCCCAGGATGATTATGGTCAGAGTTACAAACTGTGTGCTGAGTGAAGACTCATTAAGTATATGCTAAATGAATAGATATTATTCTATGTAGGTAGGATATTTCGATAGCCACTTGAGAACAGAAGCTCTTCAGTATCTTTTCTGCAAAGTCAAATAAACAAAGTTGCATGCCCAGCACCACCTAATTAGAATATTGATCTATTGTCAGAAGTTTTGTAATATCTAAAATCTTACAATCGTAAGAAGCCATTTTTTGCCATACTTGTGTATTGATTTTCCTTTCCTTCATAGATATTGGACTTGCTTTTCTGTACAGAGATTTTCTTTGTTTCCTGGTACCTTAAATTTAAGCCTCAGACTAAAAGGAATGTGCTCTCAGCAGTTTTATGGTAATATGAGGTTATTATATGTCATTTAGTATATCTTTGTCATTTAAGAATTAACAAATTGGCCGGGCGGTGGTGGCGCACGCCTTTGATCCCAGCACTTGGGAGGCAGAGGCAGGTGGATTTCTGAGTTTGAGGCCAGCCTGGTCTACAGAGTGAGTTCCAGGACAGCCAGGGCTACAGAGAAACCCTGTCTCGAAAAACTAAAAAAAAAAAAAAAAGAATTAACAAATTGGAGAAGCCGAAGGAATTCGGTCACAAGTCTCTTTCATATTCCTGAGACAGTTGTCTATTTTTAATATATCCATGTCTGTCTGTCTCTGTTCTGTTGACAAACATTTCTTCTTGAAATATACATGTTGGTTTGGCATCCCTGTGTCTTCTCTTTTTTATTTGTGAGATACCATGGCCCCTTTGTAATGCGACATTTAAATTGAATTATCCCTTTCTGGAAAGTGTTTTGTGTTCCATGACATTTAGTTTAGATCAGTTTTAGATTGTTTTGGTACTTTTATTGGCTTAGAGTTTAAGAGGATGTGGATTCTCTGGTTTGTATCACAATAATTCTACCTGTGGGCCTAGAAAGTGTCCTCAAAAGGCTAGTTTTTAGGGATTCTCAGATGAATGCCCGCTGATCTCACCTACCACTTTCCGTTCTCTGATGGAGCTTGAGGAACTGTGTCATCATTCAGAATGTACTTGTGCAAAAACTGGGAGTAATCTCTAGGTGGGGGCTGAACGTTCTGTCCCATGCACTGCCTCCATTCTGCTCAGCTGCCACAGCATAGTCTGTGTATAAGACTCTGGTGAGCCTTAGCTTATTGGGAACCCCTGAGTGAACGACAGGGAGCTGGAAATTGATGGAAAAATGCAAGAGGAATTTATTGTTCCAATGTGTCAGGGTTGTCCTACACCCAAAGGAGAAGTGGTGACCCTCGAAGCTCATTTGGTGAGCTTTTATACAGTTTTCAGAGCAGCAACCATTAGGCACAATGTGATTGGCAGAACTGTGTGATTTTTTTTTAATCAGATTGGTCTTTAGAGAATGAAGGGGCAAAGTCTTCCCTTGTCTGTAGGTGGCCAAGGGTCCCTTGTCCTGTGGAATGTGTCTACATGTTCTGGGTCTCCCCCACATGCAGGTAGCTGATAGTCAGTTCCTCCTACCTTGGTCTGAGGAATGTTAATTAGCCTCTCCCTTCTGGGGGTGGGGAGGTTCTCTTCCAGGATAGAAAGGATCTGGTGGAATTTTCCAAAGTTCCTGAGCTGACCTCTTCAGTATTCATTATACTTAGCTGGACTTTGTCTCTACAGTGTTAAAGTGCTCAGATCATGAAGAAACATATGCTGTTCCTCTCATATTGGGTGAACCAAGGGTTATATAGTTTTGAGAAAGGGGGAAAGAATATTCACAGTGGGCAAAAGTCATAGGCTGAAGGCTAAGGTATGAAGATGCCTCATTAGCATTAGCATAGGAGGGCATTCCATAAATCTCAGGTACAGGGCTACATGACTTTCTTCACATAGGCAGATGGTGTCCAGTATCCCCTAGAAAGAGAAGAGGAAGTCCCACTGACAAAGGGAGTCTGTTATTTTACACTGAGCTCAGGGCTTTTGGTAATGACAGAATTTGATCTTAGCAGCAGGGTTTCAGGCAGGAATTCCTGCTAGTTATTAAGTCCCAGTCTAACAAATCCAGATAGCTATTCTGAGACCAACAAGAAAAGGAGGACTCTCTTTACCCCCAGGGCTTCCATTCCTCTGTTCTTGTCTCAGAAGCCTGAACTCCAACACTCTTTACCTGGGGAAGGTCATGTGGTCCTTGATCGACCTACAAGTTCAACCCCTCTCCCCAAATCCCACCTCTGGCCACATATAAGAACCTGCCAAGAAAGTACCTGGGATTTCTGGAATGTTTCTTCATACAAATGAAGCATCTCCAGTGTTGTGATTATAAAAAGATGAGGAGGAGGGGATATGTTTGGTAGAAGTCTAGTCAGGTGTAGAGGAACAGGGTGTATCCATGAGCCAAAGCTGAAGCATCTCTTCCCCCTGAGGGACCAGCCACAGTACAGAATAGAGTTTATTCAGGGCATGGGGAGGGGAGTTGAGAGGGTAGTAGAGACAGATAAAGGGAGAGAGAAAGAGAGAGAGGGAGACAGAGAGACAGAGACAGAGATAGAGACAGAAAGAACAGAGAAGTAGAGGCTTGCCATGAATATTTAGAGAGAGAGGGAGGTGGTAAATGGAGAGAGAGGGGGGAAGGGAAGAGAGGACAGAGTGAGAACAAGGCAAGAAAGAAAGAGAGAGAAAAGGGGACAAGCATCCCCTTTTATAGTGAGTCAGGCACATCTGGCTGTTGCCAGGTAACTGCGAGGCAGAGCTTAGACAAAATGCTATAACATCCAGTACTCTGACCCAGTGATTTTACCATCACCCTGAAATCTCCTTCCCACTTTCCAAGATGTATGTGTAGCCCTTGCCTATCCCAAATAAAGTGTAGGAGCATAAGTTGTTTCAGGAAGGTCTAAGAGAGCTGTTTCATTAAATATTGTCTAAAAGAGCTATAATGTTAAAATTCTTAGAGAAGACCTCCCCAACCCTCCTTTCCCTACACTCACAGCTATCCCTGCTTTGGACTGCACTTCATCCTTCCACTCTGGAGCTTAGATGAGGATACAGAAGGTTGATGCTGAATCACAGCTGGACCTAACACACATAACACAACATGTACAAAATAAAATCTGATAGAAATGAGGGAGAATTTCAACTAAAATGGTGTGAGAAGTTCCCAACAATTCAATAAACTCTTATGGCCTCTGTCAGACCCTGATATGTGTGAATGTACACATACACACCACATTAAATAAATAAATAGAAAATATTCTTTAAAGTGGAACTCTTTTTTTGTTGGATATTTTCTTTATTTACATTTCAAATGCTATCCCCTTTCTGGGTTTCCCTCCCTCCTGGAAACACCCTATCATTCCTCCCTTCCTCTGCTTCTATGAGGTGTTCCTCCACCCACCCACCTACTCCCACCCCCCTGCCCTCAGTTCCCCTACATTGGGGCATCTATCTAGCCTTCATAGGACCAAGAACCTCTCCTCCCATTGATACATGACAATGCCATCCTCTGTTACATATGCAGCTAGACTCATGTGCACTCCTTTGTTGAAGTCTTAGATCCTGGGAGTTCTGGGGGGGGGGGCGGTCTGGTTGTTTGACATTATTGTTCTTCCTATGGGGTTGCAAACCCCTTTAACTCCTTCAGTCCTTTCTCTAACTCCTCTACTGGGGACCCCAGTGCTCAGTCCAATGGTTGACTGTGAATATCCACCTCTGAATTGTGTGCACTCACTGATAATACTTATCCCAAAAGCTCCAAATAATCAAGACAATTCACAGACCACATGAAGCTCAATAGGAAGGAAGACCAAAGTGTGGGTGCTTTGGTCCTTCTTAGGAGAACAAAATAATCACAGGAGCAAATATGGAGATAAAGTGTTGAGTAGAGACTGAAGGAAAGGCCACCCAGAGACTGTTCCAACTGGGGATTCATCCTATGCAATTACCAAACCCAGACACTATTGTGGATGCCAAGAAGTGCATGCTGAAAGGAGCCTGATATCTGTCTCCTGAGAGGCCCTGCCAGAGCCTTACAAGTACAGAGGCAGATGTTCACAAAGGTGGAACTCTTTAAAATGTGATCTTTAAAACATTTTCTTGGGTGTGCTATAGGAAGCAATACCCACCATTTGTCATGAACAATACTAAACTACTGCTTTCGCTATTTCTTTCCTAGCAGATTTTTCTGGGGCTGGTCTCTATGTTCCCTTACAATCTAGCACTCAAACCTGCAGTGTGGCCTTTGCCTTGGAAATGTGATCCTGAAACAGATCAAGCTAAGAAGTGTGGTAGAAGCAGTTGATGGTACAGAAAACTCAGGCCCCGATTTATCAGAGATTGGTCATAAGCACTTATTTTTATCATTGTTGTTTTTGTTTTTGTTTAGTTTAGTTTAGTTTTTGGCAAATTTTATGGCTAAAAATGAGAGCGATGAAGAGAGGGTCACAAAGAATATTTAGGGAGAATTCAATTTTCAGTGACAATGAAATATTTTTTCATATTTATTTTAATTTTCTTATCATATTTGAATTATGTAAAAGTGATATATTTAGATGTTCATATGTGTTTCTGTGCATGTATATGAAGAGGCCTCTGTATATCAAAAATTTATGTCAGATATCTTTGTCAATCACTCTCCACCCTGCTTTTGAGCCAGGTTTTGTGCTCTCTGATTATCTAGGCTGACTAGACAAGGATTCTTATGTCTCTACTTTCCCAAAACTTGGGTTTTAGCAGCACATCACAGCACTTGGCTTTTATGAGTGTTGTATGTCCAGCTTAGGTATCGTGCCTCTGTAGAAAGCAAATTACAGAGTTAGTCACCTCCCCAGTTGCTCTTTTTCAAACTTGTTATTTTGTAGGTGACATGCAATTAATTTCAAATGATCACAGTGGAATAAAAGTTGGTGAATTGTTGATGTGTGCACACATAAATGAAACCATCATTGTAATCATTATGATCAAACTGCAGAGAATTCCATCATCCACATCGAAGTCTTTGTGTTCTTTTGAAATTCCTTTTAATCTGCACCTGCTCTGGCCCCAGACAACAAATTCCTAATGATGAGCTTGAATCTCATGTGCTGGATTGATATTTCAATAGCACTGTATACCAGAAACACTTTGTCTATCACATCTTCTGATCAAACTTCATAGTTTTGGAATTCATTCATGACTTTGCATCTCTCTATATTATGTTGCTTTTCATTGCTGAGTAGAGTCTAAGTACAAAGTTTTATTTCTGAACACACAGCATCAGTATTATCCTTATTCTTGGAAACAGTAAGCCATCTATGAGGAAGTACATTTGCATCCCCTTTGGCAAACACATAGGAGCCTGGGGGCCTGGGACACCTTTATATGCCAAATCTTGCCAACCTGGATGTTTTGATGATATTATTTCTATTCACTTCTTGGACAACCTTCTTAACATCAGTCTTTTAGAACTTAGTTAGTAATTGGATATGATTTTACTTCATATTCACTAGTATTAATCATTACTTGAACATTCATTAATTGGTTGGCATTCTGATCCATTCATGTCCTTAATAATGGAAGTGGTATTTAAGTTCATTACTGCGTAGTATATGATTTCAATAAATTATATTTCAAGAAAATTGTTAGTTTTAACTCAGATGTTAAGTTTGTTTGCATGAATTTGTTTATAATTTTCAGTCCTTCATAGTAATTTGACTGCCAAGAATTATGGCTTGTAAGCTTTCCCAGTTTTGAAATTCTAGCATGTGATTTTGTTTTATTTTATCAGGAGAAATTTAAATTTCTTAACATTAGAAACTCATCAAGTATCAACTTGTCTTTGATTAATTTCTGTTCTCAGTTATTTAATATGATGTCCAGATTCTGCTCCTAAAATATACTATTTTTACTGTCATTGTGCTTGTCTCTCCCTTCTTTTCTAGATTGAGGTCCAAAGTTGAGTTTTGATATTAGACTTAGATTTGTTCCCTAATATAAAGATTTAAAACTGTAACTTCCCTCATGTTACTGATTTAACATGTTATACATATACTTTAGAATTAAATTATTTTTTCAATGCCCCTTGTCACTTCATTTTTGATTCATGAATTATTTAAATATGTTTTCAATAACTTGGCATTTTCAAAGCAATTTATCAATTAATTATGATTTCATTTTGTTTTCACTTGATATGTACAATTTTTCATGCATTCTGACTTTTTAGTAGCATGGTACATACTCTTTCCCAGTGACAATAACATGGCCATAGAAAAGAAACGAGTACTCAGTTATTCTGGATGCAGTTTCCTTTAAAGGTCAATTAGGTCAAAGTGATTGATTGTGTTTATCTTGGGACAAAAGAGACAAGTAGCTTACATGAATGGCATTTACTTCTCACAGCTCTGCATGCTGGGAAGGTGGGGCACACGGTACCAGAACTGTTGGTGTGCTGAACACATTAGAAGTCAATTGGAGCAGCCCATCTTCTCTTTGTATCCAGAGGTGAATTCCCTAATACTTTGTTTTAATACCCTAGCTTGATGAGTTCATGTAAATATAAAAGCATATTAATTGATTCTTATGCATACCTTATCAAATAGTAGGTTTTGTATTTTAACTGCACACACATACACAGACACACACACACACACACACACACACACACACACACACATACATGTCAGTTTGGTGGTACTGTTTTTACTTGGGGGACAAAGAGAAAGAATATAAAGTTGGTAGGTAAGGAAGAAATATCTGAGAGAAATTGGTGGTAGAGAAAATATAATCAAAATATGTTATATAAAAATTTTAAAAAAATAAAAACTAGAAAAGAGTGGTTAACATTAGCATATGTAAAGAGTGTTTATACTACTAACATCCAGAAATCAATCCATTCTTTCAACTACATTGCTGAGATTCTAGGAACTATTCTTGTTGAGTCCTTAAACAGTGAACAACCAAAAATGTCAGGAACAGGTCTATGTTCAGTTAGATGCACCTAACCCTCAAGAGACTGGAGGCCCCAGGGAGCTTAGAGGTCAAGTGGGGTGGGGAACGAGGACATCCACATGGAGAAGCTTTGGGGAGGAGGTGTGGGATGTGGAACAGGTGGAGGGTGGATGGGGCATGGGGGAATAAAATATTGAGTGTAAAAATAAATAAATTAATTAAGAATGTCAGGGTCAAATAACTTAACAGCATGATGCTGAAGTAAAACACAGTTTTTTATTCTATTTTAAAATTTGTATGCCATTTCTTTCATTAAGTTAGAGAAAAAAGACTTATAGCATGTTTAGTACATCTCAAACAATCTCAGATTTTATTTTTATTTTTAGATTTCAGTTCCACTGAAGTCATTTGAATTTTTACTATCTTGTCATAAGCTGAAGAGATTTGCAATGGACTCTCAGTCCTGGCATTCTCTCTGGACTTGCAGCCTTGGAATGCTCTGTGGTCATGGGAAAACTGATCTCTTTCCTGATTCACATCCAGGGAATAGACAGCAAAGCACTGAACTAATTCATTACATGCATTTGCCTTTTTAGTTCATTTTGACAGAGGACAATCTGACCAACTAAAACAAAGTCAGCCAGGTTTGTGGCCAATTAGAAATCCTGAGGATTCTTTCGAGTTAATGGTGTCGTCCAGGGATGCCTTATTCTGGAATGAATGTCTCAATTACTCTTTTTAGGTTTAAAGACTGTCCTGGTTTATATTTTTATCAAACTGTTTCTTTTTCCAAACTGAAATTGAGAAGACTTCTGCTTCAGTCACCATAGTGCCAGAATTGCTCTCAACTAGAAAACCAAATTAAATAACTGAGCTAACTCCATCAGATACTGAACATCACAACAGATAAAGCAGGTTTGTGATCCCTGAGGGAAATAAGCAAATGAGGTACAAGCTATCAATGTCCATAGTCATTTTCTAGAGGCAGTTTGGAGTCCCAGAGCAAGAAAGGACTGCCAGAGCTGGCTGTTTCAATGGATACTGGAGATCACTGTATGCTAAGAGAGCTAAAGAGCTCAATTTTGATATGAGCACTGGACTGAAGAAAATACTTTCACAGAGAACTTCAGAGATCCTTGTGGCAAGGAAGGTATTCCTTTATAGGCATTATGGGCACACTGGTCTGAGTGTGTGAAGTGAAACTTCTTAGTGCTGGGGAAGTAACACAAGAAATCAGACACATACCAGATCATTCCAATAGCTAATGCAGAGGCAGGAATAGGTAAGGCGTCCTTTCTCCCATCTTCTAGACTCAAAGAACTTCACTGTACTATGGCAGAAGAGTTGGGGACTTGAAAAAATAAACATGGAATTTAATATCTTCTGAGATAAGGAGATGACTCAGCGGGTAAAAGTAATTGTCACCAAGCCTGGTGGTCTGAGTTCCATCTGGGAATCTACATGGTAGACAATGATACCTAACTCTTAGAGGTTTTCCTTTTACTTCTATATGTACACTGAGGCATCCATAACCCTGCACACACATACACACACACACACACACACACACACACACACACACACAGAGAGAGAGAGAGAGAGAGAGACTTGATTAACAATACAGTAACATATACAAAAGCCAATTAGCAGAGAAAGATTAAATGTTCTTCCCAACCTGAGCTTCATAGAGAAAAAAAATATATAATGAAAGCCCCTGGTGTACTAGAGTGGCAGGTGGTCATGATTTCAGTAGCTTAGAGAGAATCATGTATCTACTGACCCAGCACTCATTCATGAGCTGTGCTATTTACTCAGTTGATTATATCACTCCCAGTCTTTAGACTGTTCTCCCTTTCTTAATAAATAACCTCAAGTTCTATATCTATTGATCTGTATCCGATCTAATACTGCCCTGACACAAGAGCCTAGAAAATGCATCAGATATGGTGGAGCCTTTAACAAATTGTGAGTATATTCTTCACAGTGTTCACACCTTGCTATAGGGTTAAATTTACTCTACAGTAAATGCTGCTTCATATCTATTCTTATAAAGCAAACTTCAATTTGAGCAAACTACAAACCACTTAAGCATGAATGAGATTAAGTCCTATAAGCATTAAATGCTACCTTTAGTCCTATGTTCCAGGAATGGTAACATCTAGACATTCAGGAGCCACTCAGAGCATAGTATGTCAAATCTCTAGAGCTAAATGCAGGAGAGAATTTCAGAAAATAGCATAGCTATATGTGATTTTCTGTAAATGTAACATATAATTTAACAAATGGTTTAACAGGTGCCAGTGTGTATTACATTTTATGGGTAGATGCTTAGGAATAATAAAAGAATAAAATGTTACAAGCAAATTGTAGGTGGTAAAATAAAAATCTGTGTAAATAGAAGAAAGTCAAAGAGAGTCTAGGATATAATAAATAAAACAGAAACAGAAAATAAATAATAAGATTGCAGATATAAACCTGATTAAGTTTAGACTAAGTAAACTTTCTAATGAAGGATGCTTATAATCAACAGATTACAGAGCCTCAAATCCAAACTAAAGAAAAAAATCAGAATAAGTGGATACAGCAACTGAGGCAAAACATATTCTCAACATAAGAAGAGTAAATGTTTATGGGCTGTGGAGATGGCTCTCAGTGGATAAGCTTTTCAGTGAAAAAGTCTTCGAAAAGACTTTTCAAATTAGGGTCCCTATAGCCTGCATAGGAGCTTGGCCAAATGGGGGTTACTTATAACCCCAGAAATCAGGACTGTGAGCCAGAGGAACCTAGGAACATGCAAGGCAAGTGATCTAGCCAGAATGAGTAATTTCTGAATTCATAAAAATTCTTCAACAAACAGAGAGTGAGGGGAGAAGCAAGGAAAGTGGTACGTTCTATTATAACTATAACATATTAAAAAATAACAAATAGTAAATGGATAAACTAGGAAAAGATGTATACTATACAAATAGGAAGAAAAAAAACTGTTGAAAGAATAGCTGTGTTAAGTATAGACAAAAGGACACAATGAATGGCAGCTGAAGGAAAAGCAACCCTACTAGGAAGAGCATCTGGTAAACTGTCAGTTGGGACCATCCCCATCACCTTGTAATTACAATTTCACATATGTAACACATATGTGCAATGTAACACAGAAACAAGGTCTCAGCTGTAAGAAACACATGTTAGCATGTGACAAAGAAACTTGTATTTCTACGTCATTGCTGGATGCTCTAACATACCTCTAAGGTTGTAGAGCAAGTCCACATCCTGTTATATACTTATAACTTACCTATAAAAGAATAGAAGAAGAAATATTTGATTGAAAACTAACAGTATTGAAAGAGCAAAATTAATCCACTTGACCACGCTGCCACATATGCACATTCTTTGAAGTGAAACCTAAAAGTTCTTTTTACATGAACAAAGAACATGCATAAAAACTGATCGTGTTCATTAAATTTTATGTTCTGATGAGCAAATACTTGTCAAAAAAAAAATCAAGTTCAGGAAGGAAGAAAGTACTCTGGATCATTATTTGAGAGAATGCAGTCCATCATGGCAGAGAAAGCTGGCAGCAGTAAAGAAAGTCCTGGTCACTTTGCAACTCCAATCAGGTACAGAGAGAGACAGGATATAGAATCTGATGATCAAACCATTAACCTTGAGCCTGTCACTCACTTCCTCTATTAATTCTAATTGAATGTTCTATCCTCCTCCAATACACCCCCATTAGCTAGGGACAAGATGTACAAACATGTATGTATCTGGGAGACATTTCACACTCAAATCACAACAGAGGCACATAGTAAATATCTGTTTACAGAATAGATTCTTGTAAACTTTCAGAGCTCAGAGTCTAGAGTATCTTTTCTGAGTTGAAATCAAAAACTAATAAAAATGTTTTCTTCAAATTGCTAATTTGGCTGTGCACAAGCTCATAGGTCAATATTGAAACAAAAATGACCAAAATAATAATGGACCAAAATAGTGGAAATACATCCAAAAGTTCTAGAATGGGAATCAGCTTTTTCAAGGACTATTGTACATGTCAAACAGCCAATCTCGCCTGAAGATTCCAACTAAGAATTCAAGGGGAAAATGAAACAAAAGCTAACTGTATAAGAATTCAGAAAAATAAATAAAAGCAGCAGGTGGTGAACTTGAAACAACTGGACAGGCTTAAGACTATCAGAAATTTTAGCTATCTGAAAGATGTTTTTCAGAATGGTATACAAAGAAAAACATTAAAATTACAACTATATAAGAAAATATCCCAAATAGACTTTTTGTTTATAATAGACTTCTATGTGATTCCATTTGTAACAATAATAGCATCATCTATGGTTATATATAAATAAAACACTTGGGGCAATGGTCATATGAAGGTTAGGAAGGAAAGCCCAACAGAAGTGTTCTGTATTTTATCTGAGGTGGGAAACAATTTATAGGTGACCATTAACAAACTCGATATTATATAATACTATCATATAATTGCTAAAAACTTACAGACAGTATTAATTGATGGTAGTAAGATATGATTGGAATAGCTTTTAGAATTATCAAACTTCTGACACTTCATAACATCTTTTGCACTAATCGTTAGCATCAAAGTGAGAGACTAACAATATTTAAGGAATCCAAAGAAGGTCAAGAAATGAAGAATAAGTGAATGTAAAATAGAAAGTACAGTCACAAGTGAAAACTAAAACAGTACAGTTAAAAAGCTGAGCTTTACCTTGTTTCCTTAAGTGCTCACCATATAAAATCACCTACTAAAATGAAGAAATTATAATGGGAGATAAAACAACAGGCTTCTGTTTTATGTAAAAGATAAAATTTTAAGCAAAAAAAAAAAAACCACATAGGTTGCAAGGAAACATAGAAAAGTAAAGTACTTTGTAGATTAAATGTATAGAGATGGATGGTTTTGTTAGCATTTAGATAAGATTTCAAATAAAAAACAAATGATAAAGATTGATAGAATCATTGCTAATGTTTAAACAGTTACAGCATTAGAAAAACCACACAATTATAATACAAACCTTAGTAATAATTGAAAAAATTAAACATATGAAGAATGTTTAAAAAATAGATACATATAATTTAATTATCATTTTAAGAAATTTAATCCATTCTCTCGCTAATAGCAAACACACACATATGCACACATACACATACACACACACACACACACACACACACACAATCAATAATTCTAGTGAAAATCTTAGCAGCTTAACTGGTATTTTTAGAACATTCTTTTCAACATTCATGGAAGCAAACATTCCTCTGAACACATGGAACTGATACTAAGGACCATATTGGCTCATACAACATTTTTTGATTAAAGGTAAGTGTTAAAATTACCAAACTGAAGTGAAGGATTATTTGGCTGCTATAACATAATGAATATGTGCTCAAACAATCAAGATCTCACCCACTCTAGTTTTTATCTTTAAAGTATGTTCTGTTTGTGCAGATGTATTTCTACATGGTTTAATGGATTCATATTTTTAAAATAATAATCATAATAAACTGTTAAAACCAACTTTTGGTTTTTAAGGGTAAAGTTTGCACATAGTTCTTTCTTACTTTATCATACTTGACTTTTGGAAATTACACTGCAAAGTATATGGTAGAATTACTCTGATTTTCATATGTTTTCCTTATTAGATTTCTTTGCTCCTTTTACTGCCAAATATACCTATGTTTCTATAAAAGACAATTTTGATTTTTAATATAGATCATGGTTTTTGGAACTGGAAGAATCTGTACTTTGATAAGTTCATGAAACGGGTTAGGAATGTGTTAAGCTCCTTTTGAATGTGGTTCAACAAGGCCTTGGAGCATTCTGCAGTTATATTATAGCAATGGAGTATCAACCAAATTTGTCTCCTCTAGGAAACATGTGAGTAAATAAATCATGGTGTGCTAAAAAATAATTACCTATACTCTCTTAACAAGAGGACCTTAAAAGTACATGTGAAACAGAGTGCACAGGAAACCTCAAACACTGTTAAACCTGCCCTGGGGAGTCTTAAATGGGAAGGGTGGCCATTTTCTAGGACATGTACATCGGGAAGGTATTAGAAAGCTATCACGGTTTACTTAAAACATTATGCTAGTTTCAGGTTGTGTGATAGCAATTGAATATAGCTTGTTTTTATTAATAAAATTGTCAGGGATCTGTGACCTAGAGTTTCAGCTTATAGTGATGAGAGAATTGATCTAAAACTTTGAACTTCAGATGTGAGTAATCCATTATGCAGGACTTCATTATAATGAGACCTCTGAAAGTGGCAAGGCTTTTGTGTTTGAGACAGTAATCCAGAACTCTGGCTGTAGATACTGAGTTTAGTATCCCTTTAGGGCTTGACCTGTGATTAAGAACACACACGTTTGAAGTTGTTCCCCAAAATGTTATAAATAAGGTATACGACAGATATTATGTTTCAAATAACAGCAAGTGGATTAGTCCATGAAGTGATAATATGTAGAAAGGGAGCTGGGATTTTGTAAAGTATGCTTATTATTCTGTATACAATACATTGATTTGCAGTGACTTTCTATTTGTCACCATAGCAAGGTTATGCCTTCTTTGAAACTAGTGTTCTTATTCTCTTTGTTGGAACAATGGTCTCAGAGAGCTCACAGTTAGTGTTGATAAAGCCAGGATCACTGAACTATCTTTTGTATTCCACATATAGGAAGAGTCTAAATATGTATTTATCTGTCTAATATCTATGTATCTATATTATGTATCTGTCCACCTATCATCTAATCTACTATCATCTATTGTTTATCATCTTTTTGTCATCTATTTTTGTATTGTCTACCTATCTATCCATTCATTGTCTATCTACCTATTAACTATCTATCTCTATCGTCTATGCATCTCTCATATCTCTGTCTCTTCCTCTCTCTCTCTCTCTCTCTCTCTCTGTCTCTTTCTCTCATTTATCAATCAGCATACATCTCTTCTGTGCATATTGTTATACAGGAGAAACATGGTTGATAATGACTATTTTATATACCCATGTACAAAATTACTAAAGCAATCACATGCATAAGCACTGAGCCAATGTATTCACCTACAAGTTCTAAACACATTTAGTGTTCAAAATTTCTTAAGAAATTTTATTTTAATCTGTGTATTTGCCAGAAACACTTCTTTTTTAATATCAGAATGTCTCAAGATAATAGACCCCAAGAATGCAGGATAATCAGAAACAAACTGCTTTTGCTCTGGTACTTCTACTTAGTATATCAAAAACTCGACAGAGTGTGGAGTTTAGAATAAGAATGGCTCCCATCAGCTTATGTGTATGAATGCTTAGTCATCAGGGAGATCTACTACCTAGAAGGATTAGGAAGTCCGACCTTGTTGCAGTTGGTATGGCCTCTTTGGAAGAAATGTGTCACTGGAGATGGGCTTTGATGTTTCAAAAGCCCAAACCAAGCCCAGTTCCACTCTCTCATCTGGCCGGTGGATGTGGATGCAGAACTCTCAGCTGCTTCTCCAGTTTACCTGCCAACCATGATAATAATGGACTAAACCTCTGAAACTCTAAGCCAGCCCCAATTAAATGCTTTCTTTTATGAGTTGCCTGAGTCCTGCTGACTCTTTACAGCAAAACAAACCAAAAAATAAAACAAACAAAAAATAAAAACAAACAAACAACAAAACAAAACACTGGGACAGAGAGTATGTGCTATGCAGAATGACTCTACATCATATGAATGCTACAGAATGATACTACATCATGAAGATGCTATCCATGGCATATCAGCTAATTTAAGTGGAAATAATTCATCAACAATTCTTTGCAGACAACTTTCTAAACAGAAAGAAAAAACATTTTTAACGTACTAGCTAGATATATTGGTATTTTAATCTGTAAGTTCCCAGCTATGCTCTCATGCTTTGTTGTGTCTTGTTTTTAATAGGATTCATTTCATTCTTGGTGACACAATACTGTTTCAGCAAGAGGCAATCACTTACTTATCAGACAAATTAAATTCCTACTCATTTTCTGTATAATAATTCAAAAGCATGAGCATCTGTGCTTTGGGATTCTGGGGGATTTTATTACAAGTCAGTAAAAAAAAACCCTTTTTCTGTATATACAATACATTTTGTTGAATACTAAAATATTTAAATGATGATAGAGTTCATTTCAGTTCTAAACCACTTAAGGGTATAATAGAAATAAACAAATGTCTCTTATTTCAATTATCAGTTATATATTGATTTTTTTTCCATCAAGAGAAATGCAAGTTCCTTAAATTATTTCAACTTTGATTTTCTCTGGCTCTGCAGATGATTAGTACAACATGCTAAACACTGTGACATCTACTGTTTGGTTATTTCTTTACACGTATAATAAAATACATGAAATACGTGCATCACATATAAGTAAAAACAAGCACATGATTGTTTTATGATAGCTGTTGGGGCTAATTTGGACTGAAAGACACAAATGAATGCCCACAATACAATGGGGCTTTGTCATATCAAGAAAGAGATACATCATCACAGGCATTACAGACGAAGGAGTCCTGCTCTTGGGATATATGGTTTTAGAATTGATAGCATTACAGGAATACATCCAAGTGTGAAACAGCTGCTGTATGCTCTGGTTTCTTGTGCTTTTATTGTTCTGTGGACTGCATGGAGATAGATAGATAACTACAATAGAGGAAATAGTTCATTAAAAGAGAAATACTTAAAAGCTTGGAGATGTACCAGAACAGCCCAGTGGCCCACTCCAAGACAGGAAAGAAAGTAAGAGACAGGGGCTATGCAATGCCACACATGTCATTTGCATACTGTTTTCCTCTCCCATGTTCCTATATGACAATATTTTTGCCTCATGCTCTGTTCCTTGAATGAAGCCCACATCCTCAGACATCCAGTTCCTGTTCTTCTGCCTCAGTATGGAGATATATGTAGCTCTTGGTTGTCTATCTAAAATTACTCATATCTAAAAATTTCTCCCCAGCTTGTTTAAAGTTATTTTTCCTTCAGGGAAATTTAAGCCTTTGCTGATATCAGCAATTTTCTAGTCTTCATGTTTTGTGTTCTTTTTCCTTCCATCCTTTTCGGTTTCAGAATGGCATAGTTTAGCCATATTCAAGTTTCATGTTTAAGATTAACTCAAATGTCATCAAACTAAGGTGGTGATGGGGACATAGGCAGTGCTTTGGAAATATAATATTAGTCTTACTTGTATCATATAAATATGAAATATAATATTTATTGATAAAGAGAGTTCAATTGCAAAACTAAGTACAAAATATATCTGTACCAGGACAAGTAAAAGTGGAGTCAATCTTCGTTCAAAATCACATTCTGTTCTCTCATTACTATGCATTTGTGTATGTGTATATGTGTGTGTGTGTTTGTGTACGTGTGTGTATAAATGGAGTCTGCCTGAACTATTTATTTTAATGGTGATTAAGATACTCTAAATGTATGCATTTTCAGGAGTTATCACTCTACTGGCTGAAATTGCTTTGCTCTGCCCTGATGGAATTATGGGTACATAAGGAGGAGCTACCCCATTGTTGTCTTTGAAATAATCCCTGTGCTTGACAATGAGTAGTAGTAGCAGAACAGAAGTTGAGAAGTACAACTCTCTAGTGGTAAAGCTCTCATGCAGGCCTTCTGTATTGCAACCCTCTAGCTTCCCATGTGTTAAAGGTCCTGTAGACTAAGGATATCAGGATTACTTATCCTTGGAAGCAGTTCCTATTGTAGTTTATGGACCAGATTAACTATTATTGGATTTCCCATCTTTTGACAGGAAGCTCCTGGTCTGTGGTGTCTGAGGCTCCTGCTCTAATATCAACAGCTTTCTGGAAGCCTTTCAGCAACATACTTTGTAGTTTCTGTTCTCTGGTTTGTTACAGCTTCCTGTTACTCTTCAGCCCCCACTCTGTGTTCTTCTTCCTTCTACCATGGCTCTTACACTTGCCCGTCACATCCTTCCAATTTGTGAAGTTACTTACCCTTCAGCTGTCAAGCAGTCCATGGTCTTCCTACCTTTTCAGCTTGGCCTTGCTGTCATGGCTGCTGTCATTAATGCTTCCCACCAGTTGAGATTGCACCTATAGAAGTACAAGAAGAAACCCTTTATAGAAAGGAGCTTTTGACTGTAACACTAAACAGGTCAGCACTGAAGAGTGCCTTGAAGCAACTTACTACATGATCATGAGCCTGCTTACATAACTAAAGAAGAATGTGCCTTAACACCACACACATCACATTCAATGAAGGCTTTTGTTGCACCAAGTCACCACAGTATGTCATAACTCTTTAGGACTAGTACTTGAAGCCCTTCTTCTAGGCCACTCAGCGCCATGCATAGAATGCTTACAGAATCACCTAACATTCCTGGATGTTGGTGATAGGGACAATCCTGGTACTGACCATCAAAATCAACCATGGATGTGCTTGCACCTTCAATGTGAGAAATAAAGGATGCAGTCTTGAACAAATCACACCATGCAGCAATTCTCACACAGGAGATTTATTGGGAGGGGTCAGAGGTAAACTCTGGGTCTTTATTATGAACTCCTGATCAAGGTCTCTCAGAGTGTCACTGTCACAGGAGGTCAAAGTGAGAGCTCCAAGTCTTGGCATTCATGGTTTTTATTGTAATTACAAAGTTGAGAAATTTACATATGGGTTAGCAAGTTAATATTTTTAAAACCACATTTCTGTTGTAATCTGCAGGAACTGAACAAGGGGACAGAACCATCTGACAACCAGAATGGCTAAGGTATCTATTCTCTGTAAGATGTCTTATGTTATCTTTGTGTACCTTGACCCTGCTATTGCAGCCAGACTGACTGTTGCTAAGGGGAGTGGGCTGCAGTAGGATGCTTGCTCAGGAGGACTCTGATTTTCTTCCTGGAACTGGAGTTTAGCTCCAGGTCTCACACAAAATGGAGTTTCTTCAAAAATGGAATTGGTTGGGCTTTACAAACAAGTCAGGTCTATTCTCCATGTATATGTCATGGATTCAATTAATACTGCAGTTCAATGTGATATTGCTTTTACAAATGTAAAGTAAACTACTCAATTACAAATGTAAAGTAAACTACTCAAATATAGGACTTGCTCAGCCTATATAATAAAAATTTGTACATTGGTAATCTCCACTGTTTGGTCTATGTCCTTAGAATTTTATTTAACTCACATTTCTTAAGTTGTTCTCAGCTTTATTCCTCCAGACCATTCAGCACTGACCTCATCAGATAATACCTTTTTATTCAGGATTTGTGAAGAAGCTAGAGATTTCTTTGTGCAGATTTTGTGCCTTTTTGTGCATTTGTTTGTTCTTTTTTTTTTTTTTAACATTTTGTTAGACAGGGTTGATCTATAAAGCCCAAGGTAGCCTGCAACTTGTAACTTTATTCTACCCAACCCTCATCCTCC
The DNA here is from genome assembly GCF_008632895.1 of Mastomys coucha. Taxonomy (NCBI): domain Eukaryota; kingdom Metazoa; phylum Chordata; class Mammalia; order Rodentia; family Muridae; genus Mastomys; species Mastomys coucha. Next base: position 5,823,651 of record NW_022196906.1, read on the forward strand.
CATAAGCTGGGATTATAAGCACATACCAGCAAAGTAGGCTTGCTTTTGTTTATAAAACTTGAAATAATTATTGCAGAAGATAATGACACAGCTTTATCTAGTATCAACAATGAACATTCCTGTCGAGTGTTAAGTTTGTGAATGTTTTAAAGGACAATCCCTTGAGAAAATGGGGTATAGTCCTGAGTGTAATGTAACATGCTACTTCAGTCATGGGACAAAGTACAATCAAACTTTGTATCTATATGGGCTATTTCATACACATAGATCCTTGCGAAGCACACTACAGACTAAAGCTAGGCATATCGGTCATCTACATCATGCAGAGTTACTGAATCTTCAATAGACTTAAATTCTCATAACTTAAAAGTCGATAGAACACAATTCACACCAGGCTTTGTTGCAGAGATCCTTTGTCATGACTTTCTCTAGCTCAATGATGTAACTTGAAAATGTTGAACATTTACCTTCACACTGTTCTCCTTAATTCTCTAAATAATAAGTGTTACCTCGAAAAGGTAGCATAGAAACACAGTCCTAAATGATGAGAGGAAGCTTCTGGTACTTTAAAAATTAAAGAAATTTATTAATACTTTAATTTTAAAAATTAATACTTTAAAAATTAATATAAAATATAAAAACTATCATAAGGCTACTACAATATCAACAAAAATATGCCTAAAACTCAGTAAATTAAAAAAAAACATCATTTAATTATTGAGTTTGTAAGTTTGAGGCACGTTTTTTGGATGATATTTTCTCTAGAGAGTCAGCTTCGCATCTGTTTCAGCTATCCATTACAATAAGGAATAGATGAAATTCAAACAACCTGGGCTAGATTAAACTAAACTATAAAATTTCTTATTGTTTATCAGGCTAGCCCATGATTGAGCTCAGATATAGAGAAAATTCTCCTATCTCTTTGTGACCTAGATTCTGTACTGTGTATCCAATAACTGTGTTATAGCTTTTGACCTAAGGTCATCTTTGATCATAAATTCAGCCTAACGTCAGATAATGAAATAAAAAAAAGAGAATGGAAACCCTTATGTTTGGTGAGATCTGCTTTGATATCAGATTATAAAGTATTTTTTGTGATTTCCATCTTATTTATTACAATTTATTAGTTATTGAAAATTTTCATGTAATGTGTTCTGAGCATAGTAACCCCTTCATCATTCCTCCTAGAATCATCTTTTCAACATTGTATCCTACTTGTTTGTTTATGTGTTTGCTTACCTGTTTATTTTGTAAATTCTATCAGGTCTAATTAGTAATACTTATATACACTTAGATATGTATTCTTGAACTACAGCATGGTCAACTTACCAGTGAATACACTCTTAAGGAACTAACTTTCCCTCTCCCAGTAGCTAATAAATATTGACAACTCCTCAGATAGGTATGGGGCCTTAGGTTTTTCTCTTGGTTGCTGCTCTATTATATGAAAAGAAAACATGACCAAGGTATCTCCTGTAGAAGAAACCATTTACTTGGGGCTAGTGTACAGTTTCAGCAGGGAACGTGGTAGCAGAGATGGGAACCATGGTGCTAGAGATGTATTTGAAAGCTATGTCTAGATACAGAGGGAGAGAGACAGGGAGAGAGAGAGAGAGAGAGAGAGAGAGAGAGAGAGAGAGAGAGAGAGAGAGAGAGAGAGAGAGAGAGGAAGGAGGAGGGGGATGAGGAGAAGCAAGTGAAGAGAAGCAGATATGAACGTTTGAATCATTAAAGCACCCCCTAGTGGCACACTTCCTACAATAAGACCCAAGACCATAGCCCCTTATCCTTCTAATCCTTTCTAAGAGTCTAAGAGTTCCAGTCTCTGATAATGAAGCATTCAAATACATAAGCCTATGGGGATCATTCTTATTCAAACTACCACATAGACTTCCTCTCTCTATGCTGGGATTTGATATTATATTAAGTTTGTCTATGCTCTCCCAATCAATCTAAAATCATAAATTCAGGTACTCTTAAGTGTTCAGAGAACATTGTTTCCTTATAGTCATGCACTACCTCTGGCTCTGATAGTCTTTCTGTCCCTTTTTACATAATAATTTCTAATCCATGGGTGGAAAGTAGTAAGTATAGATGTCCATTTTGCTCTGAGAATTCTTCAGTTTCCTTTTGTGTGCAATTTGACCCATTATGGGATTCTGTATTGATCATTTTCTACTGCAAATAGAAGCTTTTCTGAAGAAGGCTGAAATTCACAATAATCTATGGGTATAAACTATAAGTAAGCCAGCAGGAGAGGTTTAATGGTCATTTAGCAGAAAAATAGTAGTATGCTTCTTACTAGGCCTATATTCTGTCTAGCACAACTTCTCATAAAAGGATGTACATACAGAAATAAGAAAAATAATAGCTGTTTTTGAAGTTAGTATATCACAGTAACCATCTCCAATATCTTGAGTATTACATGTAATTTTCATGTTCAAGAAACAGCAATGAGATTGTGTTTACTAAAATACAGTGTTCATCAAAGATGTGTGCCCTAGACCATGGGGATGTACAAAGATTTATCCAACTTGGTAACCAGTTTAGATTTCATTTCAAGTGTTATTGAAAATCATTAAAGGTTTTCTGTTGGTGTTAACATAATTGATTTACAGTTTTTAATTTCTGTTTTAAACGTTTCATTCTTGCCTTTACTTGGATCTATCGTTCTGATTATAAAGGAAAAGCAAGGAAAGCAACTATTCTGTAGTTATATAAGCTAGGTAAGAATTTATGATTGACTGCAATAAAGAGTCCAAGAGGATAAAGGTAAGGGGACATATTTAAATAGTAGTTCTGCATGGACAAGGAAGTAAGTCTAGACCAGCAGTGTGTAGCAGCCCCTCTTGGTACTATTTTGGAGTACTCTGTTTATAGAATTCCAGGTAGACATCTTACCTATTGCATTTGTTTTTGTTGTTTTGTTTTATTTTCATATTGCTGTTATTTTTTTCTGTTCTTTGGGATTAGCCATTTTTTGTAACAATTCTTGTCCAGGCACAGCTTCAATGTTCCATTCCCCATGGTGTAATATCTAAAGTATTCTCTCTTCTAAACCTTGTCTTGCTGCTGAAATTACAGTACCCATTTTTATCTTTATATTTATGTTAGCCTTGACATCTTTCAGTTTCTGAAAAATAAAATTCAGTAAAATTTTATGTCCCCATCTGTTTGTCTTAAATGCTCATAAAATTTACCATAAATTGGAAGTCTTGCCAGTGGCCACTTTTCAAGTCACAGTTTAAGTATCACCTCTTTATCATCACTCCTTCTGTCATGGCAGAACCAGCTTCCATCCCTGCTGAAGATTTTCATCTACCACAGCTTTCAATCATGGCTCTTGCCAGCAGCCTTGTCATTCTCTTTTGCAGCAAGTTTCCTCCCCAGGTGATAAGAACCTGTGATTCCAACAGGACTGCATTCCAATGATTGCATGTGTAGTAGCTACATAAACTCACCTGTGATCAAAATGAAGGAGCTCATGGAAAATGTTTATTATTTTATAATATGTTCTTATGTGTAATTTATATTTGAGAATTTATAAACACATAGTTTGAGGTCTTATCTTATTTTACTATTTGAAAGCCTAATTATTATTAGTCATTGCACATAATTTTGAAAAGACTTTTATCAATGATATTTTCATAGGTTGAGGCAATTGTACCCACAGCTTTTCAAATAGATAGCATTCATGATGTCTGTTTTCCTTGTCCTTATAGACCATAAAATTTCAAATATGGCATGTGGTTCTAATCATATATTAACATTGAGATAAAATAATAATAATAATAATAATAATAATAATAATAATAATAATAATAATAAAGTGTCAGGAGTCACTGAAAAGGATGTAGTGAGTTACAGCAGACAGTGTAGAAAAATACTATTATGCTAGAATTATTGGATTGAATAGCAATGAAAGAGGAGTATTCTAGCTTGTCTTCCCTGCATAACATTTGCTTCATAGCCTTTTTCATTGTATCTGCAGACTGAAGAGAAGCTTGGGAAAGAAGAGAGGGACATGAAGTGATTGTTATGACCAGTATTCCCACTGAACATCTGTTTGGATGCTTCATAGGATTTTGGTGTATAGAATCTTGTAGGTAACACATTTGCTCTATAAACTTCTGCTCTATGTGTTTGCTTGTGTCTCAAAATTCAGTAATACATATATGTATATATGTGTGTATATATATACATATATATATATATATATATATATATATATATATATAACCTTAAATAATCATGAAGGAAAGAAAATCTGTAAAAGGAATGAATATCCTCCAGTGAGTATTTGAAAACAATCTTCTGTTTCCTGAGGGAAGGAAACTTCCAGTCTAAAATCTTGTATCTTGCTAGTCAAGCAAAAGAAGACATCTGAAGATATACAGAAACTCAGAAAACAATTCTATCAGAATCCTTTTGTATAATACATAAGATATATGAGACAAAATGCTAGAAAAAGGAAATTCATTCCAGAAGAATCAAATAGAACAACATGAAGCTGAATGAAGGTAGAGTTTCTATATATGGGGAAATGCTTAAATAGTCAATTCCATGAAAAAGTCAGGTAGGAAATAATCACATACACATGCTACATACCCACCCCATATTTATACATACATATGTATACCAAACATTTACACACACACTGTGCTATCATATACACCATACTCATATACAGACCTATACATACACTATACACACTTGAATCTGACCACCAGTTACACATGCATACATATCATATACACATACATAAACACAGATAAACACACTCATATACATATACCATGTACATGTGAACCCATCCATATATAGATACATACATAACCATATACATATTACATGTGTACATATACATAGACTCTTTAACACTCATATACACACTCATACATATGTGAACCTCACTCAGAGATGCAAATGCACACACATGTACAAACACACACAAGTATATATATACTTATACACATGCACATGTGAGCCACGCATATGTGCATACACACACATCTTGTTCAGAAGTATTACAGGCTTCTATTGATTTTCTTAATGCATATATGTGCTCAGAAATATTCCAGGCAAAACCTAACAATCTTAGCCTAAAAGTCCTAAAATTTGACTTCTGCCAAGTTTCATATTCTTTATCTTGGTCCAAGATCCAAAACGTATGTATTATCTAGAGAAGGGCTAAACGTGAGGATGTGAATGAGGGCTGTGCTGTTACTGTCAGTGTTCTGTTCAACACTATATGGATACAGAAATACTAATGTGTTAATATGCACATGAATGTTTAATATTCTGCAATGAGACACGTCATTTACAGTGGAGTAATATAGAGGCTACTATATTATATAAAATAAGCATGACACAAAAAGGTAAACTGCAATATATCACTTACATGGCACTTAAACTATTCCAAATAATCTATACAAACCTCAGGAGCAAAACTATCAGTTCACAACTTACTGTAGTATAATACCTGATAAAAGTAATTTAAGGGGGAAGAGTTCACTTTGACTTAGAATGAAAGGGCCCTGTCCATCATGGTGTAAAGTCAAGGTAGCAAGAGCTGGCAGTAGCAAATAAGCAGGCATGTCATGGAGAGGTAATCATAGGTCCTACTGCCTTGTGTTATCTTCTCTGGATCCTGTCAAATCAACAATATTAACCATTGTTTCAGGGGCATAAGGTGGAATAACAGAGTAATTCAAATATTACAAAATATTAGCTACATTTAAATAAATTCTGAACTAAAGTAATAATTTGTGCCCTGCTCTGGAGGCAAATGATAACACAACACACACTTGGAACTTTCAAAAGACTCAAAAATTCTGTAAGATTTATCTATAAAGAAAAGGTAAATCGCAGCCTAGACCGACTGGGAACAGAAACCAGGAGCTGGACTGGATCAGATCCCTCACAGCACACACCTCAGTTGCAGTTTGACCCCCAGATATTCAGACACATCCAGCTTCACAGATGAGATCTTAAACCTGCCCGGAGATCCAGCATACCAGGACTCCTGGGACTCAGGGAAGCAAATTCCTGTCCAGCCTGATACCAGGGTACCTTCCAGCTCCAACCTGAGCACACTAGGAGCAGAGATCTGATCCCACACAGAACATTCACCAGAGGCAGCTCAACCCCACCCCAATGCTTGACCACCCAGGATCACAGAATCACAGGAAGGACAGGCTCCAGTCAGAGACAGGGAGGTCAGATAACACCAGAGATAACCAGATAGCAAGAGGCAAGCATAAGAATATAAGCAACCAAAACAAATTGGACTTGGCAACCTCAGAACCCAGCTCTCCCATCACAGCAAATCCTGGAAACCCAAACACATCCTGAAAATAAGATTCAAATCTAAACTCTCATTTTATGAAGACGATAGAGGACTTTAAGAAGCACATAAATAACTCCATTAAAGAAATGCAGAAGAACACAAGTAAACAAGTAGAAGTTCTTAAAGAGGAAACACATAAATCCCTTAAAGAAATACAGGAGAACACAATCAAACAGGTGAAGGAATTGAACAAAACTGTCCAGGATCTAAAAGTAGAAGTAGAATCATTAAAGAAAACTAAAAGTGAGATAGCCCTGAAGATGGAAAACCTAGAAAAGAGAACAGAAGTCACAAATGCAAGCATCACCAACAGAATACAAGAGATAGAAGCGAGAATCTCAGAAGATACAAGACATAGACATAACAGTCAAGGAAAATACAAAAAGCAAAAGGCTCCTGTATTAAAACATCCAAGAAATCCCAGACACAATGAAAAGACTCAACCTGAGAGTAATAGGAATAGGAGTGAAGATTTCCAACTCAAAGGGCCAGCAAACATCCTCAACAAAATTATAGAAGAAAAGTTTCCTAACCTAAAGAAAGAAAATCCCATAAATATAAAAGAAGCCTACAGAACACAAAACAGATGGGACCAGAAAAGAAATTCCTCTGATCATGTAATAATTAAAATACCAAATGCAGAGAACAACAAAAAAAAAGAATATTAAAAGCAGTAAGGGAAAAAGTCAAGTAACATATAAACGCAGAACTATCAGAATTACAGCAGACTTCTCATCAGAGACTATAGAAACCAGAAGAGCCTGGGCAGATGTTATACAGACTCCAAGAGATCAAAAAAGCCAACCCAGGCTACTATACCCAGCAAAACTTGCAATTCCCATAGATGGAGAAAACAAATTTTTCCAAGACAAAATAAATTTAAAAAAATTTTTTTCTACTAATCTAGCCCTACAGAGGATAATAGAAGGAAAAGTCCAAGTCAAGGAGGGAAACTTCACCCTAGAAAAAGCAAGAAAATTTTCACAACCCAAAAGAAGAGAAACACAGAAACTTCCAACACTAACCACAAAAATAACAAGAAGCAACAATCATTCGTCCCTTATACCTCTGAACATCAATGAGCTCAATTCCCCAATAAAAAGACATGGGTTAACAGATTCGATACATAACCAGGATGCAATATTTTGCTGCTTACAGAAAATATACCTCAGAGTCAAGTACAGTCATTCCCTCAAAGTAAAAGGATGGGAAAAAATTTTTGAAGCAAATGGTCTGAAGAAACAAGCTGGAGTAGTCATCCTAATATCCAAAAAAATAGACTTTCAACCAAAAGTTATCAAAAAAGATGTGGAAGGTCACTACATACTTATCACAGGAAAAATCCACCAGGAGGAACTCTCAGTTGTGAACATCTATGCCCCAAATGCAAGGGCACCCACATTTGTAAAAGATATTCTACTAAAGTTCAAAACACACATTGTACCTCACTCAAAAATAGTAGGACATTTCAATACTCCGCTCCTTGCAATGGACAGATCATGGAAACAGAAGCTAAACATAACACAGTGAAACTAAAAAAAGTTGTGAACCAAATGGATTTAACAGATATTTACAGAATATTTCACCCTAAAACAAAAGAATACACCTTCTTCTCAGCACTTCATGGTTCCTTCTCAAAAATCAGCCATATACTCAGACACAAAATAAACCTTAACAGACATAAGAATATTGAATTAATCCCATGTATTCTATTGGGCCATGACAGACTAAGGCTGGTCTTCAATAACAACAAAAACAACAGAAAGCCCAGATACCATACATGTGGAAGCTGAACAACTATCTACTCAATGATAACTTAGTCAGGGAAGAATAAAGAAATATATTAAAGACTTTTTAGGATTTAATGAAAATGAAGGCACAACATACCCAAATTTATGGGACACAATGAAAACAGTGCTAAGAGGAAAACGCATAGCTCTGACTGCCTCCCCCTCTAAAAAATGGTGAGAGCATAAACTACCAGCTTAACAGCTCATGTGGAAGATCTAGAACCAAAAGAAACAAATACGCCCAAGAGGAGTGAAAGGCAGGAAATAATCAAACTCAGGGATGAAATCAACCAAGTAGAAACATAAAGAATCAACCAAACCAGGAGCTGGTTCTTTTCGAAATCAACAAGATAGATAAACTCTTAGCCAGACTACTGAGCAAGCACAGGGATAGCATCCAAATTATCAAAATCAGAAATGAAAAGGGATATATAAAAACAGAAACTGAGGAAATAAAAAAAAAATCATTAGATCCTACTACAAAAGTCTATACTCAACAAAAGTAGAAAATCTGGATGAAATGGATGATTTTTTAGATAGATACCAGGAACCAAAGTTAAATCAGGATCAAATAAACCATTTAAACTTCTGTATGCAGAAGGAAATGCACTCATTAAAAGTCTCCCAACCAAAAAGAGTCCAGGGCCAGATAATTTTAATGGAGAATTATATCTGACCTTCAAAGAAGATCGAATACAGGTACTCTTCAAACTATTCCACAAAATAGAAACAGAAGGAACACTACCTAATTCTTTCTATGAAGCCACAGTTACACTGATAACTCAACCACAAAAAGATCCAACAAAGAAAGAGAACTACAGACCAATTTCCCTTATGAATATCAAGGCAAAAATGTGCAATCAAATTCTCACAACCTGAATACAAGAACACATGAAAATGATCACCCACCATGATCAAGTAGGCTTCATTCCAGGGGTGTGGAGATTATTAAATATAAGGCAATACATCAATGTAATCCAGTATATAAACAAACTCAAAGAAAGAAAACACATGATCATCTCATTAGATGCAGAAAAAGCCTTTGACAAAATAAAACACCTATTCCTTTTAAAAGTAGAAGAGAGATCAGGAATTCAATGTGTACACATAAATAGAATAAAAGCAATATACAGCAAACCAATATCCAACATCAAACTAAATGGGGAGAGAGGCAAAGGAATCCCATTAAAATCAGAGACAAGACAAGGCTGCCCACTTTCTGCCTACTTATTCAATATAGTACTCAAAGTTCTAGCCAGAGCAATTAGACAACAAAAAGAGATCAAAGGAATACAAATTGGGAAGGAGGAAGTCAAGTTATAACTATTTGCAAATGATTGCAAACATAAGTTGCTCTAAAAATTCTACCTATAGTTGATAAACAACTTCAAGCAGAATGGCTAGATATAGAATTAACTCAACAAATCAGTAGCTTTCCTCTACTCAAAGGATAAAAGGGCTGAGAAAGAAATTAGAGAAACCACATATATTAGTCAGGGTTCTCTAGATTTACAGAACTTATGAGTAGTCTCTATATGGTAAAGGAATTTGTTGATAACTTACAGTCTGTAGTCCAACTCCCAACAATGGTCAGCAGCAGCTGTGAATGGAAGTTCAAGGATCTAGCAGTTGCTCAGTCCCACAAGGCAAGCAGCAAAGAAGAGAGAGCCTTTCTTCTTTCAATGTCCTTATGTAGGTCTCCAGCAAAAGGTGTGGGCCAGATTAAAGGTGTGTGCCACCATACCTTTGATCCCAGATGAACTTGAACTCAGAGATCTTCCTGTCTTAATATTCTGGGATTCATAGCCACTATACCTCAAGATCTTCATGCCAAGGTCCAGGTCAGAAACTTGTACCTCTTCGCCTCTAGATTAGGATCACAAGTAACCCTTCCAATTCTGGATTGTAGTTCATTCCAAATATAGTTAATTTGACAACCAGGAATAGCCACTATACACACCCTATACAATAGTCACAAATAATATAAAATGCCTTGGTGTGACTCTAACCAAGCAAGTGAAAGATCTGTATGACAAGAACTTCAAGTCTCTGAAGAAAGAAATTGAAGAAGATCTCAGAAGACGGAAAGATCTCCCATGCTCATGGGTTGGCAGGATTTATATAGTAAAAATGGCCATCTTACCAAAAGCAATCTACAGATTCAATGCAATCTTCATCAAAATCCCAACTCAATTCTTAATAGACTTAAAAATAGCAATTCTCAAATTCATCTGGAACAACAAAAAACCTAGGATAACAAAAACTATTGCCAACAATAAAAAAAAAAATATTCTGGGTCGTCACCTTCCCTGACCTCAAGCTGCACTGTAGAGCAATAGTGATAAAAACTGCATGGTATTGGTACAGAAACAGACAAGTAGATCAATGGAATCGAATTGAAGACCCAAAACTGAACCCAATCACCTATGATCACTTGACCTTGGACAAAGAGGCTAAAACCATTTGTTTTGGTAATTTTTCAACCCAAATATGCCCTGCAATGAAAACACAACTCAATTAATATGAATACAAGCTGTGCACCTAGATTGGGCAGATCTACCTCTATACTACCATCTTCCCCATCTATGAGACTCCTTATAACTTGTGGTGTCTCTAGGCCACATGCTTCTTCTTTGTTTTTCACTTTTTCTCCTGTCTTCCCCCCTCTTTCCTCTCTCTCTGTCTCTCTCTCCCTCTCCCTCCTCCCCCCCTCCTTCTCTCCCACAACCTTCAGCCCCACCTTCCCCTCCTTCTCTGCCCAATCACAGGCTCTAGCCTTTAGTTATACATTAAGGAGGGAAGAAAGTTTACAGGAAATCACCTGAGTGCTGACTTTGTTTGCAGGCCCTCACAAGAAAACAGAATTAACATCAAATACAATTAGCCCCAGGGCTATTCACAACACTCATTCAGTGGAAAAAAGTCAGCATTTTAATCAAATGGTGCATATAGAAGAAGGCAAATTGACCCATTCCTATCTCCTTGTGCAAAGCTCAAGTCCATGTGGATCAAGGACCTCCCCATAAAACCAGATACACTGAAACTAATAGAAGAAAAAGCTGGGAGGAGCCTCAAATACTTGAGAACAAGGAAAAATTTACTGAAGAGAACACCAATGACTTATGCTTTAAGAACAACAATCTTCACATGGGATCTCATAAAATTGAAAAGCTTCTGTAAAGAGAAACTATCAATAGGACAAAATGGCAACCCACAGATTAGGAAAAGATATTTACCAACTCTATATCCAATAGAGGGCTAATACCTAAAATATACAAAGAACTCAAGAAGGTAGACTCTGGAGAACCAAATAACCCTATTAAAAAGTGGAGTAGAGAGCTAATTACAGAATTGTCAAATGAGGAATCTCAAATGGCTGAGAAAAACTTAAAGAAATGTTAACATACTGGCTGAACTTGAGGAAACTAGTGGGGGAGCTGGTAGGAAGACTGGAGGAGAGGAGGGGGATGGCAACCTCATTGGAAGAACAACATAGGCTGGCTGGACAACCCAGTTCTCCCAGAGACTAGACCACCAGCCAAGGAGGGTGCTGGGAGGGACTCATGGCTCCAGATACATAGGAGAGGATGGCCTTGCGAGACAGCAATGGGATGGGAGGCCCTTGGTCTTGGAGAGGTTAGAGTCCCCAGAGTAGGGGGATACTGGAGCAGTGGGGAAGGAGAGTGTGGGTGGATGGGGGAGCACTCCCATACAGGCAAAAGGGGAGATGTGGGTTGGGGGGATGGAGGGGTAACCAGGAAGTGGGATATCATGGGATGGGGGGGTTGATAGAGGGGGTTACAGGGAAGTAGAATATCATTTGAGATGTAAATGAATGGAATGATTAATATTAATAAAAGAAAAAATAAGTATTTTTTTTTAAAAAAGAAAAGTTAAATCTTTTCTCCATAAAATGAGAATGTGGAGTTCATTAGCTTGAGTATATAAGCACTCTGTACTATAACCTCAGAACATCAAGTTATAAATCTTAGATGTACACATATTTTACTATGTGTTTATTACTTATAAGAGTATTATATCAAAGATTACTTGCTTCTATGATAAATAGCTAAAAAATATGCAATGCTTTATTCCTAACAGAAATTACCCTTGAAATTAATCACTATTGGACTCTCAATAGGGGAACTAGACACTTCTGCTGGAGGATGTAACAGAGTTGTTGCAAGTTCAGCTAGTTTGTTTATGATTCCTTTTGAACTTATGAGTACTGTACACTGTCAATGCTTAAAAATAACCCAATAATCAACAATTATAATGTGTATAGAATATTGCTTGACTTTTCAATTTTAAAGCTAATACTAGGGTTTAAAATTTTATCCTATATATTTTATTACTCTTAAATGTATATAACATAGTACTATTTTAATATCTTAACATATTCTTCAAATTTTACATTTGAACAATAAAGATAGCTAAAATAAAGGCAAATTTATGATAGTCTTTATATTTTATGGAAACATAACATAAATTAATATATACCAAAAACACAATGTGCATTGTCATAGGACTAGACAATGAGTTGGACATCAAAGAGTGTACAGTGTATGGGAATAGGAGTATAAAGATGTAAATAACTATTGAATTTATAAAGAAAGATCGTTACTGTATGATTTTTCTTCTATGATTTTTATTTCTAGATCAAAAAATGCACATATGTATATATGATATAAATCATTAGGAAAGAGGCTAGAGAACAGCAATAAGGGGACTGTAGAAGGACATTAGGAAAGTGAAGGGGAGATCAATAAGAAATAAAATAATAAAAATATATGAAATGTCATAATAACAGATTCTTTTATATGCTCCAGAATGTGACAAAATATATTTATGTATGTAGCATAGAGATTATTCCATATACTGTGATATTTTGAGAGAAGCAAAATTATTTCCACATCTATTTCTATATGCTACATAGATATGCTACAGTTGATGTAGATGTTATACTACATTAGATGCTAACTCAATATTAATTTTCTAGAAACTATAAATGTGTAGGCTCTGGAAAATAAAATAGGCTGTGTACATTAAAACTTGAAAATATCTTAAAATCAAGATGAAATAAATATTTGAATAGATGTTTTAAATTACAATATGAGGTGATGAAATTTTTTCCTCTCGATTTAATTCACTTGATCAAGATGAAAACAAGTGTGTAGTACATAAAATTAACAAGCAGAATTTTAGCTCTTCATATCTTTTCATAATGTTAGAATGAGCTGTTATTGTTGGGTTAAAACTTGTCCTTCCAAGACAAGGAAGCCCACTCTCCCCATATCTACTCAATATAGGACTTAAAGTGTTAGCTAGAACAATAAGACAACAAAAAGAGATCAAGAGGATACAAATTGGTAAATAAGAAATAAAGATCTCACTATTTGCAGATGATATGATAGTATACATTAGTAACCCCAAAAATTCTACCAGAGAACCTCTCCAGCTGATAAAAAAATTCAGCAAGTGGCTGGATATAAAATTAACTCAAATCAGGAGCCTTCCTTTATACAAAGGATAAACAGACTGAGAAAGAAATTAGGGAAACAAATTCCTTCACAATAGCCACACATAATATAAAATATCTTGGGATAACTCTAGCCAAACAAATGAAAGACCTGTATGACAATAACTTCAAGTCTTTGAAGAAAGAAATTGAAGATCTCAGAAAATGGAGAGATATCCATGCTCATGGATTGTCAGAATTAACATAGTAAAAATGCCCATCCTAACAAAGGCAATCTATAGATTCAATGCAATCCCCATCAAAATCTCAACACAATTAATCAAAGACATGGAAACAGCAATCCTCAAACTCACCTGGAAAGGCAAAAAACGCAGAATAGTGAAAACAATTCTTAACAATAAAAGAACGGCTAGGGGAATCACCATCGCTGACCTCAAGCTTTACTACAGAGCAATAATGATTAAAACTGCATGGTTTTCGTACAGAGACAGACACATTGATCATTGGAATAGAATTGAAGACCCAGAAATAAAACCACACGCTTACAGTCACTTGATCTTTGACAAAGATGCCAAAAATATACAATGGAAAAAAGAAACTGTCTTCAATAAATGGTGCTGGTCTAACTAGCTGCCTGTATGTAGAAGAATGAAAATAGACCCATATTTGTCACCTTGTACCCAGCTATACCACTCTTGGCGATATACCCAAAAGATGCCCCACTGTGCCACAGGGGCACATATAGAACTAGGTTCATAGAAGTTTTATTTATGATACCAGAAGCTGGAAACAACCTAGATATCTCACAACAGAAGAATAGGTACAGAAAATGTGGTTCATTTGCACAGTGGAATACTACTCAGCTATTAAGAACAAGGACATCTTGAGTCTTCCAGGCAAATAGATGGACCTGAGTGAGGTAACTCAGACCCAAAGGACATGCATGGTATCTACTCACTAACAAGTGGATATTAGCAAAAAAAAAAAAAAAAAAAAAAAAAAAAGTTCAAAATACCCAAGATACAGTCCACAGGACTCAAAAAGGTCAACAAGCTGAAGGGCCCATGTGAGAATGCCTCAGTCCACTTAGGAGAGGGAAGAAAGCAATCACAAGTGGGGAGAGAGGGAGAGACCTGGGAGGGAAAGTGGACTGGGGACCTAAGGAGTTGGGGGGGGGAGAAAGGAACCTGATCTGGCATTGAGGGTAAAGGACTGAAGCCCTGAGGACCAGCAGAAATAATGGAAATAGGAAACCTTGGGAAATAGGAGGTTGGCGGGGCCCTCCAGAATGCACCAGAGACCTGGAAGTTGAGAGACTCTCAGGAATCAAAGGGAAAGACCTTAGATGAAATGCCTGACAGTAGGGAGAGGGAACATATACGGCCCACCTCCATCAGGAAGACAGGATATCAAGGGAGGGATGGGATTACCATCCCACAGTAACATCTCTGACCCATAATTGTTCCTGTCTGGAAGAATTACAGGGATGGAAATGGAGAGGAGCCTGAGGAAAAGAAGGTCCAGCAACAGGCCCAAAGTGGGATCCAACTCAAGAGGAGGACCCAAGGTCTGACACTATTACTGAGGCTATGGAGCTCTCACAAAAAGAGACCTAGCATGACTGCCCTCCAAGACCCAACAAGCAGCTGAAAGAGTCAGATGCAGATATTTGTACCCAACTAACGGACAGAAGCAACTAACCCCTGTTGTTCAATTAGGGAAGACTGAAAGAAGCTGAGGAGAAGGGCGATCCTGTAGGAGGACCAGCAGTTTCAATTGATCTGGACCCCTGAGATCTCTCAAACACTTGAACCCCAAACAGACAGCATACACACAGCTGATATGAGGCTTCCAGCACACATACAGTAGAGGACTTCCGGGTCTGTGTTCATTCAGAGATGATGCACGTAACCCTCAAGAGACTGGAAGCCCCAGGAGTTTAGAGGTCAGGTGGCATAGGGGGAGGTGAAATCCATGTGAAAACAGGGGTTGGAGAAGTGATATGGGATGTGGAACAGTCGGAGGGTGGTTTGGCGAGGGAAATAAAATATGGGGTGTAAAAAAATAAATTAATATAAAAAAATTAAAAAAAAATAAAAAATTTTAAAAAATGTCCTTTTGCAAAAATATTTTTTCTTCAACTCATTCTCTGAAGATAATTAAAGGAAAAAACAGAGAGGAGTATTTTATACATATTTTGAATAACCTGAGGTCATTATATTTTCATATGTTGTTTTAAACTTAATAAAGGATAAAATCAATACATATATATTGATTCCCCCCTGAGGTTAATTATCATGCATTTGCATTTTAACAAGCATTGTAGTTTTGATCAACTGAGTTTTTAAAATTTTACAGTGTATTTATCATGAAGATTTGTTAAATGAAAAGTATAGAACAAAGTTTGACAATATGCAACTTATTATTAATCAGTGTTATTGACAGGAGGGATCAGAGGCCTCAGGTTATTATATCAAATAGATGTGAATGACTAATTCAAGAATTAGTTTCTCA
>NW_022196906.1:5840553-5845698 GCF_008632895.1 Mastomys coucha
AAGATAACCCCACTCCCACTGTTACAAGTTTCACAAGAACACTAAGCTAACAGACATAAAATACTCAGTGAACTTGTTCAGACCTATGTAGGCCTTGAGCCTGCTGCTTCAGTCTGTGAGCCAATATGAGCCCTGCTCAAGCGATTCAGTGGGCCATGTTCTCCTCATATTCCCCATCCCCTCTGATTCCTATGGTCTTTCCTTCCCACTTTTTGTCATGTTCCTTGAACTGTATGAAGAGGAACCTAGTAAAGGTCTCCAACTTAGATTCTCCATCTCTGTTGTGTGTCTCTGCACCTGTTCCTATGTGCTTCTGGAGGAAACCTTTCTGATTGTTCCTATGTGCAGTTGGAGGAAACAACTGGACAAGGCCTTGATCTATGAGGATAGCAAATACCATTGGGAAGCATTTCATTGTTTTTTTTTATGTGTATTTCTACCCTAATTTTCTAGTCTGCGCTATCCACTTTCCAGTTCCTGGCCATTCAGGGAGTGAAATAGACACTGGAACAAATGAACAAAATAAAGTATCTTCTACAAATGCTATTGGTCAAAGTGGATTCCTGCACATAGTGGAATGTAAATAGATCCACATTTATCACCTTACATAAAATTCAAGTCAAAGTGCATCAAAGACCTCAACATAAGACCAAATACACTGAATCTTATAGAAAAGACAATGGGAAACAACTTTGAACACATCGGCACAGGAGACAACTTTCTGAAGAGAACCCCAATACCAGAGGGCCTAAGATGAACAATTATTAAATGGGATCTCATGAAACTGAATATTTTCTGTAAGGAAAAGAATCTCACTAATCAGATAAAGAAGCAGCCTAAGGAATGGGCGAAGATTTTATTATATTCCACAGAGGGTCTAATAATCAGAATATGTAAAGAACTCAAGAAACTAGATATTAAAAAACCAAATAACCCAGTCTTAAAATGTGGTATAGATGTATACAGAGAAATCTGAATAGAGAATGTTCAATATCACTAGTCATCATGGAAATGCAAATCAAAACTAAATTGTGTTAGAGTCACTAAGATCAGAAACACAAATAACAGCTCATGTTGGGAAGAGTATGGAGCGAGAGGTACTCCAGTGCTACTGGGAGCACAAACTTGTACAGCCACTTTGGAAATCAATATGGTGTTTCCTCAGACATTTGGAAATAGATCTACCCAAAGACCCAATTATACCATTTCTGGGTATATACCCAAAGAAGTTGTACCGGGGTCATGTGTTCCACTATATTCATAGTGGCTTTATTTGTAATAGCCAGAAGCTGTCTATGTACCTCAAGATCTAGGTACATCACTCTTTGGCATGCAGCCAAACGAGGGTCCATTCTACCACAAGGATGTGCATTGCAGCTTTACTTGAAATAGCCAGAAACTGAAGGCAATCCAGATGTCCTTCTGCTAAAGAAAGCATGTTGATCTGAGTCTGGTCTTCAGGATCCAACTTCCATGGATTGTCCTCTGATCTCCACCTACAGGTTGTAAGATACACACAAACACACACACACACACACACACACACACACACACACACACAAAATAAATATAATACATTTTGAAAATAATGTTGAATGTAAAAGTAGAAATTAAATATTATACAGATTCATATAAGCTCATTCTATATAGAAAAAACTCAAAATTCTGCATTTTGATTTGTGAGTGAATTTTAAACAATAGCAAATTTTCTTTGAAAGGACTATAACAGTCAAATTATGTTAATTGGGGTACTCCAGAGAAACAGAACTAGTAGGATGAGTACGTGAGTGTGTGTGTGTGTGTGTGTTTGTGTGTGTGTGTGTGTGTTTGTTTAGAAGAACTTATAAAATCAGTTTATGCTGAAATAGTAACGATTCTTGTTTTATGTCTGAGGGCTGAAAACCCTGTAAATTCTCAGTCAGGTAGACTGCGTGACTCAACTGACCTAATCCAGAATGGAGGGTTTTCAGAAGACAAGCTGGTCCCTAGTCAAAGATGGAGGTCAGATAAGACCTGCTCTCTCTTTGTCTCATGACAAAGACAGCAACATCAGGAACATAGATAAACCAGCTTCCGGAAGTGAAGGGGCCAAAGACTCTTCCTTCTGTCATGCTCCTTTCCCTAATGGCTGATTCCAGAAAGTGTCACTCAGATTTGGGGAGGATCTTTCCACATCACTTAAGGCAATTCAAATATGTGTTTATATGAAGCCTCCTACTCAGGTGAGTAAACTTGTAGTAAGTCACCATTCAAACAAACATCATAAGTATTAAAATTATACACGAGTAAGAGCCTGGCTTATTTAAGATAATTCCTATATTTCTTACCTCCTGAAAACAGTTTTTATACAGTAAAATATTCCCCATTTAAATAAGGATAGTTACAAATTGCATAAGAGCTGGTGAGATGGCTCATTAAGAAAGGACACTCACTGCTAAGCCTGGATGCCTAGCCCTATCATTATCCCAGAATCCATGAGGTGGGGACTAGAACTGACTCCATCAAGTTTTTTTAGTTACCTCCACACTATTATGTACCATGTAATTGCCACATCATACACAAAATAAAGACATAGCTATAAAAAAGAAATAATTTAATCACTGGAAAGTTTTGTTGAATATGTAATATGTGTTCACTTCAAAGCTTTAGTAAGTTAATATATGTTGGGGATTGGTCTTGTCCATGATGTATTCATATGCTAATTATTGTGAGATCTAGTCACTGTCAGAACCTTGACATTGTGACGAATATTGGAGAATATTTTTATCAATATGGTGTAAAGAATGTCCCTCAATTATCTCTGACTGGGTAAGAAAAACTGAACAGTCAATGACTGGGCAGAGCAGATAGAAATGGTGAACTTCTGATCCCAGTCATGGATCCCATGGAGAAGAGTCAGGTATGTGTTTGCCAAGAGGAAGGTGAAGGTGCAGGAGAAGGAGCATGAGGTAAGGGAAGAAGACATTCACCGTTTGATTGGGCATGAGGAGGAGTTGCCAAGAGAGTTCTCCATGAGGACAGACAGCTATAGATGAGCGAACCAAAGAGAGACTTAAATGAAGTAACTCGGCCTGTGTGTCTGGGAAACGGCTAAAATAGCATAGGGGATTAGGAATACCTACCCAGTTATTGTGCTTAATGCTTGGTGAATAAATCATTAAGTCTCTGCCTCAATTATTTGGAATCTAAACAGATTAGGAAAAAACTACCAATTTAAAATTCCTTCCCATACATATAGAATTATTACATATACACATAGTTGTTTTTCTTTATAAGCAAAGTCTATATTCATTGGCCAGTTGCCAGTTTGAGGTATGCAAGTATGTGGGAATGTGTTCATGTGTGTACATACTGTAACTTCCTCAATTACACTTACCTCTTTGGTCTCTTTTACTTCTGTTTTATTTTGGGGTGTTTTTGTTGTACTCTATGACACTGTCTCTCACTGAACTAGTCATTTGGGTCCAGAATTCCACTGGCCTCCATAGATGGAATTTCCAGTGTTACCACTGTGCTTGGTACTTGCATGAGTTCTGAGTGCTGAATTCAGGTTCTATTAAAGACTGTTTTGTAGTTTACACATCTTGCTCTTTTCAGTGTACAGGAGCTCCTCAGTGTGCATAGCATACAGGCCTTTTTTTTTTTAAATTATTTAAGCTATTTTTACAGTCCAGATTGTATGCCCCTTCTGCTCCACCCTCTGACTGTTCCACATCCCATACCTCCTCCACACCACTGTCTCCACAAATGTCCCCATACCCTACCCCTAACCCCAACCCCGGCCAACATCCCCACTCCCTGGGGACTCCAGTCTCTTGAGGGTTAGTTGTGTCTTTTCTGATTGAGTCTTGACCTGGAAGTGCTCTGCTGTATATGTGTTGAGGACCTCATATCAACTGTTGTATGCTGCCTGGTTGGTGTCCTAGTGTCTGAGAGATCTTGGGGGTACAGGTTAGTTGAAAATTCTGGTCCTCCTACAGGGTTGCCTTCCTCATCATCTTCTTCCAGTTTTCCCCTAATTCAACCACAGCAATCAGCAGCTTCTCTCCATTGGATGGATGCAAATGTCTACATCTGATTCATTCAGCTGCTTGTTGGTTCTTTTGTAGGGTAGTCATGATAAGCCCATTTTTGTGAACACACCATAGCCTCAGTAATAGTGTCAGGCCTTGGAACCTCCCCTTGAGATGGATCCCACTTTGGGCCTGTTGCTGAACCACCTTTTCCTCAGGCTCTTGTCCATTTTTGTCCCTGTATTTATTTTAGACAGCAAAAGTTATGGGTCAGAGATTTTTACTGTGGGGTGGCAACCTCCCAGATCTCTTGTACATTCTGGAGGGTTCCCCCACTGTGGCGCGCTGCCGCACCTTAAAGATGGTGCCTGCCATTCTTCTGCTTTGGAGTAAACAAGTCCTTATTTGGCAAGAGGGTTGCACCTGCCAGTGGTCTGATCTTTTGTCATGAGGCTATAGCCAATGATAGCGCAAGAGGTGGTATGGGCTCATGGGCAGTCCTACTAAGGGTATTTAAGCAGCACTCACAGACCATTCGGGGGCACACCCTTCAAATCTCATGTAACTAACAGTTTCTGAGTAAACTGTTGCTGGAAGGAACTGGTGTGCTAGTCTGTCTTCCCTGCTGGTCAGGGTGATCGGCGCGGCACACCTCACTTCCTACCTCCCAAGGTTGCCTTTTTAAAAACATTGTTAGGCATGACATTGCAGCCACTATATCAGGAAGCAATGATGCCCACAACCATTTAGACCAACATTTGCTTCTTAGAAAAAAAAAAACCTTTTTATTTATTCCCCTTTAATTATTAAAATACTGCGAGCCAGGAAAATCCACATAAAATGTGTGTGTTCCTTACTTACTAAAGCAAGGATTTTGTGACAGTTTCTATTTTAAGACTCAATAAAAATTGCACAATTTTCTAACTTTTAATTATGTGTATATTATATTCAGATTCACAGCAATGGTGAAAATTACATGTGAAAATATATAGGCAATATGCAACATTCTAGTATTTATTTAAGACTTGATTGACATTATAGGGAAGCTGCTTTCCAGTGTGTTCACTGACCCAAGGACCAAAGTCAGGGAAGTCACCGTGGGGAGAGAGAAGCAGGGAGGAAAGGGGGAAAA
>NW_022196906.1:5845708-5859380 GCF_008632895.1 Mastomys coucha
GAAGAAGAAGAAGAAGAAGAAGAAGAGATAGAGAAGCAAATTGTCTGGATTACATATGGAGAAGCGTCTGGGCAAAGACCAGCCCAGCCCCTGAGCTGAAAATTTCAGGGTTGGGAGCAGGGTATGCGAGCTAGGCACTGAGGGATACTGGGAGAACCTGGAGGCTATATCAGCTTTGATAAGTAAAATATGCACCTCAGTCCCTTTTCCTGGGGTCTGAAACCCAACAATTATTAAGCTGAGGAAAATATGAAATAGCTAATAAAATGTAAATAATTTTCTATACTTGGAAAAGCTGCTTTTAATAATTCAAACAATCTTTTTATCATGTATGTAGAAACATCAATCTATCTGAAGACAGGGGTTACAGAAGAATATAAGAATGGAACAGAATGCAAAAATTTATTCTAAATGATATAGCTATAAAGAAGGTACCTTTCTAAGGCCGAGCTGTCTTATCTATTTTCCGCAATGCCAATGAGACTGGTGAAAACCCCTGTGCCATAAAATGCTTTCACAATGCT
Organism: Mastomys coucha; assembly: GCF_008632895.1. NCBI lineage: Eukaryota > Metazoa > Chordata > Mammalia > Rodentia > Muridae > Mastomys > Mastomys coucha. Next base: position 5,846,233 of record NW_022196906.1, read on the forward strand.
CTGTAAGAATGAGGATAGTACCTTGTCTGAGAACAAGAGCTGCACAAACACTTTTCAAATTTGAACCAACTAAACTAGTAATTAACTATGAGATTCACAGCCCTTCCCAGCTGTGTACTGAAGCCTCAACCGTACAGAGGAGCTATTTGCCCACACTAACTGAATATTTAAACATGAATGGATTTGGGACATACAATATTCTTAACCACTACTAGTTGAATTTGACACAAACTAGTGATTTAAGAAAATAGTACTTAAAAGTACTGCTTGCAACATGAAATCTCAGTATACTGAAGACAGACAGGGAAACTAAGATTCAGGTGACAGGCTGTTTCTACTTTTTAAAGTCACATGCTGCAATTTCTAAAATTTTATGTTTCTTACAGCCCAGCTGCTATGTTCAACCAACTGCCCACAAAGGAGGATTATGGAACATGTAACCACAATTATGCAATTAGAACATTATTTATTTTCAGGTATGATCTTAAAGTAAAGATAAAAGAATCTAGGAAAGGCACAGGAAAAAAAAAGAATATGCTAGCCAGGAAGTGGTGGCACATGCCTTTAATCCCACCACTTGGGAGGCAGAAGCAGAAAGATTTCTGAGTTTGAGGCCAGCCTGGTCTACAGAGTGAGTTCTAGGACAGCCAGGCTGTCTCTAAACACTGTCTCTAAAACCAGATATACTCAAACTAATAGAAAAGAAAGTGGGGAAGAGCCTTGAGCACATAAGCACAGGGGAAAATTTCCTGAATAGAACCAATAGCTTCTGCTCTAAGATCAAGAATCGACAAATGGGACCTCATAAAGTTGCAAAGCTTCTATAAGGCAAAAGACACTGTCAATAGGACAAAATGGCAAGCAACAAATTGGGAAAAGATCTTTAGCAATCCTATATCTGATAGAGGGCTAATATCCAAAATATACAAAGAACTCAAGAAGTTAAACTCCAGAGAAACAAATAACTGTATTAAAAATGGGGTACAGAGCTAAACCAGAATTCTCAACTGACAATTACCGAATGGCTGAGAAGTACCTAACGAAATGTTCAGCATCCTTAGTCAACTGGGAAATGCAAATCAAAACAACCCTGAGATTCCACTTCACACCAGTCAGAATGGTTAGGATTAAAAATTCAGGTGACAGCAGATTCTGGAGAGGGTGTGGAGAAAGAAGAACACTCCTTCATTGTTGGTGGGATTGCAAGCTGGTACAACCACTCTTTGTGTTTGGCGGTTCCTCCGAAAATTGGACATAGTTCTACCAGAGGACCCAGATATACCACTCTTGAGCATATACCCAGAAGATGCTCCAACATGCAATAAGGACACATGCTCCACCATGTTCATAGTAGCCTTATTTATAATAGCCAGAAACTGGAAACAACCCAGATGTCCCTCAACAGAGGAATGGATAAAGAAAATGTGGTACATCTATACAATGGAGTACTACTCAGCTATTAAAAACAATGAATTTATTAAATTCTTGGGGAAGTGGATGGACCTGGAGAATATCATACTAAGTGAGGTAATCACAAAAGAACATACTTGGTATGCATTCTCTGATAAGTGGATATTAGCCTAGAAGATTGGAATACACAAAGTACAAACCACAAACCATAAGAAACTCAAGAAGAAGGAAGACCAAAGTGTAGTTACTTCGTTCCTTCTTAAAAGGGGGAACAAAATATCCATGGAAGGAATTGTAGAGACTAACTATGGAGCAGAGACTAAAGGAAGGACAATTCAGAGACTGCTCTACCTGGGAATCTTTCCCATATTCAGTCATCAAATCTAGACACTATTGTGGATGCCAGCAAGTGCTGGATGACAGGAGCCTGATATAGCTGTCTCCTGAGAGGCTCTGACAGTATCCAACTAATACAGAAGTAGAGACTCAACAGCCATCCATTGGACTGTGCACAGGGTCCCCAATGAAGGAGCTAGAGAACCCAAGGACCCAAGGAGCTGAAGGGTTTGCAGCCCCTTAGGATGAACAACAATATGAACTAACTAGTATCCTCAGAGTGCCCAGGGACTAAAACACCAACCAAAGAGTATATATGGTGGGACTAATGATTCCAGCAGCATATGTATAGCAGAGGATGGCCAAGTTCGTCATCAATGGGAGGAGAGTCCCTTGGCTCAGTGAAGGTTCTATGCCTCAGTGTAGGGGAATGCCAGGGTCAGTAAGCATAAGGGCATGGAGTGGTGAGCAGGGTGAGGATGAGGAAACAAAGGTTTGTGCTAGTTTTTGTTATTTTTAGTGTATTTTTTCCTCCTTCTTTTTTTGTTTGTTTGTTTGTTTGTTTATTTATTTTTGGAGGGGAGCCTGGGAAAGGAGATATTGTAAATAAAGAAAATATCTAATTAAAAAAAGAATATGCTGATAGAATTTAAATTTGAAGAAAAAGTTTATAGTAAAACAATAGCTAAGGGACTGCAGAGATGAGTCATCAGTTAGGAAAATGTAGTATGCTTGTCAATGATTTGAGTAAGGAATCAAGAGTGAAATGAAAAATTAATATAAATAAGATTATGATACCAGCATAAGACAAGATTCTGGGACATTATTTATCTAAATTGTAACAGATTTTACTAGGGCAATGATTCTTTACATTGTTTGTAATTGAAATATTAGAATAAATTTTCTTTAAAACTTTCAAATAATGATAAACAAAACTATAGAGAGTGTTAGGAACTATGAGAGCCCTGAGATAAACATCCTGCCCCAGCTAATTGAGAACCCTGAGATTAACACCCTGCCTGACAATCACAAGGATCCGGCTTGGCCCTGAAAAAAGAACATTCACGGAAATCCACCCCCTCCCCACCTGTCACCCTGGAGCTCAACCCCAGAAGATTTTGTAACCTTCCATCTCCCTCCTTCCTCTTCCCTTCCCCTCCAAGATTTTTGCTTTAAATATGCTCTGCTCCACTAAGTAAATGACTCTTGACAAGTAATGCTTCCTTGAGTCCTGTCTTCTCTCTTGCCCATTCTTATTCCAGGTTGTGGTCCTCCTCGCTTCCCTCAATAACTTAGCCTGCAGGTCAGGTCAAGAGAGAGTAATAGTCCTGAGAACATTTCTTAGTTACTAAAATGCCAGCAGCACAAGAATTTGGGAATGAGTTTGGATCACCAGCACCCATCTACAGCTTTGAAACAGTGAAATATATGTCTATGATCCTAGGGCCAGGTTTGAATGGGGAGATAGAAAGACACTTAAGCCACACAGTAAGACATTTTGATCTTAACCATTTTGATTGGTGTGAGGTAGAATCTTAGGGTTGTTTTGATTTGCATTTCCATGATGACTAAGGATGTTGAACCTTTGTTTAAGTGCTTCTCCGCCATTCAAAATTCCTTAGTTGAGAATTCTCTGTTTAGTTGTGTACCCCATTTTTAACTGAGTTCTTTAGTATTTCTGGAATCTAACTTCTTGAGTTCTTTGTATATATTGGATATTAGTCCTCTATAGGATGTAGAGTTGGTAAAGATCTTTTTCTAATCTGTGTCACAGACATTCTATTATCTTCCTTTCTGTTTTGACTTGGGCTACAAGAGCATGAATTTCCAGGTGGCTTCTCTGTGCACTCTTCATTTGGGTTAACCCTCCCCAACTACTCATTTTTTCCACCCCTAATAATCTATGACTTGCTTAAATTTTCCTGCCCCAGCTTCCTCCTCCTTTCCTTCCATTTCAATTGTATTACAAAATTGCCTTCCTCAAATGTTCCTTTCAATCAATAATGTATTTCTAATTACTTAGATTGCACATATATTACAGAATAGGCACCCAAAGATTTGAATCCAGAACCCACATACAAAAAAAAAAAACATGATAATCACATTTCTGTATCCAAGTTACCCAACTCAATACCATTTTTCTGGGTCCATTCAGGGTCTGAAATTTTCATGAGTCTCCACATCAGTTTCCCCATATGAAGAGAGCCAGTTAGAGTCATTAGATTATTTAAAAATAAGAAAGAAAAAGGAAGGGATGTATTCTGGGGAGATGGCCAGCAGCAGGGGAAGTAGGAGGAGGTTATAAGGAAGTTAATACAATAAAAACACACATCTATATCTATAAAAGTGGTAAGTCATTTTAAAATGAGATATAAATAAAACAGAAAGCCAAAACACAATCTTATCACCAAACTATAAGTTTGCAAATATCCCCTGAGAGGGTTCATATAACATAATACAAATTTTCTACTTTGAAGTCTCATTAGCTTCTGGTTAACTTCTTCCTGGCATTATCCTTTATATGTAATAAATCTACCATTCTCTGGCATTTTTAAATTGTTGTTTAAAAAACATAACAAGAAATATGATCTTGATAAATGTTCTCACTCACATAATCCACAAATAAATTGCCCTTCTCATTATCAAACTAATATGTTAATTTACTTTAATTTTTATCTGTTAATAATGTGATTTGAGGCTGAAGAAATCATTGAAATGCAAATTACATATTCATTAGTTTGGCATTTTCATTTTGCTTAGTCTGGCCTATCACCAGAATTACAAATTAATCATATTTCATTATGGAAAGGGACTCCTAGACAACATTGTAAACAAAACACATCTTTTACATAAACTAATATGCAACTAGTAAAACATTCCACAGTGCATATTACAAAACATTCCATATTCAGTGCACGGCAACAAGAAACTGCAAGTGGAATACATCTGTGCAGATATTTTGAGTGACACAGTAGTATGAGTAATGACCTGCAAAGCTTGGCATTGCCCACACTGTGATGTAACAAAGCCATCAGGATTACGAAGACTATTTGAAAATTAGCAGGGGTCTGAGTTAAAACAGTTACTGTGTTACCTGATCAAAGTTGTCATCCAATGTTCTTTGGCAGGATAGTTATCCAAGTCACTTTAGCAGAGTAGTTTTCCAAGTTACCAGAAAAATATCATGTTGGGAATTTATTTTCTGTCTCATATCTTCAAAGAAAAATGAGGTTCTTTCTTCTAAACCTATCCTTGCTTTAGCTCTAGGATACATTTCTATTTAATTTTCAATGAAGGATTACCAATTCTAAAAACACAGCAGGATTTATTTTCATAGTCAGTTTAAATGTTATTTTACATTTTATTTTTTAAGAAAACTAGAATTGACATTAATTTATTAAACACATATTGTGGTTTCCTGAGTTAAAATACCTAATTCATCTTTCTGATTATATGTGTCTCATCAGAAATAAGTGTTTTGTGACTACTCTTTACTCCTATTATCTATGTTGTTAGAAGAAATACAGGTCTCTATTTCTAAAGGGAAATGAATATTCTGATTTAACATTCATAGGTCTTCACCATCTTTTAGGTCATTAGGACTGAATGTTTTCTGCAAATGTCTAGACCATATACAAATTTAGAAAGACTGCAGTCCCATCTTTGGAGGGTTGTCAAGAGACTTCTTAAAATCAAGTTCTTCCTCAGCTACTGGTCTAGGTGGGTATTTGCCATTAACCCTTAGATCTTGCCTTCATTATAGGGCAGCACCATACAGGACCCATTCCTTACCTATAATTCAGAACATTCCTGAAAACTATCACCAGTGCCAAATTTTAGTAGGATTAACTGGTATCTCAAATGATAGTTTGGTTTCTTTACACATCCAATCCTAATAGTTTTTCCTCTTTTTTAACTTTATAAACTTTCTTATAAAAATATCTTGAATAATGTGAGGTACACACCTGGACTTCCTAGTCTCCGCAGTTTCTTAGCCCTATCAATGTTAGCCAGAGATATCCCCTCATCTGCAGAGCCTGTGAAAGCCCATGGGGATGTCCACCTTCTGACGCCATAGCTTCCTGCAAGGCTCCTTAGTGAGGCACCCAAGAGCTGTGGTTTATATAGACTGTGTGTTACCACAGGCCTGGGAGCCCTGCAGAGGTGACCCATGGCTCTCCTAGCAGTGACAGTGACCATGTGTCCTAGTTCCTCACGCCTGCAGAGCAGCATCTGGGAAGGCACGGCTGCTGGTTGTGGAACACTGCTACAGGGGACTTCTCTCTTAAATTCACTAGCAAATGAGACAGACATTTAAGGTTGATTATCCCGATTATTACATGTTTTATTTATTTTATTAGACTTTTGATATTTTCTATGAATTTAAAAATACTTCCAAGCCAATTTCAGATGCCTTGACCAAATTCATGACGTGTGTGTGCATGATTTGGTTACAGACTTATTTTCATAATGCAGATTTTGAATTTTAAAATGATGCATTTTTCCATACTATGGAATATGTTAAACTCTTCTCTTTGCTGTTATGGGAAAGGCTTTATGCAGCAGGTCTCACTCTAGTGTGTAACAGAGAAGCCACGTCTGGGCAGACCGGGCTCTGAGCAGTAGCTGTCATGAGTTTTGCAGGTGCCTTCTCAGAGAAAAAATTGGATTTGACCATTTTTTTCCTAAAATTTTATAATTGAATTTCTAAAAGCCTGCCTCATTTTATACCATTTCTACAAAATGTGCCCTATAAAAGCAAAGCAAACCTGGGTATCTAGAAGCTGATATTTTACAACTAACATGGGATATTTGAGTCTAGAAATATAAAAGTTCTATCTCCTCACATTTTGAATAAGTATAATACTATAAAGATGATATTCAATGACATGTCAAAATGTTAGTTTCATTTTAAACTTGTATTTTTTTCTGGATGAAATTAAACTATTTGTTTTTTTAAAAAACAATCTTGCAAATAAATAAAAACACCAACATTAACCAGAACCAAAATCTATACAACTCAATGAATGTCTACAAATTTAGACCAGATATTCAGAATGGAAGCTGGAGATTCCCCTAAATTGTATACTCCCAGCACAAACAAGTAGCATTTGAATTGCACTTATCAGAAGATATTCCTGCTTGCAATGACTTTTTCTCCCACAACAGAAACTGTACCTGTTGGTGTTATATTTGAGCCCAGGGAACTGGTCTACCTGAGATTAGGAAACAGAAGAAAGGACCTGCAGGCAGCTGCTGACAGGGACTTCCCAGAACCTCAGTTATCATAGCTCCTGTCCCTAGTGAGTTGGAGCTGTGGTTGTTTTTAGCTAATCTGATGATAAGTTACATCCCTGACCCCACTGAAATGTAAGCGGCCTCATTTCTGATCATCATTTAGAAATAGCACCATCCCACATCAGAACAAGATGGAGTGTAATGAATATCACAGGATATTCTGAGACAGAGAAGGTTTGTTGCAGAATGCTGCAATTGTTTTTATCTTATTTTGTCATTATTAATCTCTTACTGTGCTTCCTAAATAAATAATTAACTTTATTAATTTAACTTTATCATATGTTTATTTTAAAATATGTATAAGTACTCATATTACCCAAGTTTGACACATGTACTGTGGTCCTGTATTTCAATGGATAAGAAGGAATAATGTATTACTGTATTATTTAGAATTATTTACCCTACTTATATACAATGATATTGAAATTTCTATATGTTAACCATGCTATTATCACATAATACAGAACAAATTAGGTATTCAAAGTGGACCCAAAGTTATCAGGCCCAGCTTCTTAAAAACAAACAAACAAAAAATTTTAAACATTCATTTATTTTATTTCATGCCTAGATGATCTTTCTGCATGTATTTTCCAGTATCCAAAGAGGTCAAAAGTTAGCATCAGATTCCCTAGAATTGGAGTAAGAGATGGCTGAGAAGAATCACATGGGTGATAGGAATCAAATCCAAGTCCTCCACCAAAACAGCCAATGCTGGTAACGGCTGAGCCATCTCCCCTCGCCAGATTTCTGTTCAAAATGCAACTCAAATTAATATGATCCTGAAAATGAGAAAAACAGACAATGACCCATCCAAATATGGCTCACATAAACCCTGCAATAAATGTCACCAGGGCTACTGTGGAGACTTTCAAGTAGGCAGTTTCTCAAAATAGCTAATAATCTTTCAGTAGCCACGAAGAAACAGCATCTGAAAAAAAATTGCAGTTAAATGTGCTGGGACAGTGTTCACAAAACTAAATGCCAGTTTCTAATTGCTTTTCCATTAAACTTCAAGGCTGAAATAGAAGAGCTAGAGGCCTCCGTTCTCTCCTAGCAGGTCATTTCCCCTTGAGGTTTGCAAGATAGATTTATCCCCGCCATGAGGATGGTAGATCAGTGTATTAGTCAGGGTTTCTATTCCTGCACCATCAATTGCAAACTGAGGCTGCACCTTCACCAATGGCCTTCCATCACCTCTCACTGTGCCAAGCCTCAGCTGCTCTTCATGACCCCTTCGTGCTGTCAAAACCAGTACCACCTGGGTGACTCTTACACATTACCAAGTCCTGCTGCAGCACAAGGTACAAACTTGGCTATCTCTGGAGCACAGCCTCTTAGTGCTCTCAGAAAACACTTACCAGAAGATGTCACCTCAATGATGCTGGTCTCTTCTTAATCACTGCTAATTTCTTAGCTCCACCTAACTAGCATCAATAGTCCCAGTAATGCAAAGTTTTCACTTTAGTAGTTCTGGTATCTTGTTAGTCACAGCTGATACTTCAGCCCCAGCTAACCAGAACCACAGAATCTTCACAATCAAAACATGGCCCTGATAAGAGTCTTTAATCTTCCGTCTGAAATTTCACAAGCCAGGCCTCCATCTTCTGCACTGTTCTCAACATGATCTTCCAAGCTCCTATACAACATCCCATAGAGTTCTTAACTAATGGCTCTTCTAGCTCACAGTTCCAATGTCCTTCCACAGTCCTCCCCAAAATATGGTCAGGTTGTCACAGGAATACCCCACTATGCTAGTATCAATTTGTCTTAGTCAGGGTTTGTATTCCTGCACAAACATGACCAAGAAGCAAGTTGGGGAGGAAAGGGTTTATTGAGTTTACACTTCCATATTGCTGTTGATCACCAGAGAAAGCCAGGACTGAAACTCAAGCAGATCAGGAAGCAGGAGCTGATGCAGAGGCCATGGAGAGACGATTCTTACTAGCTTGCTTCCCCTGGCTTACTCAGCCTGCTCTCTTATAGAACCCAAGACCTCCAGCCCAGGGATGGCACCACCCACAAGGGGCAATTGGGAAAATGCCCCACAGCTGGATCTCATGGAGGCACTTCCCCAACTGAAACTCCCTTCTCTGTGATAACTCCAGCCTGTGTCAAGTTGGCACACAAAACCAACCTGTACAATCAGTTACTGCATTGCTGACCTGTTTTCTAAGAAACCCAAAAACAGGTAATTTATTTGTAGCTCAACAATCTCATAAAACTGAGGACTACATCTTAAAATTATAATAAACAGTAAAAATTATGAAAAACTACCAACTTGTTTTCAGATTTTTTGCCTTTCCTTCTCATATATATTTATATGCCTATATATAAATATAGGCATAATATAATATAAATATATAAATATGCCTATATGTGCATATATGCATACATATGTGTGCATACATAAATATGCATGTTTATATATATGTGTGTGTGAGTGTGTGTGTGTGTGTTTAGAACAATTTCAGGTATCAAAGCACACATGGTTTCTCTGTTTCTCTCTCTCCATATATATAAGAATGATTCAATTATAAACTTATTGATTTATGAGTCACAACAAATGTTTAGCAGCAACTAATAAAAAGATCTATAATAAGAACTAATTGCTTCAGAGTTCCTTAGTAATGAGAGAATGTGAGGTTAGTGACACTGAAATGAATTAAGTCACATGACTCTTCCATGTGGAGATCATAGTAATGTAGGCTGCAAACCACACACAGCTACAAAAACTTGGCCATGAAATCCTCCCATCAGGATAACATTTTATTCTGCTTCAGAATCACACTTTGAGGCCTGAATAGATGACTCAATAGCTAATAGTGCATCCTGCTCTTGCAGAAGATGACGGCTTAGTTTTCAGCAACCACCCATGGCAAATCAAAAGTACCTGCAAGTCCAGTTCCAGTAGATCCAACAACATCTCTGGCCTCTGAGAATACATACACATACAAATAAATAATAACAATTAAAATTAAAATATATAAAAATAATGAATTCTCAGCCAACTAATAACTTTCCTGACTTGAGATCCATCCCATGTAAGAAAGCTAACCTCTGACCCTCTTAATGATACTCTGCAGTGCTTGCAGACAAGAACCTAGCATAAGTGTCTTCTATAAGGCTCCATCCAGCAGCAGACGGAGTCAGAAGCAGAGACATGCAGCCAAACATCTATTAGACCTCTGGAGTATTGTGGAAGAGTTGGAGATAGAAATATGCAAGCTAGAGTGTTAAAAGACACCACAAAAAGACCCACAGAGTCAATTAACCTGGGACCATTGTCTTCATTTTCTCTGACTCTGCTCCCTGCCACATGATCCCTTCCTGGAATGCCTGGTTGGGTCTCAGTGGAAGAGGATGTGTGAAGTCCTGCTGACACTAGGTACCCAAAGGGGGCTTCACTTCTTCCCTTAGCTATGAAGGGAGGATCATTTTGTAAGGGTGAGACTGGAAAGAGAGTAGGATGGAGGCTGTAACTGACATATAAAATGAATTTAAAAAAATGCCTCCTAAATCCATATTCAAGATATTGATATTATATATACGTATATATATGTACATATATATGTATTACATATACATACACATTATATACAATATACATATATATGTATATACAATATATATGAAATTTTCAATTGAAACAGAGGGTTAGCATTTATACAAGCAAATTAAAGCTAAGAAAGATTGTATTTCTCTTGAAAGATGCTTAATGAGTAAGTATAAGAGGAAATGACTGACTCATACATACAATGCTTATGACACTGCATGATGTACACTTGTCTGCCAGATGATGAAAAGTATTAGTTTGTTAAGGATAAATGGGGAAAATGTGAGGAATAAATGGGGAAAAGTGAGAAATCACTTAGGTCCTTGAGTATGGTAAACTGTGAGAAGTGAGAGTACCTCACACACAGCACATTGCCCTCCAGACAGCTGTGCAGGAAAACAGAAGGGCAAACACAACTTGTAATGAAGGTGGGGCTTACAACGTGATTCTTCCTTTTCATTGCAGGAAGAGTGATTCTTTTCACTCCAGAAAGTGAAAAGGTGAGTCCATGGAGTAAGAACCAAAGACTGTACATGCTGAGTTTCTGTCCCCGAAGACATCTACTGAGATAGGCAGGAAAACTGCATTTTCCGCAGAAAGTCATGAGCCTTGGACTGAAAACTGTGATTCAGCTCTTCAGGCCACCATAGACCAATAACCAACTTCAGTGACTCTGCTGCTGGTTCCCACTTTTCAGTCAGAACACATATTCTGAATAAATGGCAATCGAGCACAAAATAAGCAATCACATTCATTGCCATGACTTTACATTGCAGCTTTTGTTACCAGTCCAAGAAGAAACTGCTAGCTCTATTTACATAGACCACTTTATCCATATCTATACAAGGAGTTGAAAGATCTTCCCATTCCCTCATGTCTACCCTACCATTTCCAGTTGACATTTAACTTAGCAGTGGGAGGAAATTTGAAAATTCTTGCTAAAATGTTACAATTGAAATTTTTTAGTTCACACTTTGATAATATGCCCACTTCTTCCCTATTTCACCTGGGGGAAAGAGAGTGAGGGAGAGAGAGAAAGAGAGGGGGGGAGGGTGGGAGGGAAAGAGGGAGGAAGGGAGGGAGACACAAGAGAGAGAGAGTGGAAGGAAGGATTTCTTAATTCTTGTACATGGAATATTTTACTCAAATAAATGAGTTGCCTCATATGTACCTGATCAGTAAAAAACCAGAATACTAGCCTCAACTATTCACTCTAGTTTTGCAATTTTTATTTCACAAAGCTAGCCATCTCCTTCCCTAGCTTTCTGAGTTCTTTTAGAATACAAATGAATGTAGTGGCATTGTAAAGTGGCATCCTGCTCAACATGAGCTTAGGTGATCAAACTTACTTTCCATACTCTGGTTGTGATTTCTTTGATTGCTGATTTAATACTTAAGGTTAAGTCAACAGTGCGACTGCTGTAAGTATGTTTGCTTGTGACTATTTTGGGGCATTGGAGTACACTTGAAGCTGTATTTCAAGGAGTGCTGGAAATTTTTATATGGGTTACCTGAACTGCTCATCACAATAAGAGGACACACAGAGTGACTTAGGGAGTAATCATGTTTTGATATACACAATTATTCTCTACACAGTAGCTACTCTTGTTTTTTTACCATCTCCTTCCTGGAAGAATTATTTGCTTTCATGTCTCATTTTGCTTTGTTTTTCTATCTGCTTCTTTGTTCCTAGCTTCAACACTGAGCTACAATTTCAACATTTGGTGTTGTAAATTTCCAACTCTTGGTTTAGTTCAACTGTCAAGTCATCGTTGTGTTTTATTTCTATACAGTTCATTGTCTATTTAAGTGCTTTGAGTTATTCTTTTCTCCATAACTTTTTCACATATGTCAAACTTTAAATGATTAAAGATTTTCTTTGAGATTCTGTTGAAAATTTCTAACTAAATTCTATTGTAGTTAGACAACAGACTTTTGTTACTAAATGATTTTGTGTTTTAGTAGCTATCTTATAGTCCTACAGATTTTTGGAATTCTTCACAAATATTAAAATACACACACACACACACACACACACACACACACACACACACATTTCTCATTCCTAGATGATGCAATTTTGACTGTCATCCAGTCAGGTTGGTTGTGAATACTGTGCAAATGTCATAAGCGCCTGTTGACATTCCTTCTACTTTTTCTGTCACAGATTGTTGAGTATTGAGATATTTGACTCTAACACTGTTTTGTTCTTTCTGGCTTTTGCATACCTCATGTTTGTTCTATAGATTGTGAAGCTAAGTACTATGTGTATTTTTTTTATTACTCTTTGAGTAATTTTATCTTCTTTGATTGTGTCCTCTGAACTTCACCATAATTTATATGAAAGTCACTTATATGTTAAATCTTTATTCGCCTTAGGAACACACTGTAGCACAGTTGACTTACATCTTTCAAGTTTTACTTATCTCTATTTCTTATCGATAAATAAGGTGGGGATTTTTTGTAGATAAAATAGTTTGCTATTAACTGATACAACCACTCTGGAAATCAGTTTGGCGGTTCATCCGGAAATTGGACATAGTACTACCAG
>NW_022196906.1:5860180-5861535 GCF_008632895.1 Mastomys coucha
TTTTTTTTTTTTGTTTTTTGGAGGGGAAATTGGGAATGGAGTAATTCGCATGTAAATAAAGAAAATATCTAAAATTAAAAAAAAAATAGTTTGCTATTTCTTTCTAAAACAAATAAAATGACTATTTTATCTTTTATCATATCAATTACTTTAAATTTTCTTATTAACATGACTATACTTCAATATATCATCCTGCAATTTAACTTTTACTTGTCCAAACTGATTTTATGATTTCTTGCCCTTCCTTTACTAGTAAATGAATTCCTTATTATTTTATTTTTATCTAATTTCTTAGAATGCTAGGAAAATATTTTTGTCCATTGATTAAGTAGTTGCTTCAGTGTGATTATACAACTCTTTAATTTACTCCTTCAACAATTACTGTTCTTTATGCCTAGTATGTCTTAAAAACTAATATTTGGTAATTTTTGCTAATTTTTAGGTATGGTGGTAAGTCTGTCCCAGAAACCTTATATTTTTAAAAATCAAACATGCATTGCTTTGCTTAAAATGTTTGAGAAATATGCATGTTGACTTATGTGAGGAGTCCACAGGACATACTTTAATTCAATTTTCAAAGTCAGTTCTAAGCTTAGTATCTTAGAAAATTTTAGTGTTAAGCCAAATCCTAAAATTCTTAAGTATATCTAGTATCTTTCTAGTCACAGTTTTAGTAAATATTAAGATTTAATAAGTTCTAAATAGCATGACTATCAGCCTCTTATTCTGCAGTCATCCAAACTTCACTGTGTCGGATACTGTTAGTTCTATAAAAGTCTGTCTTCATGCCATAGTGTGAAAAATACTTAGCTAAAATGTATTTTTTGTTGTTGTTGTTGATTATCAAATTTAAATTTCTTTTCAATGTTGTCATTTGACATAATTTTAATGTGGTAATTTGACATAATTTCAATGTGACCACTTGACATAACTCACATGTGAGTATATGCATGTGCATATAGAATCATGTCTATATATTGTACATGCTTGCATATAGACATAGACTTGTATATATAGCAAATCTTTGCAGTTCTGGTGAGACAGTGTTTCCAAATATCAAATCCAGTATAAAGACATCAGGAAAACTTCCCATAATTTTCAGTGCTAAATTCCCATGAGATGACAGAAAGTAACAGTCCAACTGGGATAGGTAAATTATTTTATATGTGTATATCACTAATTTTCTGTCTGCTAATTATGGCAAAGAACTTTATATTTACATAAATGAAATTGATTTTGGCTGATTTTGGTGTCCACTCCATGTTTAACCATGAAAGCTGAAAGATTTTTTTTTTTATTTTTTTATTAGATATTTTCTTTATTTACATGTAAATTTCTCCATTCCCAGTTTCCCC
>NW_022196906.1:5862664-5873369 GCF_008632895.1 Mastomys coucha
CATTTTTCTACATGTTAACCTCCAGTTGAGCCAGCACCATCTGTTGAAGATGCTGTCTTTTTTCCACAGGATGGTTTTAGCTCCTTTGTCAAATATTAAGTGACCATAGGTGCGAGGGTTCAATTCTGGGTCTTCAATTCTGTTCCATTGATCAACCTGCCTGTCACTGTACCAATACCATGCAGTTTTTATCACAATTGCTCTGTAGTACAGGAAAGCTGAAAGATCTTAAAGACTGTTAGCTTTCCACATTTTCTTAAAATCTGCCAAAATTGTTTTCATAAATATCGTTCATATATCTCAGAAATCCACATATAGGCATGCATCCATTTTTAGCTTCATTTTTTCTACCACAATAATTTTATTTTTTCACAACTGTTGACATATTAAAGAACCTTTTCTTATATTTTTGTTTCAAGTTCATAACACTATATTTAATCTCTGAACAGCAAATAGCATTTTTCGTTTTGTTCATATTTATCACATTTACTTTGCCAACAAATTCAACAAATCTCTAAATTACAATTACTTTCTTTCCAAGTCACTACCTACTTGGAGCCTTTGTAGCATTCTTGTCATTATTGTAATTTTTAAAAAATATTTCTCTAGTACCCATCCCATTTTTTTGCACATTTCCTTTTGCCCATCCTCTATAGCACATATTTGGATATCTTTTTGCTATAATAATATATAATATACTTTAAAACATCCAGAGTAGTAGAGATTCATGAACACTATAGAGAGTTAATATTGGGGTGGATGGAAGTAAACACTGTTCATACTTTTGGCGCAAATCCATGTGAATATACAAACATGTCCTAATAAAAGTTAAAGATTCATGCAGAGACCATTCAAACTATAAATTTAATGAGTTGTTAATGTAAGTAAATTGTTCAGATCTCTAAAATTGCCTTGTTTATTATCACTTTGTGTTTCCTCTTCTGCTATACTCATTGCAACTAACTTATGCCAGACATAATTCATTCATTTTATCATTTTCCCCAACCTCTGCATTCCATTAAGTTCTTGTTAATTCCTGGAAACATGTGAAGCTTATATTCTATCTTACCTCTCTTTTATATGGCAATTTTACTATGTGTCACAGGGAAGTTTATCCAGGATCTCAAATATTCTGATTCATGTTTATATAGTTTACATCTCTTATCTTAGTGTAAGAGCATATTTCAATATTATTACTTGTTCAACGTCCATGACATACAATAATAAAATAGAACCTCATGGAACACTTCTTACATAACAATCTACCTGCCATAACCAAATTGCTGCCTAAACTGTAAAGCACCCTTGATTTTCAGAGTAATGGACAGGGTTACTGATATGAAATGCATTACAAAAACCAATGTAATGGCAACAGAAGTAGTTAACTTCTAGGAAGATTTAATGTGAACTCTGCTTTCAGTTTTGTGTTGGTTGTTGAAAGATGGCATCAATGAGCAAGTGTGAACTGGGAAGATAATTTATGAAGGTCTGGATTCAGCTCAACATGACTCCCTTGCTGAGGGAATTTCTTGGCTGTAATATGGGAGTTCTGAAGGGAAACAGTAGATCAAATTACAAAAGCAAGAATTCCAAATACTTTAGACATTATCAAGAGTGTATAGGGCAACTGACACATCTGGAGAAGAAATATGATTAGCCTGTACTGAAGCAATGCTGGAAAATAGTCAGCAGAGATAGTAGACTTTATTTGTGTATGCACAAGAGATTTGCAAAATTACCCTTGAGGTTGTTTTTTTTTTTTTTTAAAGTAATGTGAATAGTATATAATGATCTCATTCTTACCTGGAATTAACTGTTTTTCATGTTACACTTCCAAAATCTCTCTGATAATATCAACAATATGATAACTTACTTGTAGCTGAAGGAGCTATGTCATTAGAAAAAGAATCAAGCAAGCGTTTTAGATTCAGTGTAAGAAATATTTATATAGGCTATAAGAAAGATTTTCCTTTCCTTCAAAGTGGCAGAGCTCTTGTTAGTAGGGCAAATGTTCATAATTTTCAAATTATTTAAAGTCTAATTAATTCCAAACACCATTGCAGAGATGATCCAAAAGGAATAATTTCCTGGTAACTTACCTTTCTCTTACATGAGCATACTCTAGAAAAGCAGTTATCTTAATTAACTTAAATGATCATTCCTAGATTCCAGGGCCCAAGGGTGGTGTGTCAGATTAAAAGTTCTACCAATAGACAGAAGACATGATTTGGTGATTTCTAAGTGACTTTTAGCAAGGTGGCCCCAGTGAATTTATCATCTGTTTTTTAGGCTGAACTGTATACAATATGCCCAATTTTGATTTCTCAAAACTGGCTTTTATGTGAGTTTAGAATTGGTCTTTCCCTCCCTCTTTATAATAAATTAAAGCAACTTTGGACATGTTCTGATGACTTTTGTATTTATTCTTTAATCTTATTTTTTTGCAGTCCAGACTTTATCCCACTCCCTGTTCACTCTCCAAATGTTCCACATCCCACACCTCTTATGAGTGGTAAAACTCTTGGCATTGATGGAGAACTAGAAAGATATCCACATGAAGAACTAGGACTTCAGATTGTGACAATGATATAGCAAATATCTATATTCAAGTTAGCAGGGGAAATGTTAATATTTTCACCAAAAATATAAATAAGAATTATATATTTCAAAAAATTGAAAATAAAATAGATTAATTTATGAAAAATAAGAAACAATAACAACAAAACAACTTAGAATTTCTGATTAACTGAGAACAACTCAACAGAGGGTTTAGAGTGCAAATGTCAAGACAAAGACAGTATATTGCTTTGCAAATCAATTAAGATTTGAGGAGAGATTGGAAGCCAGTCCTCCAGGTGAGTGACATAAGAACCCAGAAATGGTCATAAGACACTACATAAAGCAAGCTAAAGGGACAGAAGAAAATTACTTTTAAAAAGCAACACAGGTCTTGAGAGAGGGCTCAATAGTTAAAAGGATTCTGCTTTTGCAGAGGACCTGGTTTTAGTTCTCAGGACCCACATCCAGCTGATAATAACTACCTGTACCTCTGGCTCCAGTCATTTCAACACCCTATCCTGGCCTCTAGGCAACATGTGCTTAAAGAGCACATGCACCCAAAATCAGGCACACAGATGCACACATAAATAAAAGTAAATACAATACTTTAAAAGAAAATACAATACTTAAACTCTGTTGAGTAGCTGTACAGTAATTCTGGGAAAATCACTTACTGTGGTGGTAAAGACTAAATCTTTGATGTTACTGATCAGAGGTGAAGCCAGATATTAAGTGAAAATGCTGTATTTGCATGAAATTGGAGTAGAAGCACAAATATATGCCTCTTATTATAGTAACGACTATGCAACATTTGCAAAAAAAGTAATACTAGAAGTTCAAGGGTTAAAAAAATCTGTAACCGAAATGATATGCAGTAAGAGGAGCCAAGGCAGAACTTATGGATGCAAGAGGAACAGTAAGAAAGGGCAGGTGAAGAAGGTAACTGAAGGACTGCCTGCAGATTCTTTTAAGGATGAAACCAGAGACACAAGATGAAGAATATTGACTGAACATTTCAAATATAATGATTCTAACACTTTTCCCCTAAGCTTGAAACATTTAGTGTCAGAATGTGTGACTCTCAGTCATCGGCACTTCTGTTTATTGAGATATCTGGGGAAGTAGGTGAAGAAAAATAAAAGGAAATGGAAAATTAAACCAAAACAAGAACACCCTTTATCAACTGAGCATAATAAGACTATTTGAGTTTGCCCTGGAATTTATATTACTATTATCTCATTTGCTTTCACAACATTAATCTTAAAATCAATGTGATTTGTAGGACCCTGTCATCCACATTTCACTGATTTGTGCTTTAGCTTCTGGATTGTGGGGATCTAGTTTTACACTGAGTCTCAATTCCCTTAAACAAGACAATGGATCCACAAAGTAGTAGATGGCACTATAATGTGTTTGAACTTTTGCAAAGGAAATAATGTTGTGAAACTTTATTACATAGAAGGAAAGCACCGCAGGGCAAAGACTGTGGACTATCACTCAATCATAAGTGATGGGTGCATGGAAATATCAGCTTCCTTCAAAAGTATTGAAAGAATTATGGAAATAGTTTGATAGATATTAAACTTCAAATAAAACTCTTTCCTGTGATTGATGATCTTGGGACTTCAGAGGTAAAGTATACATGTATAGTAAGTTTTATGTAAAAAACACATAATAAAGATTTGCATTGTATGATTTATAAATTGCCGTCTAGCTGGTTAAGATATATTTTAAAGGTCATGTTGATTGATCTCCCAAGAAATCATAATGTAGTATCATACCGGGTGTTTGATGGTTTTCCTGCAAACAGCTGTGACAAAAGGAAGTGGGAAACTGGAAGCATTAACGTGATATGGAGATAAAGAAAGCACTCAAGCTGGAACCAAAACTGAACACCATCGTGACGTGAAATATGGAGCATCAGGATTGTCCACTATACATAGACCAGTCTCTGGAGGCAAGCTTCTCCATGGATGGGTGGCTTGTGTAGGGGAGTGTATTAGCTTTTATGGATTGTGACCAGGCATTTTGTAAGAAGCAACTTTAGGAAGGGAAGATTGATGCTGGCTGAGCTTCAGGGGATGCAATGGAAAATTGGCAAGGAATGCCTTGTTATGGGACAATCTCATGTTTGTGGTATCAGGTAGTTGCTGTTTCCCTCAGAGAATCAGGTTGGAGAGAAAAAAGAATACATAGCTACACAAGTTTGGAGTTAGTTTTCTCTGGAACTACCTTCACAGATATACCCAGATATGAATACAATAGTGTCTTATGCATTCCTTCGTACAAACAAGCTGACAATCACAATTAGCCCTAGTTGGCAGCTGACCTCTAGATGCTATAGAGACGATTCTGCTAGAAAGAAAAAGTCTTTTACGCTGGGTTCCAGGGGGATATTGTTGGATGTTATTTAAAACCATGGCTCCTAAGTCTGTTTTTAAAGTAAATTATTCCTTTTGCTTCAGTTTCTGGGTGTATAAATAACCATGCAGTTCTGTGTCCTTCCTTCCATCAGTGTGTGAGTGTGAGGAGCTTTGGTTTTCTGCCAACCCAAAGCAGCATACAAATGATTTGTAGAATAAAATTTTGTGGGAGTGTAATAGTATTTCAATCCCAGGCTTACCTTATAAAGCAGCTATTTTTATTTTAAAGACATAAACAGTATTGGAAAAAATATATATTGAGGTTGCCCTGATCACCTATATGTAATATGAAGACAAGAAACTCAATTGATAATAGTATTCCAATTATCCCTTCAACACCAAAGATCTATACATTTGCCTGTGTATACCAGCTAGAACATGCTTCCTTGGACCAAGCTATACTGGACAGTGATATTTCCATTATAAACAAATTTCCCAAAAAATTCCCTTCCTGGGTAAGCAGGAAAATGAATGTGTTTCCTCAGTTTGGAATTTTGAGTTTGAGGAAGTGTTTTAGTACATGGTGTCAATTAGATTTCTTTCAGGTAATTTTCTGATAGTGAAGCAATTAAAATTAATTCATCCCTTTAGAGTAAAGATTAAATAACTGCAAAACGTCATAATATTAAACTGGAATTATTATATTGGAGGAACAAAAGTAATGGAATTTATCTATATATACCAAAAGGAGATTTGGGGGAAACAGATGGTTTTGATCCATGAGTGGTTGTCTCAACTAGTCATTTGCCTGTTTTGGAACCAGAAAAAGTAATCTCTAATAAAGAAAAGGAAGACCTCAGCCACAGGAGAGAGAATTTATTGTAGGGAGTGAGGGCTAGCAGGCAATGAAGAAGCAAAAGCTACCTTCTTCCAGGTCTTCTTATTTAAAGTCCGCAGTTAGAGTCTTCCAACCTCAAATGATTCAGTTTCAGCCTCAGTCTCTGTCTGTCTCTCTGTCTATCTCTGTCTGGCAGACACACACACACACACACACACACACACACACACACACACACACACGAAATCCCTCACAATTGTGCCCAGCTGCTTAGGTTTTAGTTGACTCCAGATGTAGTAAAATTAACAACCAAGATTCATCACCACAAGTATTATTAAAACACTTAGGTAATGGCTGATATTGAACTTTTAGTTTAGAATTAGCAATGTACTAAAAACCACAGTGAAGAGCCAATGGTTATTCCCATAGACTCAATCCAAAGAAGGGATGTATTCATCTTTCATTATTTTTTTATGGAATTCTTATTTGAGCTACTAGTATGGAAACATTTTTAAAAGTAAGTAATTACTGACCTCAAGAAGATTGTACTTTATTCTAATGTATTAGATATAATTAGACAATCAGTGAAGGAAAAATGCTACTGATAGTCAATTTACAAAATCATTAGGAAATCTTGGAAAAGGTGGAGAGCAGCTGGGATGACATGTTTGTGGACAATACATGAGATGCAGAATAAACTGAATACACACAAAGGAAAACATTCTGATCAGCTTTGTTTTAAAAAGATGAATCCAAGTTAGGAATAAATAAATAAATTTAAAAATGCACATGTACGTATCCATATTCTATGTATGCACACATATGCATACCTATGCTATGTACACTCATGAACATACATAGAACATAGGTAACTTGTATATCAACTGATCTGTTTATCTTTAATTCTGGGAAAGGAAAGAATCAGCTTTCATGCATAATGCACACAACACATGATACAAGTAAATCAACATAAACAGAATTACAGAAAGCATACACCTGG
This sequence comes from Mastomys coucha, assembly GCF_008632895.1. Lineage (NCBI taxonomy): Eukaryota > Metazoa > Chordata > Mammalia > Rodentia > Muridae > Mastomys > Mastomys coucha. The sequence continues at coordinate 5,869,425 of NW_022196906.1, forward strand.
GTTTTACTTGCAAAACACCTTCAAAACCTTGAGCTTGCTATAAAGCTTTTAGGGATAAAACTAATGTCTTTGAAAATACTTCATAACAGAAATTTAAAATACAAAGACTGTTATTGACATCATGAAAGAACAGTTTTAGAATGATCAGTCAAGTGGTTCAGGTTTACTATGTAGGCAGAAACATTAGGAAACAAAAATAAATAAAATGATTTTTTCATTATTTCCCTGATATAGTGTAGAATGTCCAAGTGTGATACTAGAACTGAAAATCTTTTTGTCCTACTGGTCATTTTGCAGTAGTAATGAAGATGGGTAGATCACTAATATTTCTACAAATTTATCTTATGTAAAGGAACAAACCAGTTGAAGAATTTAGAGCTTATCACACAATAAGCTATTGGAAATTTGAAAAATAACGAAAGTTTCTTTGTCAAAAATGGGCTGAAATAGTGCTCAAAATTTTTACATATTTACATTTATGTAAATATTTTACTTTTATGAAATATTTACCTATGTTTGATGATTTAGTCTGAACAAATAGGATTAACTAAGTGTTATAAAATATAATGCTGTGGTGGGGTTAAGGGGTACCTGTTGGGCCCATGCCAAGCTGTCTCCCTGAGAAATCATGCCTTGCAACAGACCTGCTTTAAGGGTGGTTTGTTGTAAGGGAAAAACATGGATTGAGGACCTGAAGAAGGGGCAGAACCAAACAGAGTGATGAGGGCAGAGAGAGAGTGGGGGGAAGAGAGGGAGAGAGGAAGAGAAGCTGAGAGGGGGGAGGGAGAAGGAGAGGGAGGAAAGAAAGAAAAAAGAAAAGGAGATGGAGGGACAAGCAGAGAGTGAGAGAGATAGAGAGATAGAAAGAGTGAGAGAGGCAGAGAGAGGGGGGAAGGAGAGGGAGAGGGAATAAAGAAAGAAAAGAATGAGAAGGGGGTGGTGTGGCAAGCAGTCCTTTTGATATGTTGTCACAAGCACCTGGCAGGCAATAGCAGCAGATGATGGCACAAGCTACTGTTAGGAAGCAAGCTGTTGCTAAGACCCTGTTGCTATATCTCTGGGAGGAGCCTAGCAGAATGGTCTATAAGCCAACACTGAAAGTGTAAATTGTCTATTGTGTTCTGATTCTACACACTTGGCTAAATGCTATCAAACTATCGAAATAGCTACTTGAACATTGGATCCTATTAATAAAAGAGAGGAAAGAAAGATCAATAATGTAAAGATGAAAAATCACAATAGGTTTCTCATGTATTTTCAGATTGTTACTTCTTTTTCATGTTTAGATAAAAGGCCAGTTTATGTAGCATGTCTTGGAGATTCACATCAAATTTAATTTATTTTCGAGTTTCAATCTGCATAATGTTGTCATAAACCTTAATGTGCAAAGCAGTAATATTTCAAGTAGAGTTTTATACAACAAAGTTGCTCTTGTCTCTATTTCAATTTATGGTGACCCCATATTCTAATTCTTAGCCTGCTGCAGAAAATACATCACTGACTCCTGACTACACTCTGCTGGCTCTTTGCCAATGTGTTGAAATTAAAAAATAACTACAGTGTGTCTCAGAGACAGGAAGAAAGTAAGTCCACTCTTATCACAAGCATTTTGTATTCTTTGTATTTGAGGTATTTGACAGGAAGAATTGATATGAAATAATTACTATTGTGTTGATTAAATTGTATATCATTATATCAAGAATTTTGTGAAAGATTATATTTATCAGTCTTCCCTTAACTTTAACATTAAGGGAACACTTTGATCTTACATAAAATATGAAGAATAGACAATTGACTTTACTCTCAATGCAGGGATTTAGTAATCATACTTTCAATAACTCATTTTCCTTTATATTCCTAGCTCTTTTTGATTTTCTGACCATTTTGAACTAAAATGAAGATTGTTGTATATAAATTCTTCTCTAACAACTTCTGCTTAAACAATTCTTTAGTATCTTCAAAATACCTCCAATTTCCATACCATATAACTCCAGTGTAATGCTCTTCCATCCAATGATTAAGCCTATTTAAGTATCTTTTAAGATCTTATCTATCTGTATCTGTTGGCTTTTTGTTGCTTGTGATAATCAATTGTTGATGAAATGAATTGCTTTTCCATTAAAACTATTCCCTTCCCTAGTGGATAAAATAAAAGGGCATTGACCAGAGCTACAACTCTTCCACCCATCAATCAACTTATGAATTCTTTTGTTTTCTCTGAATTAAGGAGAGAAAGAGTATGTGCAGCAAAGAGGGAGTAAGGGAAGAGGAATGGAGCTCTGACACGCTATTGAGAGAGAAGAGACATATACTCACTTGGACATATACCACCATGTATTGATTTCCTTGCTAATAAGAAAACATAAAAATATAATAGTAATGGTAATTTGAAATAAAGTTTGTATTTGGGTAAGTGTGAATGTGACATTTATTGTTTTTCAAAACATAGAAAAGATAACCTTGAAAATTTGAGGGTAGTGCTGCCAAAGAAGACTATGTAAGAAATTTAGAACAGTAAAAATATTTCTTCAAAGTATGCTAGTGTTGGAAAGCTTATTCAAGTGACCTATGACCTATCATAGGCTCTAGTATAAGGTAGAAAATCCACTAGGTACATAGTAATAAAATGGAGATAGTTTTAATAAATATATTTTTGATGAGTGTTAAGAACACAATGGGGATGACTTTAGTTGAAGTGTGCAGCGAAGGGGAGACTGAACTTGTAGCGACCACCTTTAAGTAGATAAACACAGCTCTCAATCAGGGGATGGGGCCATTCACCCATCTGGGGACTGTCCCACCTGGGGATCCATCCTGTCTACAGACACTAAACCCTGACACTGTTGATGATGGCAAGAGATGCTTGGTGACAGGAACCTGGTGTTCCTTGGGAGGTTCTGCCGGGAACTGACCAATGCAGATGTGGATGCTTGCAGCCAACCATCAGACTGAGCTCAGTGACCCCAGTGGGGGGGCTGGTGGAAGGACTGGAGGAGTAGAGGGGAATTGCAACACCATAGGAAGAGCCATGTTGGCTGGCAGGACCACCAAGTACTCCCAGTAACTAGACAACCAACCAAGCAGTGTACATGGAGGAATCCATGGCTCCAGATACATATATAGCCGAGGATAGCCTTGTCTGACATCAAGGGGAGGGGAGGCCCTTGGTCCTGTGGAGGTTTGATGCTCCAGTGTAGGGGGGATGTTGGAGCAGTGGGGTAGTGGATGGTTGTTGCAGCACCCTCATACAAGCAGTGGGGAGGGGGAAGAGAGAAGATTTGGGCTCAGGGGTTTATAGAGGGGTAACCAGGAAGGGAGACATCATTTGAGATGTAAGTAAATGGAATGATTAATTATAAAAAAAGAACATGTTTAACATGAAGAATAAATATTTGGAGAAAACCATTGTTGTGGGGGTTTAGAATGCCATTTTAAAAATAAGGACTAGAGATAGGTTTGAGGAATGTAAGAAGAAACTTTTGAGATTATGAAAACTGATCTGGTGAGGAATATGTGAATTAGGCAAAGGGAATTGAAGTTTCCTGAGATTATTTATGGACCTGGAATCTGAAAGAAAACAGCAATCTCAAGTATAGCAATATATGAAAAGTAAAATCGTCAAACATTTTGACTATAACACATACAAATTGTGTCCAAAATTGATCAAAAGTGTTCCAGTGAATAATTTCTTTTTTTTTTTTTGAAGATTTTTTTTTATTTTAGATATTTTCTTTATTTACATGCGAATTTCTCCTTTCCCAGTTTCCCCAGCAAAAAACAAAAAAACAAACAAAAACAAAACCCTGTTGCCTTCCCCCACCCCATGCCTGCCACCCCGCCCTCTCCCACTTTCTGGCCCTGGCATTCCCCTACACTGGGGTACAGATCTTTCACAGGGCCGAGGTCCTCTCCTCCTATTGATGATCGATTTTGCAATCCTCTACC
>NW_022196906.1:5878673-5893332 GCF_008632895.1 Mastomys coucha
GCTCATATTTGAACATAGTAAAAGCAATATACAGAAAACCAGTAGCCAACATCAAACTAAATGGACAGTGAATAATTTCTAATGATACACAAGCCTGAAGGAAAAATCTTTGAAAAAGAAGCCTTTGAAAAGAGGAATGTAAAGTCTCAGCCTTTGTCTCTGAGAGAGAAGTGTAGCACATGGGCCTCTGTTGAATTCAATTTTCTCAGCATTAGAATAGAGCCAGCGTCTTCATAATAAAGCAGGAATGTGCTTAAACAGAGGCAAGAGGTACAAAAATACATACATACATGCATACATACGTACATAAATACATACATACATACACTCATCAAGATATGAGTGTATTTCAACCTCTGACTGAAGGTTCTTGCATATCATTCTCCACTGACACCCACCTGACATGTTATTCCAGTGATAACCTTTTGCTGTGGACATGTCACTTTGGGGATGGGGTGCAGTGACCAATGAATGTCCTACTAGTGTATGTTGTCATCAGCTGAGAATGGCTGACTTCTGTCCTAAGGTTCCCAGGATATGACTTGTTTCCTGAGGGCTCTTATTCTACTATAAGGGTTCCTTGTGACCTGTCATGCTCATAACCTGTCTGTTCTTTTGAAATGAGTCTCCAGAGAAGACTGTCACAAAGCATTTCTGTAAGACTGAGGTGAAACAGAAATCAGAGTACACCAGAGTGTTTTAGGACTCAGTCATAAAGCAGTGAGTGAAATCCGAACACTTTAATGAAGTAGAGAGGTGGTACTTGAGATTAATTATCAAATTTTCTTCCATATTGGAGACCATACTTTTATGAAAATTACATTATTGTGTTTCCTGAACAAGCAAGTTCTGTTAACTGTTACATTTTGAGTTAGAACATTTTGTGTTGGAGGACAGAAGTGAAATCAGGGAAAACAGAACTCTTGATTCAAGAGACTTAGGCTGACCAGGGCAGGACCCTGTGTGAGAATAAGATGTACACAGAAAATCAGAATGTGCTCCACACTGGGATGGAATAATCCAGAATACCTGATGAAATCATGCCAAATGAACATTTTCAGCATGAAGGTTTTTTTTTTAAAGATTTATTTATTATTATAAATGAGTACACAGAAGATGGTATCAGATTTCATCATGGGTGGTTGCGAGCCACCATGTGGTTGCTGGGATCCGAACTCATGACCTTAGGAAGAGCAGTCAGTGCTCCTACCTGCTGAGCCATCTCACCAGCCCCCAGCATGAAGGTTTTAACATTCCTGGAAAATCAGGTTCCCAATGAGGGAATTAAAGCTGAATATTCTATCACATGTCCTGGTCCAGAATTCTGAGACAAAGTAGATTTTGTTTAAATCCACCTCTTCCCAGTGAGATTAGGGCCATTTCCTTATTTCCTTCCAGTCTCCCATACAACTCCTTATGGTACTAATCAGGTGTTGGGCAGTGGTCTGTTCAGGCAATCTGGTCCTGGTCGAGTAACAGGTCTGGAACTGTGTGCTTCCTCATTTCCCTTTTTCTTCTCCTTACATACATCATGTTTCTGTCTAACTATACTCCACAGATATTTCTTTGAGGACTGTCTTTTTCAGCTTCCTGACCTCAGTTGTATGCATCTCATCTTAAAAATTACTTTAGTCATGTGTGGTGACTATTGTCTATAACCCCAACCCTTCGTTCGAAATGTTAATATTGATATCATGTTTTAAATAATCAAGACCGCAAAGCAAAGCAAAACAAACAACCACTACCACCATCAGTAACAAAAAAATAAACAAAATGACAAGCAAAGCAAGAACAGCACAAGTGACTGCATGTTTTGTCTGAGTTAACAATCTGTTCTTCCCCAGTAAAAATCCTGCACCTTTTCTTTCTGCTCACCCTTCCCATTTCGTGATTTACTGGCATCATATTCTTTTTTGCTAGTGTTCTTAATGAATTTTTCGGATACTTGTTATTTGAAAATGCATTATTTTCCTCTTTGTACTCGCTCCAAAATGTTAGAGTTAAATGAAAACTTGGTATTATTTCATAAGAGACTTTCCAGTACTTTCCTTTATTGGTTTCATTTATAGAAATCCTAATTCGTGCTTAGGTTTTGATTCCATCTTTATCACACACAGCTAATTACATCTCTGAGACAGTATCTAGTAAGAGCAAGTTATTCTAATGTCAAAATAATGTTGATAATTCTCACAATGATTCAACTACAATGGAAAGCCATGACGTGGATGCAATGGCACTTCTCAGGAAATACATTTTCAAATCTACTTTGCTTTTGTAGCTGAAAGGTTTGTCCTAACCCTTCAGGTTCCTGAGAAAGCTAGGATCGCTCGGTGTTCTATTCTTATTGAAATAAAGACATCTGTTTCTTTATTTTGCTACACCACTTTGAGTTTTCCAGAATTATGTCAAGTGGTTCAGGATATTTAGCTGCCTCCTTCCTCTCCTTAAAGTGTGTGTCAGATGGACTTTACTGATTTGCATGTGCTAACCTTTTCTGAGCACTCTTCTCTTCGGTCTTTGTTCAGTAACTAAAGGGCAAAACTCTCATTATTTTCCAGTTGCTTAATTTTTTTCTTCTTATCACAAAATTAGTCAGGCATAAAGTAATCATGTTTAATTGTATCATCATTCAAATTGCTTTTTATAGAAAATATTATAAATAATATTTACATTTGGATATTTATAAGCAGAGAAATTTTCTATTGAATGATAACTTCATAGTGTTGAAGAAGATTGATTTTCACTTCTGACTGAATGTTAGATTCAGTCATCCTGCCCCGATCACTTTGAAATGGCTTTCTTGTAAAATTCAAAGCAATGTAGAATTATATTGTTCAATTTCACTAATAGGGCCAATTTCATTTGAACATGAATACAGGAAATAAAAAATCCTCTCATATGATCTATGATATTCCTTCACAAGTTATTGATGAAAAGTGTTTCTTAATTAAAACAAGAATAGTGTTATCAAAAGGGAGCCCAGGGAAACAACTGTTTATAAATAATCAGTCAGAAATGTATTGACCATAGAGTTCACATTATTACTTACCTGGGTGATAATGAGACAGTGTTCACTAAGACAGAGTACAAATGCATTTTCTTCTATAGTTTTCATTCTTCTAGGAAAGATTAGTCATAGTAAGATGGTGGCATGCACAATCTCTCTTAGAGTGTCATTTCTTTCTGTGGCCTTACTACAAAGCTTTATCTTTTAGAATAATGCTGAGAAAGTGAGACCTGGGTGTGACAGCAATGTGGTGAATAGGGTGACAGGCAATGCCTCCCTAAAAACTTTTATCCTTGCTGAGGAAAATGAGGGAGTCCTAAGGTGTTCAGAGTTATGTGGAATGTGAAGGAGCTTGCTGTATTCTAGAAACTGCGTATTGTGTATACATGGGCTTTAATCACACTGAGAAAAGCACCTGTCAGAATCGCTTTACCAACTGATTTGTGTATTAAGATCATTCAGTAGCATATTCTTCAATGGTGGTCTCCAGCAAAAATCTACCATCCTAATTTTGAGTAAAGTCAGTGACACACACACACACAACTACACACACACACACACACACACACACACATTACATACACACATATACACACCCAGAGATACACACACAGACACACATACATGCATACACATACATACATGCACATACCCACATATACACACACACATATACACACACAGACACACACACATACACAGACACACACACAGACACACACAGACACACATACACAGACACATGCACACACACACACACAGACACACACAGACACAACACAGAGAGAGTCAGACAGACAGACATCCCTCCACACATACACACACACAGACACCCAGGGCACCAAAATGGCAGAGGAGTTGACAAGCAGTAGAAGCTATGAGAGAGGAAACTGAGGGTAAAAAAGGCTGATCCTCATTATATAGCTTGAACTGTTAAAAAATATAAAAATAATATAGAAGGTGAAGATAAGGGTCACTAATTACGAAGAAGAACACAGGGAAAATATATTATAAGAAATCCAGGCACAGAACTGCTGAAATATTCTACAGTCCAGGAAGCTTGCTAAAACTTAGAAATAACATAAAAGAGAAGGAGCCAGCCATCAGAGGAGTCAGAGAAAAATTGTTCAGTGAGGCAAGGAAGACATCAGCAGTGCCAGGAACCATTAAAGGAAAGAGTCATCAAACAATTGAGCCCTGTTATTTGTTACTATAAATACAAAGATTGATTTATGTACTGACATTTATTGTAATTCTGAGATCCTACTGTGCCTTTGGGATTAAATGATGGCTAAAATATGCTGTCTGCCACTGGATTACTACTCACCTGGGCTATAACTCAAATATTTTCCCCACTTTACCCCGACACAGTTTTTGAATATACAACTGTCATCACACACATGATTTGCTTGAAACGTTAAAAATTATTTCAGATTAAAGAACTTAAATGAACAAAGTGGATAGTATAAAAGCAAAGTAGGTCTATAAAAGCTGAATAGGCTCTTTCACAGAACAGAAAAGAAGGGTTCAATGCTTCATTTGAAATCTCTCCTAATTAAAGAACCTTAACAGTCACATGATTGAACATTTCAGGTTTACATCATGATTGTATCATAGTAAAAGGGTTACATTTCAAACCACACATACACACATGCACACACACACACACACACACAGAGAGAGAGACAGAGAGACAGAGAGACAGAGAGACAGAGAGAGAGAGTTAAATGTGGCCTTAACTTGTAGTAGATAAAGACTAATAGAAAAAGATATGGATGAAGAGATTTTAAGAGTTTGTACAGTATTAAGAGAACTATCAATGAGTCTAAAAGACTCAGTTCTGGCACTTTAAGTCTTCACATCCATGTCTAGTGCACTCTTTCCAGTGGCACTTGGTCAACTGAGAGGTCAGGGTTCTGAGTTCCAAGCTAGCCTATTCTTCATAGCCACATGGCTCTACAGCCATGACACACACATAGTCTGCAGCATACAGACTTGATGTTAGGCCAGGTCGTTTAGATAGAGGATGGGGGGGTGCTGTGATTCAGGTGGCAATGTGTCTGTTTAGGACAATTATGTTGTGTAGGAGAGATAACGCCATGTAGAAGACATCACCCTCAAGAAGGCCACATATTTCGCCTTTCCCCTCCCTTCTTACTGTGCTCTCTTTAACGATCCTTTTCTCCATCGTTTCCCACAGCCTTTTCAGTCTTTCCTTCTAACATGGTTTTGATTGTAACATAAGAGAATAGTGCTAATATAAGAGAGTAATTTTTTTTAGAAGTTGAAGTATTCTCTAACTCTGGGGAAAACGATGTGGGTTTTTTGTTTGTATTAGTTTCAGTTTTGTTTTTCTTAACTAGTACATTTGTTAAACTGCAGAAGTGAGAGTAGTGTATGTATTTTGTATGTAGCTATCTTCCAATTGAGCAAATGGAAACTTTAGAGTGATAGCTTGTCAGGTGAGCATATTCCTGCCTTGTGTCAAGTCATTTCTTCTCTAGAAATGCTATCGATTAGTCCTAGGTTTTCATTTGGAAAATTGTGGGGAAGAGGAGTAGTGGGAGTTTTGATTCATATAAGGAAAGAAGACATAAATATTTAATGCACTACTTAGTAAAATTTTCCTAAGAAGACAAATTCTATAAATATGAAGATATCAGATTAATGTTGAAAATAAATTAATTTCTGCCATCTCAAAGCCACCAGCTACATGACTTTCTAAAATCTAAAATCTCTTTATTTCTCAGTTGGTAATATTTTCCAGAGCACCGTGCTTTTATTCAGAGTTTTCCTTTGGTGTAGTAATTTTTTAATATGGTGGAGAATAATACAAATCCAAAAGATTATTCCTTCTCATGGAATGTCATTTTGGAATAGTTTACTGCATTAGAGGCAGTGGGACTTGGGAAATTGGAACCGATAAATGGTCAGACTAAAGTGTCATGGAATAGACAGCTTTATTCAGAGTCTTGAAAAATTTATACTCTGAAGGTTAAGAAGACTCACATAAGTAAAAATGAAGTGTTCAATCACAGGAGTAAAAAATATACTTTGCATAGTGGCATATAAACAAATAAGTTATTTGTAATGAATAATCTGAAGTAAATAAACTCCTATCCATGATGCCTTGGAGGAGCACTAAAGAACGATCCAAGAACAATTGTTTTGGGGAAAAAAAACTGATGACAAAAGACTTTTTTTGGTTTCTTGGAGTTCTTTCACAAACAGAAACATCACACAACTCCATTATTGTATGGTATTCTCACAGTTTGCTTAATCAACCAGGTGTATTTGAAGTTGTATGGTTGTGTGTTTAATGCTGAATATAATATAGCATTACTTTATCATGAGTCTTTCAGCATGGATGCAAAGTTCGATTGTACATAAGGATTGCAGGAAAACCACACAGGTATGAGTGTTTGTGTGCATGTGTGTGTGCATCCACATGGGTGTTGTTGTGTACAGGTGCATCTGCGTTTATAGTTCATGTGTATCTGTGTGGAGAGCAGATATCAATGAGATATCCTTTAGCATGTGGCATCCAGATTTTTGTCTGTTTAAGAAAGGTCTCTCAGTGACCTTGACACATTAATTAGCCTAGACTCACAGTAAGTCCCAGAATCTTCATAATTGTACCACCAGTGTAGATATTTTGAGAGAATTCCTACCATGCTTTGATTTCATTTTCGCTTAATTTTGAGATTATACTATAATTAGAAAATTTTCCTTCTCTTTCTCCCTTCAAGTTCTCCCAAATACCTCTCCTTGTCCTCAAATTTATGGCCTTTTCCTCCACGTTAATTTTGTTATGTGCATATAAATGCATATTTGTTTCTTAAATATAACTTGTTCATTCTGCATTATGTCACATATATATGTGTGTGTGTACATATATATAAGCATATATATGTGTGCATATATATGCATTTGGTATTGAATGAATAATTGATGTTCTCTTCTCAGAAAAAGACTGTTTCTTCCATTCTCAGCATTTTTTTTAAAATTAGATATTTTCTTTATTTACATTTCAAATGTTCTCCCCTTTTCTGGTTTCCCCTCTGGGGGAAAAAAAAAACCTATTCCCTTTCCCCCTCCCCCTGCTAACTAACCCACCCTCTCTTTCTTCTAGGACTTGGTATTCCCCTACACTGGGCCATAGAGCCTTCACAGGACCAAGGGCCTCTCCTCCCATTGGTGACCAACTAGGCCATGCTCTGCTACATATGAAGCTGGAGCCATGAGTCCCACCATGTGTACTCTTTGGTTGGTGATGGAGTCCCTGTGAGCTCTGGGGGTACTGGTTAGTTCATGTTGTTGTTCATCCTATGGGGCTGCAAACCCCTTCAGCTCCTTGGGTCCTTTCTCTAGCTCCTTCATTGGGGACCCTGTGCTCAGTCCAATGGATGGCTGTGAGCATCCACTTCTGTATTAGTCAGGCACTGTCAAAGCCTCTCAGGAGACAGCTATATCAGGCTCCTGTCAACCAGCACTTGCTGGCATCCACAATAGTGTCTGGGTTTGGTGATTGTGTATGGGAAGGATCCCCAAGTGGGGCAGTCTCTGTGTTGTCCTTCCTTAAGTCTCTGCTCCACACTAAGTCTCTATAATTCTTTCCATGGGTATTTTTCCCCCAATTAAGAAGGATTGAGTATACACACTTTGGTCTTCCTTCTTCTTGAGTTTCTTGTGGTTTGTGGATTGAATCTTGGATATTCTGAGATTCTGGTCTAATATCCACTTATCAGAGAGAGCATACTAGGTGTGCTCTTTGGTGATTGTGATTGGGTTACCTCACTCAGGATGATATCCTCCAGATCCATCCATTTCCCATAGAATTTCATAAATCCATTGTTTTTAATTGCTGAATAATACTCCATTGAGTAAATATACCACATTTTCTGTATCAATTTTCCTGTTGAGGGACATCTGGGTTCTTTCCAGCTTCTGGCTATTGTAAATAAGGCTGCTAAGAACATAGTGGAGCTTGTGTCCTTATTACATGTTAGTACATCTTCTGGGTATAGCTGGGTCCTCTGGTAGTACTATGTCCATTTTCAGGATGAATCCTCAAACTGATTTCCAGAGTGGTTGTACCTTTCTGAAATACCACCTGCAATGAAGGAGTGTTCCTATTTCTCCACAACCTCTCCAGCATCTGCTGTCACCTGAGTTTTTTATCCTAGCCATTCTGACTGGTGTGAGGTAGAATCTCTGGGTTGTTTTGATTTGCATTTCCCTGATGACTAAGGATGCTGAACATTTCTTTAGGTGCTTCTCAGCCATTTGGTAATCCTCTGTTGAGAATTCTTTGTTTAGCTCTGTATTATTTTTAATAGGGTTACTTGTTTCTCTGGAGTCTAACTTCTTGAGTTCTTTGTATACATTGGATATTAAACCTGTCAATTTACAGGATTGGTAAAGATCTTTCCCCAGTCTATTGGTTGCCATTTTATCCTATTGAGAATGTCCTTTGCCTTACAGAAGCTTTGCAATTTTATGAGGTCCCATTTGTCAATTCTTGGTCTTAGTGCATATGCTATTGGTGTTCTGCTCAGGAAATTTCCCCTGTGCCCATGTGCTAGAGGCTCTTCCACACTTTCTTTTCTATTAGTTTCAGTGTATCAGGTTTTATGTCGAGGACCATGATCCACATGTACTTGAGCTTTGTACAAAGAGATAAGAATGTTTGCATTCTTCTACAAGCTAACCACCATTTGAGCCAGCACCATTTGTTGAAAATGCTGTCTTTTATTTCCACTGGATAGTTGTAGCTCCTTTATCAAAGATCAAGTGACCATAGGTAAGAGTTCATTTCTGGGTCTTCAATTCTATTCCATTGATCTACCTGCTTGTCACTGTACCAATACCATGTAGTTTTTATCACAATTGCTCTGTAGTGTAGCTTGAGTTCAGTGGTGGTGATTCCACCACAAGTTCTTGAATTGTTGAGAGTAGTTTTCACTATCCTAGGTTTTATGTTATTCCAGATGAATTTCCAAATTGCTCTTTCTAAGTCTGTGAAGAATTGAGTTGGAATTTTGATGGGATTGCATTGAATCTGTAGATTGCTTTCAGCAAAGATGGCCATTTTTACTATATTAATCCTGCAATCCATGAGCATGGGAGATCTTTCCATCTTCTGAGATCTTCTTCAATTTTCTTCTTGAGAGGCTAAAAGTTTTTGTCAAACAGATCTTTTACTTGCTTAGTTAGAGTCACACTAATGTATTTTATACTATTTGTGACTATTGTGAAGGGTGTTGTTTCCCTAATTTCTTTCTCTGCCTGTTTATCGTATGTGTAGAGGAAGGTCACTGATTTGCTTGAGTTAATTTTATATCCAGCTACTTTGCTGAAGTTGTTTATCAGGTTTAGGAGCTCTCTGGTAGAATTTTTGGGGTCACTTAAGTATACTATCATAGCATCAGCAAATAGTGATAATTTGGCTTCTTCCTTTCCAATTTTATCCCTTTCATCTTCTTTTGTTGTCTAATTGCTCAGGCTAGGACTTCAAGTACAATATTGAATAGGTAGGGAGAGAGTGGGTACCTTGTCTAGTCCCTGATTTTAGTGGGATTGCTTCAAGCTTCTCTACATTTAGTTTGATGTTGGCTACTGGTTTGCTGTATATTGCATTTACTATGTTTAAATATGGGCCTTGAATTCCTGATCTTTCCTAGACTTTTATCATGAAGGGATGTTGGATTTTTTCAAATGGTTTCTCAACATCTGATGAGATGATCATATTTTTTTTCCTTTGAGTTTGTTTATATAGTGAATTATGTTGATGGATTTCTGAATATTGAACCATCACTGCATCCCTGGGATGAAGCCTACTTGGTCATGATGGATGATCATTTTGATGGTTTTTTGGATTCGGTTTGCAAGAATTTTATTGAGTATTGTTGCATCAATATTCATAAGGGAAATTGGTCTTAAGTTTTCTTTCTTTGTTAGGTCTTTGTGTGGTTTAGGTATAAGAGTAATTGTGGCTTAATAGAACGAATTGGGTAGAGTAACTTCCATTTCTATTTTGTGGAATAGTTTGAGGAGTACTGGTACTAGGTCTTCTTTGAAGGTTTGATAAAACTCTGCACTAAACCCATCTGGTCCTGGGCTTTTTATTGGTTGGGAGACTATTAATGACTGTTTCTATTTCATGAGCAGATATAGGACTGTTTAGATTGTTGATCTGATCTTGATTTAACTTAGAAACTTGGTATCTGTCTAGAAAATTGTCCATTTCATCAAGATTTTCCAGTTTTCTTGAGTATAGGCTTTTGTAGTAGACTCTCATGAATTTTTGGTATCCCTAAGTGCCTGTTGTTATATCAACCTTTTCATTTCTGATCTTGTTAATTAGAATAATGTTTCTGTGCCCTCTAGTTATTCGGGCTAAGGGTTTATCTATTTTGTTGATTTTCTCAGAGAACCAGCTCCTGGTTCGGTTGATTCTTTGTATAGCTCTTTTTGTTTCTATTTGATTTCAACCCTGAGGATGATTATTTCCTGCCTTTGCTTCTCTTGGGTGAATTTTCTTCTTATTGTAGAGCTTTCAGATGTGCTGTCAAATTCCTCGTGTATACTCTCTCCAGTTTCTTTTTGTAGGCACTTAATGCTATGAGTTTTCCTTTTAGGACTGATCTGATCTCATTGTGTCCCATAAGTTTGGGTATGTTGTGGCTTCATTTTCATTAAACTCTAGAAAGTCTTTAATTTCTTTTTTTATTTCTTCCTTGACCAAGTTATCATTGAGTAGAGTGTTGTTAAGCTTCTACATGTGTGTGGGGATCCTATTGTTTATGTTGTTATTGAGGAGCAGCCCTAGTCCATGTTGATATGATAAGATGCAAAGAATTATTTCAATCTTCTTGTATTTGTTGTTGCCTGATCTGTGACCAATCATATGTTCAATTTTTGAAAGGTACCATGAGGTGCTGAGAAGAAGGTATATCCTTTTTTTAGGATAAAAAGTTTTATAGAAGTCTGCTAAATCCATCTTTTTCATAGCTTATATAAGTCTTACCTTGTCTTTGTTTAGTTACTGTTTCCATGATCTGTCCATTGCAGAGAATGGGGTGTTGAAATCTCCCACTATTATTGTGTGCGGTGCAATGTGTGTTTTGATTTTTAGTAAAGTTTCTTGTATGAATGTAGATGCCCTTACAATTGGAGCATAGAGGTTCAGAATTGAAAGTTCCTCTTGGTAGATCATACCTTTGATGAATATGAATTGTCCCTCATTATCTTTTTTGATCACTTTAGGGTGAATGTAGATTTTATTCAATATTAGAATGGCTACCCCAGCTTTTTTCTTGAGACCATTGGTTCGGAAAATTGTTTTCCAGCCTTTTATTCTGAGGTAATGTCTCTCTTTGTCACTGAGGTGGGATTCCTGTATGCAGCAAAATGTTGGGTCCTGTTTACATACCCAATCTGATAGTCTATGTCTTTTCATTGGGCAATTGAGTCCATTTGATATTAATAGATATTAAGGAAAAGCAATTGTTGCTTTCTGTTGTTTTTGTTGTTAGAGTTGGAATTCCATTCATGTGGCTATCTTCTTTTAGTTTTGTTGGAAGGTTATTTTTTTTGCTTTTTCAAGGATGTAGTTTCCCTCCTTGTGTTGGAGTTTTCCGTTTATTACCCTTTGAAGGGCTGGATTTGTAGGAATATATTGTGTAAATTTGGTTTTGTCATGGAATATCTTGTTTTCTCCATCTATGGTAATTGTGAGTTTTGCTGGGTATAGTATCCTGGGCTGGCATTTGTGTTCTTGTAGAGTCTGTATGACATCTGCCCAGGATCTTCTAGCTTTCATAGTCTCTGGTGAGAAGTCTGGTGTAATTCTGATAGGCCTGCCTTTATATGTTACATGACCTTTTTCCCTTACTGCTTTTAATATTCTTTCTTTGTTTTCTGTATTTGGTGTTTTGACTATTATGTGGTGGGAGAAATTTCTTTTTTGGTCCAGTCTATTTGGAGTTCTATATGCTTCTTGTATGTTCATGGGCATCTCTTTCTTTAGGTAGGGAAGTTTTCTTCTGTAATTTTGTTGAAGATATTTACTAGCCCTTTAAGTTGGAGGTCTTCACTCTCTTCTAAACCTATTGTTAGGTTTGCTCTTCTCATTGTGTCCTGGATTTTCTGAATGCTTCGGATAAGGTACTTTTTGCATTTTGTGTTTTCTTTGAATGTTGTGTCAATGTTTTCTATGGTATCTTCTGCACTTGAGATTCTCTCTTCTATCTCTTGTATTCTGTTGGTGATGCTTGTATCTGTGTTTCCTGACTTCTTTCCTAAGATTTCTAACTCCAGAGTTGTCTCCTTTTGTGATTTCTTAGCTGTTTCTTCTTCCATATTTAGGTCCTGGATGATTTTGTTCAATTCCTTCACATGTTTGTTTGTGCTTTCCTGTAATTCTTTAAGGCATTTTTGTGTTTCCTCTTAAAGGGATTCTACTTGTTAATTGTGATCTCCTGTAATTCTTTATGGGATTTGTGTGTTTCCTTTGTAAGGGCTTGTACCTATTTACCTGTGTTCTCCTGTATTTCTTTAAGGGAGTCATTCATGTCCTTCTTAAATTCATCTATCACCATCATGAGATATGGTTTTAGATCCAAATCTTGCATTTCCTGTGTTTTGGGATATCCCAGGGCTTTCTGAGTTGGGTGTCCTAAGTTCTAATGAAGTCAAGTAGTCTTGGTTTCTGTTGGTAAGATTCTTGCATTTCCCTTTCACCATCTGTTGATCTCTGGTGTTAGATGTTCTTGCTGTCTCTGGCTAGAGTTTGTTCCTCCTGTGGGTGGGTAAGCCTGTGTCAGTGTTTCTGGGAGAATAGCTCTCCTCTGGTAACACCAGGGAGCAGATGGCTCTGCATCAGTCTTCCCTCCCGAGTCCTGGAGGGAAGGCTTTCCACTTGCAGGAAAGGTGCAGAGAGGGCTATGGATCTGTTGCTGCTCCTAGGTATAGTCTGAGGTAGAAAGGATCCTGTCCTGGCTGCCCTTACACTTGTGAGGCCTGTGCCTCCTGCCTGGACCTACCTTAGAAAGTCCGCAGCTTTTTTGTTTTTTTTGTTTTTTTTCTTTTTGGATTTTCGAGACAGGGTTTCTCTGTGTAGCCCTGGCTATCCTGGAACTCACTCTGTAGACCAGGCTGGCCTTGAATTCAGAAATCTGCCTGCCTCTGCCTCCCAAGTGCTAGGATTAAAGGCGTGCGCCACTACCGCCTGGCTTTTTTTTTTTTTTAATTTTTTTTTTAGCAGCTTCTTTTTTTATTGGGTATTTTATTTATTTACATTTCAAATATTATCCCCTTTCCCAGTTTTCCCTCTGGAAATCCCCTATCTTATCTCTCTTCCCCCTGCTTCTATGAAGGTGCTCCCCTACCCACCCATCCACTCACCCACTGTCACCTTCCCACCCTGGCATGCCCCTACACTGGAGCATCCATCCTTCACAGAACCAAGGGCTTCTCCTCCCCTTGTTGTCAGACCAGGCCATCTTCTACTACATATTCTGCTGGAGTCATGAGTTACTCCATAGGTACTCCTTGGTTGGTAGTTTAGTCCCTGGGAGCTCTGGAGGTTCTGGTTGGTGGATACTATTGTCATGGCAGCTTCAAATACAATGAATATTACAGCTCAGTTGTTTCTCAGCCCTATGTCTGAAGTACAGGTTGTCATAAGCATCAGAGATTTATATTCTACATCTCAGGGACAACCAAGGACAATAGGCTTTGATTGTTTTTAATATGTGTTCTGGGGATCCTAGGTCTCCATGCTTTTATGGTAAGCATTTTGACAATTGAGCATGGCCACAAAGACTATTAAATTGTATTGCTCTTCTCTTCATTCTCCATGATAATCAACCCAACACCTCCATGTTTTCATCAGTCCTAAAAATTTATTGCCAAGATACAGAGAATGACATCAATTTGTTTCTTAGGAAAAATAAACAGGACCCTTCAAGATTAACTCCTCAACTCCTCCTAAATGTCTAAGCATACTTTATGAGTTGATGAAGTAAATAAAAACCACCCACATATAAATTCCAATAAAAATATAAAATATGGAGTGTACTGGCTGGTTTTGTGTGTCAACTTGACACAGGTTGGAGTTATCACAGAGAAGGGAGCTTCAGTTAGGGAAGTGCCTTCATGAGATTCAGCCGTGGGGCATTTTCTCATTTAGTGATCAAGGGGGTAGGGTCCTTTGTGGGTGGTGCCATCTCTGGGCTGGAAGTCTTGGGTTCTATAAGAGAGCAGGCTGAGCAAGCCAGGCAACGCAAGCCAGTAAGGAACATCCCTCCATGCCCTCTGCATCAGCTCCTGCTTCCTGACCTGCTGGAGTTCTAGTTCTGACTTCCTTGGTGATAAACAACAATGCGTAAGTAAGCTGAATAAACCCTTTCCTCCCCAACTTGCTTCTTGGTCATGATATTTGTACAGGAATAGAAACCCTGACTAAGACATAGTCTATGTAATAACTCATCTAAAAGTTTTTAAAAACTGTTAAATTTTTATTTAGATCTATACAATGGTGTATATATACATACATATATAATTATATGTATATATTGTATATATCACAATATATTACATATTGTATTATAATATGTTATATAATACATTATAAATTACATTATATAT
>NW_022196906.1:5893486-5896835 GCF_008632895.1 Mastomys coucha
TTAATATGTATTATGTAATAAATGTTACTATTGTATATTATATATTAATATAATGTACATATTTGATATAGATTATCAAATTTCTCTATATAATATTTATATAATTATATATATATACACACAAAATAGTCCATTGTTTATTGTTTGAAAAACTTATTGATTACAATGACTAATGAACAGCACTTAAAAACATCTAGGCTTTATTTGACCTGGAAATTAACAGTAGTATGACTTGAGTTCAGTTTCATAGAAAAGGAACATGAACTTTGAGGTCAACGGATCCAAGTATAAACTGGTTATCCCACTTCTTTAACACTCTTTTTTGAATAGTTACAGTTCTAACCTTATATTTCTATAACATTGTTTGTTTTTTTCCTTTGTGTGATATCTGATTTCTAGCCTAAGAAATAGGAGTTTTAAAAAGCTTTGGTCTCTCACTTCCAGCTCTGCCTAAGAGGGTCTGTTCACAGTTCATGCAATGATTCCTGCCTGGTGCTGTTGGTCTACATTGTTTTAGATACATTACTGTTCAATTACTTACATCAATGTAACTCACCAATCTAAGGTACTCTCTGCATGATATTTTGGTATGGATATCAAACAACAATTTATATCCAATTCCCTAACATGTTGGAGAATGCTCTTGGTAAGAAATCACTGGATTCCTTTGTGTATCATATACCTCCACTTTTCTAGTCTTATCCCTCTCAGTTCAATTCCCCCTCAGCTCCATGATAAAGTATGGTACTGTGCACAACTCTCATGCCACTCAATTTGAAATCACAGCTTTTCAAAACCACTAATCTAATGTATTCTCTATCTAAAATCTGTGAACTTCCATAATGGAAGCCTCTAATATGCATATCAATTATCTACTTAACAGTTAAAGTGAGGACTTATGGAAGGTAAAAAGTAAAACAGGACATAAGGACGCCCCTTAAAGCTTGTCCTAAGTGGCTTGCCTAGCTTATGAAGCTTGAATCAGTTCCTATTCATTGAGAAGTGAGCAGTGAAGTAGATCATGTGTGGGTATCTGGTGCAAAAGAGCTAAGGCAGATGGTAAGCTGTATATGTGTGGGAAATCCACGGAGGAACAAAGATCAATAGGAAGAAGGGAAGGGAAAGGAGGCGAGGAGCAGCAGGAAACGTCTAATATTGTGAAAGAAACAAAATAAAATAAATATTTGGAGCTTTCCAAGTGTCAGTTACTGAAACAAGAATGTCAAAATTCCATTAAGTCTCTCTATAAGTTGAATTATTTTTTAATATTTAATCAGTGTAGGCTTTGCTTTAGCCACAACACAATTTCCCACTGAGTCCTGACAGACAATGATGATTAGCTAATGCACTAGGGTAATTATAAAGCATTAAAGTATTTCAGTAATCACCCTTATTAACAAATCAAGACAATGATGGAATATTTTATAGAAAATTAACCTGAGGATTTCTGGCTGAGCTAAACACCTGCATCTTTGCCAAGTTGAGAGACAGATGAGATGTGAAATGTACAGACCATACCATTTTCTTGACTTTCTACTGACAGAACATCACCATTTTTGAAAGGATGTGCTTTCTGCTGTGCCATTAGTTCCAAGACAATCACTTCATCTATAAAATATTATAAATGCTTTGGGCATGGTGGTGCATATACACAATCCTAGCAATCAATATAGGCTGAGGCAAACCCAGTTCAGTCTGGTCTAAACACTGAGATCTTGTTTCAAATAGTCCTTCAACATGATGTAAAAATTGGTTGAATGAATTCAGAACTGCAAATTTGCTAATCAATTGATGAGCTGTCTGAGGGTTGTATTAGGGTTACTCTAAGAATTTCTAAAAAAAAAATGTGAAAGAAGAAAATCAAAACAAAACAAAAACCCAACAACAACCAATAAAAACATGCTCAGGAAAGTCTTCAAATTTCAAATACTATTCTCTCCAACAATTCCCATGAGGAAATTTATCCATCAGTAAGAATATTTGACACACAGTAGCAATACCTGTAAAGATGGCATTTAAGCAAACACCTACTGGATAAAAAGACTTGATTTAGAGAAAGGATCATGTATGTGACTGAGTTTTTCCATGGTTATAAGAAGGAATAATTCATATGGCTTCTTCTCATTTACTGGTAGTTAGGTAGTCTGGGCTTCAGGTTGCAAAGCACCTCTGAAATTACTTAAATATGAACAAATGGGAATGTGCTGTAAAAATAGCTTCATCAAGCAACTGCAAGATGTAAGTTCATACCAGAGAATAGTTTTCAGGTATCAGTTCTTGTCTTCCTAGTTAGTATAAGACACAGAGAGCCTCTTCTCAGTGAAATGAGCCAGGACAGTTGGCGAATGAGCTTTTGGGAAGCTGTTAGTCTCTGCCTCTCAATTTCAGTTGTGTGATTGCACTCACCCAGCTCTCAAGGAGGTTCTGGCTGGTCAACCAGACCCAGCTTTTCAGGTTTTCAGTGTATGATGTTTACCTACTAAGCCTCTCCCCAGCCACTTAGTAGATTTCAGAGACCACAGTGAAGGAATATTTCCAATGATCATAGTTTCACTAGAAAATAATTTGAAATCCAAGAAAGAGGAATTATTTTTTTTGAGATAGTATTTTAGAAAATGACTTACATGGGACCCATTTATTCATATATAACCTAATATATTTAAGTAACTGTTAGGACAGAAAATAAATGAAGCCAACGTGTGCATGTTTAACAACTCAAAATTAATATGTAGGACTGTAATTAAAATCAATAGGCATATTTATCTAATCCAGTGAATGAAAGTTATTTTTTTAAAAAATTATCTACAGGTCTATATAACTATCACAAAAAATTACAAAATATCATTTATTAACTATTATGTGATTTTCAAAATCATCACTTGCCTAAATATAAATTAAATACTTATATGAGAGACACATTTAAAAAATTATATCAGGTATTAAGATGAACAAAAATATTAATTCTTTTCTCCATGAGAAGTGAGATTTGTTCTCTAGCAACCTTCTTAGATGCTCTTCTTAAATGATATGATATGAGAGATGAGGCATCTCTGCCCCCAGCAAGACTAAAGTCCATATCCATATCTACTTCTTATGGTATGAACAACTTGGAGTTTTGTTTTTTTTTCATTGTTCTGGGAGTATGGCATGCACAGCTCCAATAGAGGAACAAACTTAACAATGTCCTCAGTAAAAGTCATAGCCCAGAATTCTCAAGGCCTATTCCAGTGTGATCCATTCATTTTATCTTGCCTGTCCTGTGTCCAGACGGAGGCAGAGGAACTATATCCATGGATACCTGCTGTGATTGAAGATTAATGTGAAAAGGGGAAAAGTGGTGATTTTTTTT
>NW_022196906.1:5897656-5927038 GCF_008632895.1 Mastomys coucha
ATTAAAAACAATAAATTTATGAAATTCTTAGGGAAATGGATGGATCTGGAGAATATCATCCTGAGTAATTCCAGTTCTTAAGTGAAACCAGAGGTAATCATGGCTTTGAGGAGTTAGTATTCTAACAATTCACTTTTCTCCAAATTGTTCCATAGACTCACAGAAATATCAGGTCAAAAATCCAGAAAAGGAAAGAAAGAGCAGGTGCCACAGCAGTCCATCCAATTAATGTTTAAAGCTTGTGAGAACAAAGGACTGGTTTTAGAACTGCAATGCTAGTTTCTGACGTAGGTATGTGAGGACCACGTAAGAGAGACTAAAACATAGCTCCTTCATGGACAGACAAAGTCTTTTAATTTGGATGTTTTTCACATGATGTATTTGTTGTTAGAAGATTAACCTGAATGTGATCAATTTGAATTTATATTTAATATTTATTAAATGTTTACTGAAATTAAAAAAATTAAAGGGAATCACTCAAAAATGGACAATGTTGATTCAGTCCATCAATGGTTATATGAAGCTTTAGTAATAGAAAATATTATCAGGCATATTTTATTGTGGAATATGTAGACACCCAATTAAACAATATTTTCCTGCTAAATACAAGAAGCAAAGTTGTGGTAAGCAAGAAAATACTGAGGCCCTGCCTAAAGCAATAGTGGGCTATGCAGGCAAATAAATAAACATCATGAAGTTCTGCTTGTGGGACTCTGAGCTAGCAGAGCCATTGTGTTCATTAAGAAAAACACAAAGGTCCTTAGTGATATGGGTGCCTACTACCATCCTGACAACCAGAATTCTAGCCGTGGGCTGACAAGATAGATGGAAAAAAATGAAGTACCACAAGTTGTTCTCTAACCTGTACACATTGGCTCCTACACAAACACACTATGCAGAATTACACACACACACACACACACACACACACACACACACACACACACATATAATGAAAACTTATCTGCTTTATTTTTAAACTATCTTATAAAAATAAAACATTGCTGTAAGAATAGTAATTGTAGTAAATCTACCACATTAATCTACATTGTTGAGAATAGAGATAATTTCATGTAGTGTAAATTGGAGATCTCTCAGTATATAAAAGACAAAACCCAAAAATTGAACAAACTATAACATTACATAGTTCTTTCATTTCTAGATTTGACTTGGAAAATTCTGAAATGTACTTGATGTACTTTCATAAAGATTAAATGAGGTAGTCTGGTATAATTTTCCTGAATGGAGAAATTTGCCAGTGCCACGAACTTTGGAGAGTATCACTCTGCTGTGTAATATTGCACTACTTCTTCCACACTGCCCTGCAAAGTCTCAATAATTGCCACAAACTCAGAAAAAAATTATCATTTTTTTGGTAAAGCTAAGCTTCAAAGCAATCGTTACTGTGACTACATTGGTTCTTATTAGAGCCATGAAATCTACCTGATTCATTCACATATAAATTGAGATCTGAGCAATATAACGAGTATGATTTCAGTTGAAATCATCAAAATAAAAGGGTCTTCCTACCTGAGGAGGGAGGAGATTGCTGTTTTTGTTTGTTTGTTTGTTTGTTTTTGTTTTTGTTTTTTTTTTTGTTTTTCGAGACAGGGTTTCTCTGTATAGCCCTGGCTGTCCTGGTACTCACTCTGTAGACCAGGCTGGCCTCGAACTCAGAAATCCGCCTGCCTCTGCCTCCCAAGTGCTGGGATTAAAGGCATGCCCCACCACCGCCCGGCGAGATTGCTGTTTTGAGTGGCATGATAAACACTAAGACAGGATGAGAGGAGATCAGGAAAGGGTGCTAAGAACGTACATAGCTAGTGCTTCCATTTCCATGGAGAACAAACAGAGAGTGGGGATTTGTAAGCAGAATACTTGAAACTAGCACACACTGTCAAGTGGTGGCCTTGATGGCTCTTCAGATGGAGCTGTAGACTGAAACATGGAAAATGCCCCTTAAGAAGCTAACCCTGAGAAGTGAGAGGAAAAGAGACCGTGATTCTTGAAAAATGTCTGCTGCCATTCCATTATGTTCCTCTAACTTTTCCAGATATTGTTTTCATTTTCAGGTGACAACTAATAGTCAACTTTGAAGACCTGAGCACAGGAGTCTCTATCTCCTTGAACAACAAATGCGCTTTTACTAGCAAGCTCTCTCCCCATGTCCAGTTGCACCATATATATATACAATATTGTGTATATATATTTATATATATATATATATTTCATTCAACATAATATAATAAAACTGCAACCAAGTGAGAACCTCTTGATCATTGCATGGATTTCATTTTTATTCATTCATTTTTCTTCCTTAAAAAACATCTTACAGCAAAAATAAATTGTGAATTAAAGTATACAAACACTACTCTGAACCCATTTTATCTGTACATGTTGGAGAGGATTGCCTTATCTGGCATCAATAAGAGGAGAGTCCCTTGGTCCTGTCGGGGCTTGATGCCTCAGCATAGGGGAATGCTAGGGCACTGGGGCAGGGATCAGTGGGAGAGCATCCTCATAGAAGCAAGTGGGGTGGGGATAGGATATGGGGTTTGCAGAGGGGAGACCAGAAAGAGGGATAACATTTGAAATGTAAATAAATAAAATAACAAATAAAAACCTACTAATTGCATATTCATCCAAGGATTATAACCAAACACACAGCCATGAGACAGGACTAAAGTTCTTTAAGTGATCTAGATACTTATACACTAAAAACTACAAACAAGATTGTTCTGTGTTGATCTCCTTCCTACTAATTGTCATTGACTGAAGTAATAGTGTGCATATGAGACACGTAAAAAAATCCACGTGCTAGCCATCTATACTTAGTAACTTGATTGACTTTTTTCTTTAATCTTTTCATCAACAAAATGATAGATTATAGTAGTATAACTGAAGAAAGGAATATAAGCCAATAATGTTGGGATGAAAGAAATGAAATTATCATTCTGAAGGTATCCTTGTCTAACTAGAACCTCCTGGAAAATCTACAAATTAATAACTAAATGCTGTGATCAGAACTGAAATTGATAATATAGAAAATTTCATTGTAATGAGCCCAAATATGTTTTTAAAATCCAGTAATAAAAAATTGAATTTACTACTTTTGATTAATAAGTAGAGTAGTATAGAAAGATCTTAAAAATTACAAATAAAGGAAAATTGACTACTATACCTCAGTGCCCAAAATAACACCATCACCATTTGTGAGAGAAGCCAAAAATGATCTAAAAAATAAATCTAAATATGATTGTCATTATTTAAAAGACTTTATATTGATTGTCCCTTCCTTGTAGACTGATTCATAAGTGATATGAGTTTTGAAGTAAATTTCCAGCCTTATAGCATGCAGATTTCCTTGAATTAGTTTAAATTTGTTTAAAAATTTGAATAAGACCTATGGTGCATTTTCCCTGTGTTCAAAAACCTGAAATGGAGTGCTACTTTAAAGGGGAGATAAATGGTGTGGAAAGACACAGGGGTTCAATGAAAAACAGAAAATTTCAAGTGAAATCTAGAAACAGTGTAGTATAAATATAAGATATACGCAATGAACCCCACAGTACTGCATTTGACAAAAATGTTAGGGAGAAGAGAGAGTTATCTCCCAGCAGGACTTTCGATAAAAGAAAAGAGAAAGTATGGTTGGATTCACAGGTTGTCACCCTGGAGCTCAGCAAAGGTACATCTCAGGATGGGGGACTTGTGATCCACACAGCATGCTGGCACTGGCAAAGCAATCCAACACTCCTACAAAGTTCCTGATGCAAAGGGTTAGGGGTCATTTTGCTATGAAGGCCCACAGTAAAGCTTTGAAATGAAAAAATAATCAGCAGAAGAGACATTGCAACACATCACCAACAGATGTGATCAATGAAAAAATCAATACCTGAGACTGAAGGAAGAGATCCTGTTTACATTTAAAGAGCAGTAAACAAAACTAGCAAGTGCAAACTTTGCTGACTTACAAAGACTATCACAGGTAAGAATACTTGGATTGCACAGGGGGTTCCCAACGTGCTAACCCTACCAAAAAATTTTAAAAAATAAATAAGAGACAAAGGAAGGAAGGAAGGAAGGAAGGAAGGAAGAAAGGAAAGTAGGAAGGAACAAAGAAGAAAAGAAAAGAAGGAAGAAAAACAAAAAAAGAAAGTAGAAGCAAAAAGACTAAACCTATCTTACCCATGGCAGGGAAGCAAATGTAAGCATCCAAGGAGGAGGGAAAAGAGAGTGAGATAGAGAAACTTTTGTTATTGAAATAGTAGTAGTCATTTTCACAAATGTAGAAAAAGTTATTGAGATCCAATTAGAGGCAGGAGGCATTTCATACCACAAACAGACATGATGAGAAAGTAAGCATTTTCATCTCACATTCTATTCTAGCTAAAATGTGAAGAATACAGCAGAGAAGTGCATATTTATAGCTACAAGATGGAAACACTATAGTTTGAGGAAAATTTCAAGTTTATATCAGATCTATCAGCAGAAATGCTAATTGCAAGGAAAGACCTGAGAAAAACTATGGTCAATCCAGTTTCCCATCTCCACAGAGTATCTTTTAAATGGATGGCAATAGGACAACCTTCCAACATCAGAACTAACCAAGCAAAACTTGGCAACCAAGCCAACATTACAGAAGTTACTTCAAGGAGTCCTGTGTGGATGACAAATGTAATCAGAGAACATGGACATATACATTACATAAGAAGAATGGGTTAAATGATTGGCAAATAACGAAGTATGATCAAATTGATAAACCAGTAAATTCCTATTAAACAGGGAGAAAGAGAAGAAAACCTTACTCAGACTCCTGAGGAGTGAAACAAAATTTGAGGAAGCAGGACTAGTCCTTCAGTAGCAACCATGAATTTACAGCATCCTATTCTCAAATAATAAGAGAGCATTGAGAACTGAAAAAAAGATCCATCATCTAGGAAGCTGGCTCAGCAGTTGAGGGCAATTGTTACTCTTACAGAGGACCAGCCAGAGTTCAGTTCTCAGCACCTTCATGGAAGCTTACAGCCTCCTGCAAGTCCTGTCGCAAATATCCAATCAACTGTTCTGGCATCAAAGACTCTGGCACACACATGGAATGTATAAACTCATGCATGCACATACAAATACACATAAAAACACATTTAAAAATTTAAAAATGATACATTAAAAAACAAGACTTATATTTGAAGTTTCCATGAAACTTACTATACTGGCCAAGGTTTTGATATATCAATGTGTTTTGTCTTGTGCTCAGGGATCATCATGGAAAGCGGGCAGAAAAATGTAAAATTCGAGATGAAAAGTCATGGCCTGATAGGGGAATGACTGCTGCAGCTCTACTCCAAGCAGAGGAGATGTTTATAGATATCTGCAGAGAAAGGAAGTGTTGGGGTTTTTTGGAGTTGAAGTTGATTAATAGATTACCAATTCCCCAGTGGGTAATCTTGTATCTATGCACAGATGGGCAGCAGTAATTTAACAGAAGGGGTTATTGATGATAATAAAGAAAGAAGAAGTTTGTGTGGAAGACTGACTACTTGTGGAGTTCTGGGAAGTGGTGAGTTGAAGGCAGAAAGAATGCACATGACCAAAATACATTGTATGCATTCGTGGAATTTTCAACGAATAAATATAAATTTTACTATTCAAAGTGAATATATGACCCTTAAAATACAATTTACCCAGTTAAATATCTGACTTTTTGAACAACCTTCAGCTAAGAATTCACAAATGTTTGGTTTGCATCTTCTGCATTAGATGATATCGTATGCCACCTAAAAAAGCTGAACTGTAAGGCAATAACACACATATGAACATATGACAAGGTTAATTGGAGACAGATTACAGTTAGAAGACTGGAACCAATCAGATGAGGATAGAAACCTATATTCAGGGAGTGATAGACAGTTTCTTTTAAAAGGAGCAAACTAATTCCAAGTAATAGAAGACTCATGTCGATAAAACAAGAGACGTAAAGTGCCTTGTTAATGATCTTCCTGTCTACTTCCTGAAACAATTTCCGGAATGGAAGCCATGGAAGACTCAGGACCACTATTCACCATTATACAATGTTCAGGAAGTTATAACATTCTGTTATGCCCAGCAGCTTGCACCTGGAAGAGGGAGTTAACTGAGTTTTAAAAAACTATTTATTATAATCATAAATAGTAATGAATAGTTTTATCTTGTGCATGTTCTTGAAATGATATCAGAGCAATTTTATATGGTAAACATATTTGTTACATAGTTGCAGAGATTAAGTATGAGAGTCAAAGTTCAAAATATTATACTTTCTCCTAGTGTTCCAGAAATTCTGGATAATTCCTGTTTTCACTTACAAAGAGTAGAGCTTAAAATATAAGGATAATTTTTTCTTTATTATCTACATTTACTTTTATGACATATGTTTCCAGAAGCACTCACTTCTATCATGGCATTACTATAAATAATTGTATTCTTGCACAATCCTGGAAGACATGTGTTTATTTTTGCCCACAATGCCACATGGCAACTTCTTCTAAGTCTTGATGAGTTGGAGTAAATATTTGGAGAAAACAAAAGAACATAGCTGGGACACTGGCACAGGAAATCATAAAGTAGACAGTCTTCATCATTGACATTTCCTGCATCTCAGTGTGTTTCTCTTTCCTATAATTAATTCCAAAAGCAACAAAGGAAAGTAACTTCACTTCTACATAATTTTACAAAGCAAAGAGGGTCTATGCACATCCAAGCCCTTTCCTGAGAGTGAACAAGCACATCATTGAAAGAAGATTTGTTGGGATTTGATGTGATACTTGTAGAATTTCTCCTTAGTTATGAGATGAAGTTCAAAAGCAATTTTAAAAACCAGTATCTGTTGAAAGCATTAGTCATAACTACTCATTTTCTTGATTTTTCTTCTGGAAAATATCACCTCATTATTTTCTATTTCATATGACAAGTGTTTTGAAGGCATTTTTCTTAATCACTTGTTAGAGGACTGTAACTATGTATTTTCTCATCAAACATATATTCAAGAAAAGAAATTAAATAATGTATTCAGAATTACTATCAGGTTCCAGTAATGATGCTGGGAAATGATGTAGTGTGATTTATCACTTCCCAACCTGAATCTCCATTATAGATTGCCATGTGACATCCTCCATAAGTAGCTATCCAAATAGTATATAGCCTGTTATTACTGAATTTTCCACAGAATACTGCTTTCTTTTTCCAATGACAGTTTACAGCTATTTTAACTCTCAGAGATTCCTCATTACTAAGCCAAACCTTATTCCATCAGAGTATAGTTTAGTTCTATAAAAGTCAAACCCCATTCAAGCAGTGATTAGTGTAGTTCTATAAATCTATGCAAAGTTGCTGCTAAATTCTAAAGTTACTACACTTAGAAATCCAGTAGAAATTTGTGTACTATTCAGCAGATTAGCGATATAAACCATCTCAATCCTCTCAATGTTGATGACTAAGGCTGTTCATCACATTCCCACAAAATAGACAACTGCCAACTTGTAGAATCCTAATCAGACAGCTGAGGTTGCTTAGCTATATATTCATACGATGACCCAGAGACAAAAGCCCATACCTTATAAGGTATTTAACAAGTCACCTGTAATTTAAGGTAGTCATTAATCTGAGTCTGCTTCTTTTTTATGAGTGGTCAGTTTCCCATAATTATAGAGCCATGATAGATGCAACAAATACAAATGTGTTGCAGGAAAAGTAGCCTAATATATATGTGTATGCAGACTCACGTATTTTGACAATTACATATGAACTAAATCCTAGGGCCCCATGTTGTGCTTAATTCCTCTGTAGAAGGTGGATGAAAGCAAGAGAAACAGAAGGGAAACTTGAATGAAGTGTATCAAGCTTAGACTGTTGAGCTACACAGATTTGTATTTTGCACAAGTAATATGACTAGACTAAATATGACACTATTGAACATAATAATCTAATTTTTGTGATTAATTCATAAAGTTTTGGTTACATTTTAGGAATATCAATTGATCTGAATAGTTTATGTTAGTTAAAATGTGCAATACTTTCATTTAGGTGTTTTAATACAATGTTTCACTTATTTCACTTTATTTTTTTAATATAACTCCATTTCCTCTATTGATGGACCAAGCAGTTTACTTAGTATTACTTGCAGGAGCATGGACCACTTATGAGTAACTTTTTCTTTCTTCTGAAAGTGAAGTATGAATTAAGAGAAATGAACATCACAAGTATTTAGACATCTAGTGTAGTAGAAGAGCTTTAAATGTGTGACTGAAAGAAAAGCTGGGTTAACTGTCCTTCTGGAAATGTGTCCAACCTCCACATGGGACTGACATTTCCAATCTTTATGTAGATTTCTCTTTTGTCTGTAATTTTGAAGAAGGCACAGGAAGAAAATGATGACCATACACTCTTACAGAGTTACTATTAATCCAAGTATCAATAGAGAATAAATCCAAGACAAATTAAGGTGCTATTTTTTCCATATGGAGATGAAAATTCTGAAAAGAGCAAGTTAAGTTTACATAAATGAGTACAAACTCATAGCATTTCACAGCAACAAAAAATAGATTAAACATACCCACATACACATGAGCATACCATACACACACAGATATATATACTCATCATATATCACTACCACACATACATACACACATACACACACAATACAAAACTATAGTGAATAAGTACATACTGCCTCATAAATGCCTCACATAGAAATACATGCTCAGAATGAAAAGCTTAAGTAGAGATTGTGGGTTTGTGTTAAATGTCCTGGGAGGGGCCTCCTTTGACTTTTTTTATTATCATTTTATAGACACAATTAATTAGCTATTTATTCCTACTTTAAAATATACTGACAATTAGAATATTAACAAACTAAACTTTAATATTACAAATATACAAATATATCCTAGAAATTATAGTAATTATAAAACCATAAATACTGTTTTATAAAATCTATGGATGGTAAGTATTAACACCTACATATAAAATGCTATTCTAAATATGACATGAAAGTCCATTCTATACAACATACTAAAGTATATGTGAATGTTTTCAGTCTTGAAAATGTGGTATTTATAGACAATGACTATCTGACATTAAAAGGGAAATATTGGGCCAATCCTGCTCATGAATCATCATTTTCCCCAGCATGCATCCTCTTATTTTTTCCTATATCAATTGTTTTTGGTTGCTTTGTGCTATTCATCTGTCATTAATCCCAAGTCACTTCAGGATGCTGTAAGAGCAAACTATCATCTCCTTAATAAGGGATGCAGAACTGTCTGTTGTACCTGTGATCAGTGGCAGCTTCGTCATGGCTGCTGTTTCTCTGAATTTTTATCCGACGATCTGTAAACTATCAAATATCCCGTCTTCATGACCCAGGGATTCTTCATTCCGCTATCAATTGGCACATATACTAAGGATTTTCTAGATTCTTCAGCAATCTTTATTTATTTTTTAAATTCCATATAATTGATCACCGTATCTATGATACATGTCAATTCTTATCCTATTTTACTTTGGTGTTGACTAGATTACCATGGTGCCAGCTGTCACTTGATATTTAATATGACATGGACTGAATACATTGTTATTTTTAAAATGTTTACCTTGGCTACTATCGTAAGGATGGCTTTTCTTGCAGGAATGAGAAAGGCTTCCACATTTACCACCCTCCATGAGTGCAGCCACCATTTCTGTGGAACTGTCTAATTAGCCTATAGCTTATGGAGCCAGCAAATTTTAAGAACAGGAAATGTGGCTTCTGTGCTCTATGGTATTATGAGCCCCATGTTAAACCAACTTATCTACAGCCTAACAAACAAGGAAATGACTGAAGCCTGAAAGTCCATAGGAAACACAGATTTCTAGTGGAGAACGTGAGTTTAATGTCAAGTTCAGCCAGAAAGATAACATAGCACGGAGACTGGTCACTGCTAGGACATGCAGCAAATGCTTCACATTCATTACCACACAGAAGCAGTACTGATACTAACACCCAATTATTAAATAAATGTCTTATTTTCTCAGGTTGTAAAGTAAACTCGGATCTCACATTCTCACTCATACTCTAGTGTTGAGCTAAATCTCAAGGCTAAGTAAACAGATGTGTACCATGCATGATGTTTAAATCTGAAGGAAGAAAACAATGTATAAATATGTCTGTAGACTAAGTGGAAAGATGTGAGTGGGGACCTTCCCTGCTGTTATGCTTTAGTCAACAAGTATCCCAGAACTATCTGGACTACTTTTCCCCTTGCTTTCAGGTTCACTCATTCCTCATGGCAATGGCGTTTGTCAGATAAATGGTCCCTGCCGCTGATGAGGCTCGAATACATTCCCACTGAAAATGGAACACTTCCGCGTGAGTCTCACTCCTTTTTTATGGTCATGACTAAAGCTAATTGTGCCCATCTTGAAGAATTCAAAATAAAATTTATTTAATAAATTAAGAAACTAATCAATATTTAATCTTATTACATTTTTTGGACACTACTTCCTAAACTTTCCACAATTATGGTAGAACTTAGCCAACCATTTCTACTTGTTTTGCTCTAACATGTCTCACCTCAGGTGTTAACTCTTATTTTAAAATTTGTTCACTGTCTAAGAAATCACTAGCATTGTTTTATATTTTGCTACCTTCTTATACATTGATTACATGTAAAATATGCACACAAACATTATATATATGCATATTTGTTACTATTCTCATTTTGTGACAAAATTGTATCTGACAGAAGCAAAGTAAGTAATGAAAGGTTTCTTTGGGCTCTTGGTTTGTAGGTATAGTATATCATGTTGGATAAGTCATTACCATAGGACCAGGAGGCCATTGGTAATGACTTCTTTAGCAGTCAGGAGCAGAGAGAGAGAGGAGGGCCAGAGCCCAGAGTAATTTTTTCTCATACAGCAGAGGAGCCTAGCCCACAAAATGGTGTCACATGAATTCATAATGCTCCTCTGATTCTTCCGTCTACCTGATAATCATGCTGACGGTCTGGCTCCAAGATCATTTTAGACATTATGAAGTCAACAATCAATATTAACTACTAATAAGTATATATATAATATACATACATAAATAATATAATATGAATATATGATGAATATATGATATACTCATATATTACATATAGTATATAATATATAACATATATTATATATACTTATTACATATATCTTAGAATATATAAATATATATTCATATATATACACACACACATATATATGTGAGAATATATATACATGTATATATATTCTCATCAGGAAGTTCCTAGTCTCACAAATACTGTGCTATGACCTAAGTATTAAAAGTATAAGTAAGAGCTCGGCGTGGTGCATACCTTTAATCCCAGCACTTGGGAGGCAGAGGCAGGTGAATTTCTGAGTTCCAGGCCAGCCTGGTCTACAGAGTAAGCTCCAGGACAGCCAGGGCTATACAGAGAAACCCTGTCTCGAAGAAAAAAAAGTATAAGTAAGTTTTGGCTTTTGTATATTTCATAAGACTTTGAGACTTGTTTTGAAAAATCATGACATCTACTCAAAGGATAGACAAACTGTTCTTGTAAGACTCTTACATGGAAATTATCTTTCCCATGTTTCCTTAAAAGACAAGTTCATATTTTTCACAGAATAATATGGACTTTTTCATTAAACTGATATGATCCTATTTGAAATGAAACAGTCTCCTTCACACAGTTTAGTACCTAGTCACATCAAAAAAAATATGATGACTAACAAATTAGGACTATTTTATATAGTGTGTTCCCTGAGTTTACTTTTAATGTATATCTACACACACACAGAGAGAGAGAGAGAGAGAGAGAGAGAGA
Source organism: Mastomys coucha (assembly GCF_008632895.1). Lineage (NCBI taxonomy): Eukaryota > Metazoa > Chordata > Mammalia > Rodentia > Muridae > Mastomys > Mastomys coucha. Next base: position 5,909,512 of record NW_022196906.1, read on the forward strand.
GAGAGAGAGAGAGAGAGAGAGAGAGAGGGGCGGGAATCACTCCAAGTGTGGTACAGGCATCTAAGTGTGTTAAGAATCCTGTAGTCCACAAGAAACTTAAGAAGAAGGAAGCCAAAGTGTGGCTACTTTGATCCTTCTTAGAAGAGGGAACAAAATACCCGTGGAAGGAGTTGCAGAGACAAACTATGGAGCAGAGACTGAAGGAAGGACAATCCAGAGATTGCCCCACCTGGGAATCCTTCCCATCTATAATCACTACAGACACTATAGTGGATGCCAGCAAGTGCTGGCTGACAGGAGCCTGATATAGCTGTCTCCTGAGAGGCTCTGCCAGTGCCCGACTAATACAGAAGTAGAGGCTTACAGCCATCCACTGGACTGAGCACAGGGTCCCCAATGAAGGAGCTAGATAAAGGACCCAAGGAGCTAAAGGTGTTTGCATCCCCATAGGAGGAACAACAATATGAACTAACCAGTACCCTCAGAGCTCCCAGGGAATAAACCACCAACCAAAGAGTACACATGGTAGGACTAATGGCTCCAGCAGTATATGTAGCAGAGGATGGCCTAGTCAGTCATCAATGGGAAGAGAGGCCCTTGGTCCTGTGAGGGCTCTATGCTCCAGTGTAGGGGAATACCCAGGCCAGGAAGCAGGAGAGGGTGAGTTGGTGAGCAGGTGGAGTGGGGAAGGAACAGTTTTTTTTTTTTTTTCAGAGAAGAAACTGGGAAAGGGGATATCATTTGAAATGTAAATAAAATATCTAATAAAAAAGAATCCAGTAGACACTACTTCTTATCAGGAAATAAGCAGCTTCTTGGTAAAGGACAATCAAAGAGATTCTTCTAACCAATGTAAATTTAATTTGCTGTTCATATTTGCTTATGACAATCCCTCCTGTAGGATCTCTAGTCTCCACAAATGATAACACCAGTGATATGATGAAGATACAATTTTATTCCCATCTGTTAGATGGCAGGAACTCTAGGGTTTGGACACCCTGTGGAGGCCTCCTGAGTGCTGCACACTAAGGTTCCATCTCAGTACAACATCAGGTCCCATCATCACAAGGATTTCTAAGAGGAGTAATATCAATGTCGGAAGTAGCATTTAGCTGCAGAAACACTGGGTTATTAGGGAAGATCATCACCATTAACACATGTTAGGAATGTTAACGCGATATTCAGGAGTCGTGAACCAGAGATAATTATCCAAAAAATTACAATTCTTATGTGCATGAGGCAGTGACAATGGGAAAACAGCTGGCAATTAAGATATTGTGACTAAACTTGCACCTGTCCACCGCAGAAATAAAAATAGACTGGAGAAACTCAGAAGTCACACACACACAAAAGAAGGTTGATTTTTGTAAGGAAAATAAAAGAACACTGGAAAAGAAAAAAAAGAATGTATATTTCCTTACTGTGATCCAAAAGTGAATAGTAATAAAAGTCTTTGTTCACATATATTCTCCCAGAGAGACATAAGTAGATAAATCTTATCTGGTAGAATTAGGGAGCTCTAGAGGCATATATAAATGCTTTCTTTAGTTACTAATCAAGAAATTTTTTTTTGGAAAACCATAGCTAAAGTATAATATTATAAACTCATTTTAAGTCCAAATAAAGTTTTAAAGACATTGAGAATAGACTTAATTGACTATTGTAACTATGTGAAATGCAGGTCTCATATTATGGCAAAATACAGAATGGCCTTGTCATTTAGAAACCCCCATGTAAGTTACTGTTTACTCTCAAATGTACCATGACACTTGTGGTGTTCAATTCATGAAATTCTTAAATTGACAGGAATTCTGTTTTATTTAGTTAACACTGTGATTGTATTTTAAAAGATTTTACTATGCTCCAAAGTTATAAACATCAATTTCCCTTCTGAGTAACACACACACATATGTGCATATGCATGCATGCATACATACATACATACACACACACACACACACACACACACACACACACACACACACCATAAAATAAGACAAGGATTTCCTATGCCATATGGGACGAACTGGTTTCAGGTTTATAATTGTAATAAAATAATTGAATATGTGGTTTGTTTTATTTCTAACATTTTAAACTTAATTTTCCAATCTTATTAAAGAATAGGTATTTTTGTGTTTTAAGAAACAGACTAATGGGATAGTTTGTTAGGCAAAAAATGTTGTAAGATGTACATGTAAAAGTATCATGGTTTGGAATAGGGTTTACATAGAAATATAAAAGCTAGGATAGTAAACTCCCAAGATTAGATATGATGGGACAGAGAATAGCTCAATTGACAACTGGTCATGAAGACCAGAGATTCATCCCAGGACACATGTGAAGCAGTCATATATGGCAGAGTGTTCATAATCTCTGCCCTGGGGAAGATGAGAGAAGTCCACTTACGCACACTCACAGGCCTGGAATACTGGGTGAACGCCTGGCTCATCAGATTGTCTGTAACAATTAAACAAACACACACAAACTTGATATGGATGCACTTATATGAACATACACACACTTACACACACAAACATGACACCTGTGGGGACTAAGAGGGGCCTAAGTCTTGTCAAGTGGAACTATATTTCAACCCGAAACACATGGAAAGAAAGTTCTTGTCATACTAATTTACACTTTAAAGATTCATTCCCCATACCCTAGGACAAAGTTAATCAATGCATTGAATTCTTATAAACAAACTCTAAGATATTTGCCAGCTGTGTCCCCACTTTGCGGGCTAGAAAAAGTTAAAATGGATAAAGTTGTTCTATGGCAGTATGACTAAAGATAAACCAAGCTAAGGTTATTGTGTCAACACTATGAGTTCAGGGCCATGCTTGTTTAAACACTATGCTGTAACAGTTTTACAAAGTACTATTGGAGTTATCAAGTTGAATTACACATATGAATACACTTAGAAGCTGTTATAGGGATTTTCAAATCCCTCTATCTAATGAATGTAGTATAAAATATTGATGGAGCACTTGAACAGATAGATTGACAGTGGTGGAGGACTCAGATCGAATCAGGGATGTCAGCTTAACTCTCCCTTCAGAGATGCTCCTCTGTTAGGCACTCAGTTGCCTTTGACCTTACTTAGCACAGGGAATGTGATTAGATAAACAATGAGGAGTTATTGTGGAAACACTCTTAGAATTCTGACTTTGATAAAACATCTTTAATGACAATGAAGAGTGACTTGAACTGGGTGAAATGGGAAAGGTTCATTCCCAATGGTTTCAGAATAGGAACTTAAGGTTATACCATCCAGTTTTGGGAACTCTGTAGATAAGTATCTAAGTTAGGTTGTCTAACTCTGCATGCATGTTCACATGAAAAAATCTAATTCTGTGCAACATGACAACTGTTTTTCCAAAAGTGCCTAGGATGTAGAACACAAAATATGGTAGCTTCTTAAGTTTCTATAGCTGCCTCCATACCATGTTTACACTGATCTGTGAAAAGTGAGCAGCATAATTCATACCATAATTAATACTGGAGAAGGCGCGGGCTCACCCAGTTGCAGACTGGAGATTCTAGACCCACTGGCTGCTCTGGCTTGATGTAGATGTTCCCATTAATTTATCTCTATTTACTTTGCATCCCTATGTCAGTCCTCACTCCTCCCAGTACCCCCTCACAAAGCCCCTCCCATCATACCCCTTCCCTTCTCATCTGAGAAAGGAGAGGCCCCCTCTGGCCACCAACCCTCCCTGGCACATCAACTCATTGCAGGATTAGGCACATCCTCTCTCATTGAAGCAGCTCAGTTAGGGGAGCAGGATCCACAGGCAGACAACAGAGTCGGGGACAGCCTCTGCTCTAGCTGTTGAGGAACCTGCAAGAAGAACAACCTGCATTCTTATGCTTTTAGTAAATGAACACTGGCTGTAAACCCTTGACTTCATCCTCTCTACCTCAGAGGACTTTCAGCAGTATTTGCAGTCAAGACCAACATGGCTTATCTAAATTTGCCTCCAGTCTATATCTTGATCCTCATTTCCCCTGACATACACCCCAAAGGAAAATTATATGGAGTCATCGATTTTTCAATTTGCCTGCTTAGTCCATTTCTTCACGTTGCTTCTTCCAATTGGGGAGCCCCTCCTTTCTTCAAGCTTGCCCCTTGACTGTATGCTGTTTCCAGTGAGAAAGATCAGGCCAGGTCATTCCTATTTCTTTCTTATTACTTTTGCTCTACACTAGACTCCTGATGACACACCCTTGTAAGCATTCTTATTTCAATCCCTCTTTTAGATGTTATTCATTTTGTGGAGCAAATAAAATGTGACTTTAAATTATCCATATACTTAAGAAGCTCAGCCAGTTTCCATTTGTTATTAAAAAAAAATCTATGTAAACAAAATATCAAAATTGAATCATTAGGGAAATCATAGGTTCTTGCTTAACACTTGTCTTTAATGTAGATTCACTATATACTGGAAGCTTTTTTTTTCTTAGTGTTTCCACATAAAGAATAATAGCAAAGCAGACAAAGCAATCACCCTGTTGGAATAAAATACCTTAGCAAGAACACTGTATAAGTTAGTGAATCTTTGAAATATACCTGGAAAAATATTCTTGGTTTGATAAGTAGAACAGCAGAATTTTAAATCACAACAATTCATTCTTTATTTACATTATTGTTAGGGGATTCTCTTTAAAGTTACCTTAAGTAATCTTATAGCCATGATTTCTCACTAATTTAAATAATTTATATTGTTTTATCTTATCTTAATACAATTTTAAGATTTAATTTTCTCATTCTTATATTAGACTTAATTTTATGTATTATGATGTTAAATTATTCATGGAAATATTTTCTTGCCTACTATGTCTATGATGTGTAGTGACACAAAAATGATAACACCTTCATCTCATATTTTTGATTTATAGACCACAGGAAACTATAAATAATAGTGTTTTCCCACTGAAAATAGTAGAGTGATTACAGACTTTTGTGATGTAGGTGAAAGGATCTGTATACACAGGTGTATGCTCTGGAACAGTTTTTTGTAAGTCTTCATTTGAACTCTGATAAAGCATTCTTCCTTTGACAGAGAGAGAGAAGAAGCACAAGGAAGATCTTTAGGGAGAGATCAGACATTCTGTCTTGGTCATGGGGAATTTAATGTGATAGGGAGACATTTAAGTAGTGATGTCTGGCAGACAGAGAGAGATAAGAGACCAGACAGAAATAAAGAGGCCAGAAACAAGATATACCTTCCTATCAGCACAGACAGAAGACTGTGGAGAAATGAGACCTCTGTGATTATAGGGAGGACAGAAAGCTGAGAAAAGTTCATGGGACATAAATGAACAGTGGCATCCTTAAAGCAGACATATTGGTGCTAATCTCATTTGTATAACTTTTTGTTATTCATGAAAAGTCTCCATGAGCATTATGTAACTGTGGTGATGTTGGAAGAGTAATGATCATCATTATTTGACAGAAGTCAGTGGTCTAGCCTGTTGATGACTTTGTTAATAATAAGATAGAAACATCTCCTAAAATACACCATACCATCTAATCAAGAAGCATATGGAAAGGAAAAAATTGAATATGTGTTTTACTGAAATTTTCTTTATTGACACATTCTTCTTCCAAAGGAATAACAAGATCAACATCATCAGGTTATCTGTCCATCAGAGTCAGTGTCTCTGGTCATCTGGATTGTAACCAGCAATTGTCAGATCTGTCCATATCTCTAAGTCCTCCCTGTTTCCTGTCATCTAAACATCTCAGCTATAATGTTTATTATAGTTATAACTACATAATAGTCAACAAGCCATTATATAGAAATTAAATTCCTTAGAAAAATGAATCAGTTATACTTCATGATAATTTGTAAGAACTAATATTTGCATTGGATGGGTAAGAACTGCTGAGAAAAGTTAAAGAGACTAACAAATACTTGAAATGGTATTTGAAGCTAAGCTGGGCATTTTTTTGTCTGTGTCTGCTACTGGGCAAAGTTCTCTAAAAATTAGAATAAATACTGCTAAATAGTGCAATGTTTAATTTTCTATAAGAAAAGCATTCATTTTTTTCTAAAAGTGAGTGATAAATATTTCTTATATAATAAGTAGTATGCCATAAAGAACAGAAGTGCACTCACTGATGAGTGGATATTAGCCCAGAAGCTCAAAATCCCAAGATACAATCCAAAAACCACAAGAAACTCAAGAAGAAGGAAGACAAAACTGTGGATACTTCAATCCTTTTTAGAAGGGGGAACAAAATACCCATGGAAGGAGTTGCAGAGACAAAGTATGGAGCAGAGACTGAAGGAAGGACAATCCAGAGACTGCTCCACTTGGGAATCTTTCCCATATTCAATCACCAAATCCAGACACTATTGTGGATGCCAGCAAGTGCTAATTGACAGGAACCTGATATAGCTATCTCCTGTGAGGCTCTGACAGTACCTGACTAATTCAGAAGTAGAGGCTCACAGCCATCCATTGGACTGAGTACAGGGTCCCCAATGAAGGAGCTAGAGAAAGGACCCAAGGAGCTAAAGGGATTTGCAGCCCCTTAGGAGGAACAACAATATGAACTAACTAGTACCCTCAGAAATCTCAGAGACTAAATCACTGACCAAAGAGTACACACGGTGGGACGCATGGCTCCAGCTGCATATGTAGCAGAGGATAGCCTAGTCGGTCATCAATGGGAGGAGAGGCCCTTGGTCCTGTGAAGGTTCTATGCCCCAATATAGGAGATACCAGGGCCAGGAGGTAGGGTGGGTTGGTGATCAGGGAAAGGGGGGAGGGAATAGGGTTTTTTCAGAGGGGAAACTGGGAAAGGACATATCATTTAAAATGTAAGTAAAGAATATATGTAATAAAAAATAAATTGAAAAAAAAAGAATGGGTATAAGGCACATAGAAACAAAAGATGGTCTATTAGGACTTTGTGGATCTCCAGAAAGCCCTGAAGAGGGAAAATAGATATGTGCCATGAAAGTCTATACCTATGTATGCATAAAATATTAACATGTGCCAAACTACACTTCAGTTAAGATGACCTATATATGGTAATCCAATAAGATTATTATAATATAGGTGAAAATTTCCCATCACCTAGTGACACTATTCTAGCCATCCAAAAATTTAGTGTAATTCATTGTAGATATAAGCACATTTAATTCAGTTACAGTTTGTTGTCTGCCTTTTTCTGGAAAAATATGAGCAAATATTTGTTTTCCCTAAATAGCGAAGTGAATAAAAAAGAAATAAGTGATTCGGTCTGAGTATAGTTTAGTGAACCAGAGATTTTACTGTCCATCTGACAGGAGTATTTGTGAGGAGTTTACTTACAGGGGCTGTGATAACTGACAGGCATTCGTGTTACTTAGAGTTGCACCAGAGCACAAATAAAGCATATGCGTAGATGTGCACTGCTGGAGTATCCTGCATGATCTCCAGAGAGCATAGAGTCTGCTCCAGCAATTGATACTGCATGTCTCAAGAACTTCCTGAAGTTTACTAGTTACTTAGTTCCTAAGCCTTATAAGCTTAATTCACTTCTGTCTTAAAGAGAAACTCTACACAATAGAATATTTTCTCCTGAGAAAATTGCTACAAAAAGATTTTTGTGAAACATAACAACATAATGTACATAAGGTGTACAGGAGGCTATTCCATTGAGGTTTGGGTCAGTATATGTTGGGATATTCACAAAAGAGCATAGGTACAAAACTGCCCAGCAATATATTCTCAGATGATGTCAATGCTCATAGTGTTATAGTATAGGTAGAAAATACACAGACTGCCATGAAACCAACTTACAGACCTTTCATTTTGGGCAATGAGCAAGAGTAGGCTAGCACCTCAGAAATATTCTTCATGTAGAAGTCCAAGGGTCCAGTGATTTCAAAAGATAAAACACTGTTACATCAGTCTTAATAGAGGGTCACATTAACCTTGCAACATCTCTTTTGGCAGAACATAGCAGTTATCTCAAATACAACATGACAAATTTGATTTATACTTTATTAGTAAATTTAGTTTATGTTTAATTTCTACAAACATTAATTACCTGGGTTAAAACCATGGTCAGAGCCAAGAAAACAATTCAGATAACTTTCCAAGGAAGACATGGCTATACTGGAAGGAACTAGCAGTTAGCACTGCCCTAATCACTTCCATGGGACAGCTGACACTCTGTTTTTATATTTTTAGTGATGTGCGTTCATGAGAGGAACATTGCGAGAGTTGTGCATGATCCAAAACCTAGAGCAGTGAACAACTACACTCTCTAACAGTTGACATGAGACAGCTCATTGAGTTCATCGTCTTGTCCCAATGAAAATTAAAAATGCAGACTGTTTTGGGGACATACAAAATGGAAGAAATTTCATCAAGGTGATTTACATAGAAGTAAGAAATTGAGAAGATGATGGAAATTAAAGGAAAACAGAGGAAAAAGGGATTCAGGAGGGTGAAAAAGCCATCAAACTTTCTTGTTCAGGATTTATATATTGTGATAGCAGACCTTGGGCAAAGGTGAAAGTAACACTATGAGATTGATCAATTCTGTAGGCAATCATGAGCTAATCTATGGAGGCCAAAATATGAATGTTCTTGGGCCCAAACAAGGAGGTGATAAGGTACTGCTTATACAGTAACTATATAGTGAGTGTTTCTCAAAGCACCTATGTTGTGGGAATTTTAAAAATGAAACCTGAAGGTTTTGCAGCCCCTTAGGGTGAACAACAATATGAACTACCTAGTACCCTCAGAGCTCCCAGGGACTAAACCAACAATCAAAGATTACACATGGTGGGACTAATGGCTCCAGAAGCATATGTAGCAGAGTGTGGCCAAGTCAGGGGGAGGGAACAGGGTTTTTTGCTTTGTTTGGTTTTATTGTTGTTTTGTTTTGTTTTGTTTTTTGTTGTTTTTTATTTTTATTTTTCTCTTTTTTTCTTTTTTTCGGGGGAGTGAGAAACTGGGAAAGGAGATATTATATGACATGTAAATAAAGAAAATATCTAATAAAAAAAATGAATCCAGCCCTCAAACTCTCTTTCCAGAAGGGCCACATTCTTGAGCTGGTAGTGATTGGCATCACCACTTCCCGGGGGCCTCTTATTCTCTCTCACACAGCTATTAAAAACATCTCGCTCACATGCAACCTTTTACATACCTCCACAATCATTTATCTAAATAGCGCTTAAGACCTGGTAAGTAAAACATGACTCCTAAGGCCTTAATATCCAATCAGATTTATATAATAATAAAATCACAATTTACAAGATGCCAATACAATAATTTCAGAACCAAATAATAAAGACAATATTCTAGCCCAATTAATCTATTTTGTAAAAACCTTTGCTTGACTGTATAACCTCATGGGGTCTGGCTCCTCATCATCTGACTCCATGATCATGACCTATTCTCCTGCTCTCTGATCTTTCTCCTCCTCCAACTCTAGCTCCACCTCTCTCTTCCTGTCCAATCACAGGCCTATCACTGCCCTAATGTGACTGGACAGAAAAAAATGCTGTAACACCCCTAGATATACGTATTTGAATACATATTCTTTGTAAGAAGTTGACCTTAACTGCCTGCTCACTATTACCTCTGGCCATTCTTATCACCAAACTTGTTGGTGTCTCACTGGTATTCATTAGACTATGTGTTCTTTGTTTTCACATTTACATTATTAGCATTTAGTTTTATCATAGTAACAGTTAAGTAATAAAATATTTAATATTATTACATGTAATTTTCTCCAGTTAATTTTATAGTTTCTATGCAACTACATGAAAAAGTCCATGAGGGTCTATGTGTATTTACAGGTTTATATGTTTGTGTATGTGCAAATAAAGATGATAAAATATCTGCAGCATTATGGAGTTCTGCCCCTGGGTCATTCATTATGTGGTTGCTGTACTGTTGAAGTCTCATAGATGTGGGCATGCACAGGAAATCTAGATGAAACTGGGCTCATTAATGTTCCATCATGGAAACTTGAAGAAGCCAACACAGGCTCAAAATTTAAGGTAGGTAAAGAACCTACTGGGAAAAGACACCTTAGTTGCTCATTCTCTGTCTCTGTAATTAATCTCAATGAATGCCACTGATTCACAAGCGAGATTTCTGTGGAACTGTTAACTTTATTCAGTTTTGGGTGCCCCATCTGGGCTCAATAAGCTCTATTTTTCTTTCTCCAGCAGAAACAAGTAAATCTAATAAACTGCAAAAGTCCAGGTGTTTGACTTTTTACATAAAATATGATTAATGGTATTTTGAATATCAACAAATTCCCAAAGCTACATCAGACAATGGTTAAAATCAGTGGTTAGGGTTAAGGCTAGAGTTGGATCTGATTAATTTTAGAGTTAAGGTTAGCATTAGGAGTTGATTTAGGGTTAGGGTTAGAAATTGGGTTACACTTAAGGTAGAAGGTAATTGGTACAAGTTGAAGCCTAGAAACTGGAGTTAATATAAAAACAACTCACAAGTAGACTGATATGTCTAGAAACTTTTGCAAAAGCAAGTGTATAAGACTTTTTGAAATAAAAGCAAATAATTGGATGTTTTATTTAGAAATGAAGAAAGCCATAGTACAAAGGCAAATATGAAAAATAAAAATATCAATCATAAATCACACTAAAAATAAGGAAAGGATAAAGATGATAAGGATTAATGTACAATTTATAGGAATAGAAAAATACTGTCATTCTATCACAGACTCCATTAAACAAAATAACAAAATCAAAAGTGGCTTACAAATAGTACCTTACACAGACCTCATATAACTTGCTTGAAATAATTTTGAACAATATAGCATGTGACTAGTCATTTCAGAATGTTTTGAAAAAAAAATAGGGCAACATTCTACAAACATGTATACTGTTCAGTAAGTACACTGAAGGCATTTTCCTATAATTCTTCAAGAAACATCTGTAAGTCTGATGAGGTAAATTTAGATTAAAATTGAAGTGTGAGATGACTATACTCAACAGACAATAGTAACAGTCAAATTCTCCAAAATCCAGTTCATTCAGGGAAAATAAAAATTCATATGCTGTTGGCAATATTGGAAACCGGGATAAATTCTCAAGAAACATGATATGCCATTCTTGACGCAGAAACTATCTCCAATTGACAAGCACTCACAAATGAAATATCTGCTTTCTTTCATGTAGTTTCACTGAGGATACAAATGACTGTGAAGTGAAGGCACGTTGCCCAGCAGCAGATGGCCAGCAAACTTCAATGATATTTTTAGACATTCTTAGTCTCATATTACATTGCTGGGGTTTTTTGTTTGTTTGTTTGTTTTGTACTTCACAGGTCCTTTGCATATATATTATGGTTTCTAGGTTTGTGCTTCTATGTGATTTCTTTGTGTACATCTCCATGTTTGTGTTTGAGCTTTTTCTTTGGCTCCTTTTTTTATTGGATATTTTCTTTATTTACATTTTAAATGTTATCCCCTTTCCAGGTTTCCCCCCTGGAAACCCTGGAACCCATTCTCCCTGCTTCTATGAGGGTGTTCCTCCACTCACCCCTGCCTCCCTGCCTTCATATTCCCTTACATTGAGTCATTGACCCTTCACAGGACCAAGGGCCTCTCCTCCCACTGATGTCCAACAAGGCCATCCTCTGCTGCATATGCAGCTGGAGCCAAGGGTCGCTCCATGTGTACTTCTTGGTTAGTAGTTTAGTTCTTAGGAGCTCTGGGGGTCTGGTTGGTTGATATTGTTGTTCTTCCTATGGGGTTTCAAACCCCTTCAGCTCCTTTAGTCCTTTCTCTAACTCCTCCATTGTGGACACCAAGCTCAGTCCAGTGGTTGGCCATGAGCATCACCTCTGTATTTGTCAGGCTCTGGCAGAGCCTCTCATGAGACAGCTATATCAGGCTCCTCCCAGCATGTACTTCTTGGCATCCACAATAGCTTCTACTTTTGGTGACTGTATTTGGGATGGATCCCCAGGTGGGGCAGTCTCTGGATGATTGGACTCCTTTTTTATCCATTATTTTTTTTTATCAATATGGGCTTATTTTGAATTTTATCTTATTTTTTACTATTATTTGAAATGGAAATTTCTAGTTTCATTAATACCAGTTGTGTCATGTGATGTTTTTCCAGAAGCTGGGTTGTGAGAGGACATATAGTACTTACATATGTATTATATTATATATTAATATTATATTAAGGTTCGTATATATTTACATTCTAAATTTTGCCTCTTGTTCCTCCCTCTTAGAGTTCCTCCAACTATTCCCATACCATTCAACATTGAGAGGGCAACCTCCCATAACCCCTCCATTAGGTAAGCACATCCTCTCTCACTGAGCTCAGACAAGTCAGATTTTTGCTACATTTGTGTCAGGGGCCTCAGACCAGCCCATATATGCTCTTTTGTTGGTTGGCTCAATTTCTGGAAGCTTCCAGAGGTCCAGGTTAGTTGACATTCTTGTTCTTCCTATGGCATTGCCATCTCCTTGAGGGTCTTCAATCATTCCGCTAACTCTTCCACAGGGATCCCCTACCTGCAATGTTTGCTGGTATCAGCTTCTCTTTCCATCAGCTTCTAGTTAGAGCCTCTCAGAGGGCTGCAATGCTAGGCTTCTGTCTGGAAGCACGACATCATCATGAATAGGAAATGAGGGACTGGTACCTGCCCATGGAATGGTTCTCAAAATGGGCTGTTCACTGATTAGACATTCCTTCAGTCTCTACTCCATCTTTCTTCCTTCAGTTCTTTTAGACAGGACCAATTTTGGGTTAAAAGTTTAAGATGTAGGTTGGTGTACCCATCGCTCGACTGGTGGTCCTGTCTGGCTATTGGAGGTGTTCTCTTCAGGTTTCATATCCTAACTCTTGGGGATTTCTGCTAAGGTCATCTGCACTGACTCCTGGGAGCCTCCCTAATCCTGGGTCTCTGGGACTTCCTACAGAATGCCCCATTTCTGACCCCTGGCAGCTGCATATTTTCATTTATTCATCTGTTCTCTTTCCTAGGTTTTCCATCTCCAGGGTTGCCTCAGTTTACAATTTTTTATTGTTTCCATTTCTCTTTTTAGGTTTTGGTCAGTTTTATTCATATTCTTAACATGTTTGATAGTATTTTACTGTTTTGTTTTGTTTTTTAATATTTATTTGCTTCCTCTTTTAATGACTCTACCTTTGTTAATATATTTTCATGTATTTCCTTAAGGGATTTAGTCATGTCCACTTTAAAGGACTCTGTCAATCTAATAAGATTGGATTCAACATCTTCTTGTGCTTCAGATTCATTAGAAAATCCTCGGGTTTGTTGGGCTGGGCTCTTGCGGTATCAGGTAATGTGCTATGAAGTTTATCAAATAAATCTTATACTCTCCATCTCATTTATTGGTGAAGTAGCCAGGATAGGAAAAATATTACTTATAAAATGCATTTACAAAAATTGATAGATCTGAGATTTGTAAAACCGTGTAGCCTTAAGAAAATAAAAAGGCAAATTGAAATTAGCTCCATAAAGTCATTTTTCAAGGAACAGCAAGAGTTTTTTCAAAAATACTGGAGGATGGATTGAGGTTATAGTTGACTCAGCTAAGGCCATTGTTATGTAGGCACATACAACTGTAAAAGCCCCAACTGCATGCATGCTGTGCATCATATCATTATCAGTAATGACAGACTGTTCATAGATCATAAATTTACTTCAATTCTAATAACAAGCTGACTTTTTTGGAGAGTTTCTCAGCTTAAAATATATTTCATTTTTAATACAGTAATGTAATTAGAATTTTCACTTCTACCTTTAGTTCAGAGGTCAATGATGAGAAAATTGGTGGTGCAAAAAATATTATTGGTATTGAAATCCACCAACTAAAAGCAACAGCCAACTAGTTGGTGTGGAAAAAGAATGAAAACACTGTTCAAAATCTACTTTCCTTATAGTTACATTTATGATTTACTGTGAGATTCACACAAAATTTCCTTAAATTAACATTATGGACTATATGGATTTTTGTAAACACAAGATGGCTGGGTTGTCAAGATCTATGTTGTAATTCTATCTTGGCAACTATTTATCATTTTTTTTTTGAGACAGGGTTTGTCTGTGTAGCCCTGGCTGTCCTAGAACTCACTCTGTAGACCAGGCTGGCCTCGAACTCAGAAATCCACCTTCCTCTGCCTCCCAAGTGCTGGGATTAAAGGCATGCACCACCACTGCCAGCTTATTTATCATTCTTATAAGAGAAATTAACATGTGCTTCATAACATCTATGATATTATATATGGCACACTTAATTAAAAATTACTAGGCTAATAATAACATGTGTAGTATGCAGCATACAAAACTTTTTAAGATAGTGTTTTATACATTAGAATGAAAATTCTGATTTAAGGGTCTTGCCTCCAAGATGCTAGAAGAAAATAAGAAACCACAGTAGTGACAATGGGCCTGCCACTGTGCAGCCAGTTCTCTTTGCAAACGGCCAGGTGAGTGCCCAAGGACAAGGCCATTGTGAAATGTATTATTTGCAACTTTATAGAGAATGGTGCTGTTAGAGATATTTAATATGAAGTGCCTTTTTTGATGTTTATGTACTTCCCAAACTCCATGTCAAATTGCATTACTGTTAAGGCTGAACCATTCATACCAAGGTGGTAAGGAATCAATTTCACGAAGCTGGAAGACACCCCCAACATGACTTAGACCAATATTTCTCAACCTGTGGGTTGAGATCACTTGAAGTTACATATCAGATATCCTGCATATTAAATAGTTACATAACAATTCAAAACTGTAGCAAAATTATAGTTGTGAAATAGCAATAAACTAAGTTGATGGTTGAGGTCACTGCAACAGAAGGAACTGTAGTAAAGCATCACACACTATGAGCACTGAGAAGCATGGCTATTGACGCTGGAACTGCAACCTCCCGCAAACCCATGTAATGAGGTGGCTTCATAAGGACAGAAAAAAGCCCAAGGGAAAAACAAAATGCAAGTTATACTTTAAAAAATGAAATCTACAAATAGAATGCATTAAAAACACAATTGCATTTCTACTAATGTGAAAAATATATTTCTGATTAAGGTAATGAAAAATATCTAGATATATACATTGAGATATTAGAATATGATTGGAAGAAATTGATGAAGAGGTAAATAAATAATTAGCACAAATATTTACAAATAGGCTGACACAATACCATGGGTAGGCAGATACTCCTCACATTAATCTGTGGCTTCAATGTTGTCTTCATCAAAAGTCAAATAATTGTATGTGGAAAAAGACAAGGTGACACTGAAACATATAAATGCAAGGAATACTGAATAGTCAAAGCTGCCTTGAATAAAGGACATCATTGAGTTGCATTTACCAATTTCAAGTTGTTTTACACATGTACAGAATCCATTTTGCACATTGTCTCTTTACATTCACCAGTAATGGAAGTCATTCTATAAACTGAGTTGTCATGAGTCTTTTTAATAATCAAGCACAATGTAAATAATGCAGGGTTCAGACACATGCCATGAATGTGTTACTCAATTATTCTGATAAGTATTAGGGTAAAATAATAAATAATATTTTATGACATTTTGATTGATATTAAACATTTACTGTGATAAAATTTTTAATTGAAGCTAAATCATTTCATACACTATATTCTGATCACGAGTTCCATTCCCCCAACTGCTTTAAGTATCTGTGTTTCCAAAGGTATTAGGGCACCCTTGTAAAAGTGTCATTTGAACCCCAAAGGTATCACAACTGACAGAATGAGGACCTATGTCCTACATGATGACCCTGACCTGCAGATCCTCTTGCTTCCTCCACCTCGCAAGTCCTGGATTTACAAGTATGTGTAGTCATTTCTAGCCATATGTCTATTTTCACATTTTACTTTGGGAGAGTTAATTGTAGTTTTCCCCTCATTTGAAATTTTCTCCCTTAACTCTCACATTCATTCTAAATTAGTCAGTCACGTCTGTTTTCCTCTTGTTTACATGCAAAAATGTAGCCTAAGGCCAACTTGTTTGATGCCTATTAAATGCTTAGTTTCTGTGAAGTATCACCTCCATGTTTTCATCATGTGCTGTAACCACTCGATAGCTCCTGTTTAGAATTAACAAGTGAAAATGGGAAGTAGAGGTGTCTTAGACTCTACATGAGAGCTTCATAATACTGAAATAAACACAAATCTCAGTTATGTAAGTTGAGCCTCACACCCATTTTTGATTCTATGTAAGTTTCAATTAGAAAATATATTAACATGAGGTTAATATATTTTTAAACATGAGGTTAATGTTGACATCTACAATGCTTTCCAGTTTCATTCAAATGCTTGACTTTATAATGATGTTCAAATCTCTATAATGTCCACACTCATCTTTCCCCCATATACCCATTTATTCTTGAAGAATGATTTTCATTCCATTCTCTATGCATCCTAGACAAATGTTACCTTAGAACACTGTTTCATTTTTACTACTAAACAGTCTCATAATCCTTTTTATGATGCTCACTTCGGTGGCATCTCTCAAATAATTTTCACTAGAGTCTGAATCCAGGAACACCTATTTTCTAAAAATTATCTGATTATTTTCCTCCACTATAGATTTCCTTCTAATATCCTTAAACATTTATTCATTTAATATTTAATATATTTTATAATTGCTGTGTCCTTATAACAGAGTCAGGTTTTATAGAGTATAAATATGCCTTGTCATCAAGTAGATATGAATTGTGCCTGTGTTTGCAAGTATAAAAGGCTATGCTGTGATCCACTGCTTATGAAACCAGGCACAGGACAAAGAATGAGATCTACCCTGAAAGGTCTAAGAAAGATATCTCTCTTTTTTTTCTTTAAATCTGGTTTCTACCCAGAAATCTTTTTCTTTATTGATTTAAGTTCTATTGCATTATGATGAGAAAAGATTCATAATTTCAATTTATCTGAATTTGTTAACATTTAAAAGCATATTTTAGCATCTTCTCTCTGGTGAGTTCCTAAGCTGGGAGCAGCCAGCAGGGAGGCACAGACCACAAGAGTCACAAGGGAGCCACAGGGCGGCAGGGACAGGATCCTCTCAGCTTCCAAGTGGCAGAGGTGGATCAGCGACCTTAGCTGCCCCTCCCTTGCATGAGGAGGGTCTGCCTCCAGGGACCGCTTTGACCCGGAGTCTCCAGTGAGAGCCGCCATCTTCTCTCTGGTGAGTTCCTAAGCAGGGAGCAGCCAGCAGGGAGTCACAGACCCCAAGAGTTGCAGGGGAGCCACCTGGCAGCAGGGACAGGATCCTCTCAGCTTCCAAGTGGCAGAGGTGGATCAGCAACCTTAGCTGCCCCTCCCTTGCATGAGGAGGGTCTGCCTCCAGGGACCTCTTTGACACAGAGTCTCCGGTGAGAGCCTCCATCCTCTCTCAGGTGAGTTCCTAAGCCAGGAGCAGCCACCCAGGAGGCACAGACCCCACAAGTCACAGGGGTCTTGCAGAGCTTCAGGGACAGGACAAGCTCCAGTCAGAGTCACTAAGAACATCTATCACCAAAAATCAAGAGATGG
>NW_022196906.1:5932543-5941564 GCF_008632895.1 Mastomys coucha
TTGGAGGGGAAACTGGGAATGGAGAAATTTACATGTAAATAAAGAAAATATCTAAAAAAAAATAAAAGCATATTTTAAGTAAATATAATTATATCACATTCTTCTTTCCCTTTTGTACCCCAACTCCTCCCAAAGACCCCTCTTCAATACCTGCAATACCTTTCATTTTTTTATTTTGTCATATTCTTTTAAATTTATAAAATATTATAACAATAAAAATGAGTATTATAAAAGTTGCTTGATATAAAACAACAATCAATTGGACAGTCTTATGTAGATGCTTGTCTATAACAATAATGAAAATACATATGTTTGTTTTTCTCAATATAAATTTAAAACTCCAAACATATTAACTGTATATTTTAAAATAATACATCACTACTAGCATTTTTTAAATGAACATAAATAGATAAAGTCTTTTTGTTAGTTTGTTTGTATTGTTTTTAGTAGAGCTTAAAATCTTGGCTCTTAGTGTGGTAAAAGCCCAAAATAAGAAGAAATTTTAGTGCTAGAGTTCATTGTAATAAGGCTATACTTGTATGAACCTCACATCACCAAAGGATTTTACCTCCATAGTAGCTAATCTAAGAGTTGACAGTTTTACTGCACAAAGCTTTTTGACTTGAGTGATTGTCTTCATTCTCAGCCCCAAAAGAACAGGTTACATTCACTTAAGAAATGGTGTGTGTATTAAGATGGTCCATCAATGAAGTCATTCACCAACTGCTTCAGTGAACAATGGTTCTGCTTGGAAGGTTCATTGGCTGTGATAATTCTGAAAAGCATTCATCTCGGAGAAAGAGTAACTTATAAAGTCTTCTTCTTCAAAATGGATTCAATAGTTACAAACATCAAGCAAAGCATTCAGTCTCACTCTTTGTTGTTGTCTTAAGAGACACCTCCCAAGTTAATTGTCTACATTTCTTTTGGCTGTATGAATAATTTTTAAATATGTAAGCTGTTCTGAAAACCATAGTAAAACCATTTGAAAAACTTCAAATAAACAATCCTACTAATAGAGAGGCTGAGATTAAAAAAAGCATGATTTCCAGACCATGGAAACTCAGCAAGACACTGTCAGGTACAAACAAGCAGAAAGTGTATATGGATTGTACAATATCAGATCTATTTCTCAAATTACCACATTAGAGAGATCACCTGATGATAACCAACAAATTTCTAATTCCTCATTAGGATCGATTAGGATAAACTGGTAATATTAATTTTCATATTAAGATATATTAAGAAAAAGTTATTGTTACTCCCTGTTATTTTGTTGTTAGACATGGAAATATGTTTGTGTGGATTTGTTGAAATATTACTTTCTTGCTTCTTCTAGGGTGTAGTTTTGCTCCTTATGTTGGTGTTTTCTATGTATTATTCTTTGTATGTTGGATTTGTGGAAAGATATTGTGTAAATTTGGTTTTGTCATGGAATATCTTGTTTTCTCCATCTATGGTAATTGAGAGTTTTGCTGGGTATAGTATCCTGGGCTGGCATTTGTGTTTTCTTAGGGTCTGTATGACATCTGCCCAGGATCTTCTAGCTTTCATAGTCTCTGGTGAGAAGTGTGTTGTAATTCTGATAGGCTTCCCTTTATATATTACTTGACCTTTTTCCCTTACTGCTTTTAATATTCTTTCTTTGTTTTGAGCATTTGGTGTTTTGATTATTATGTGACAGGAGGAATTTCTTTTCTGGCGCAGTGTATTTGGAGTTCTGTAGGCTTCTTGTATGTTCATGGGCATCTCTTTCTTTAGGTTAGAGAAGTTTTTTTCTATAATTTTGTTAAAGATATTTACTGGCCCTTTATGTTGTGAGTCTTCATTCTCTTCTATACCTATTATCCTTAGATTTTGTCTTCTCATTGTGTCCTGGATTTCCTGGATGTTTCGGGTTAGGAGCTTTTTGCTTTTTGCATTTTCTTTGACCATTGTGTCAATGTTTTCTAAGGTGTCTTCTGCCCCTGAGATTCTCTTTTTTATCTCTTGTATTCTGTTGGTGATGCATGCATATATGATTCCTGATCTCTTTCCTAGGTTTCCTAACTCCAGGGTTGTCTCCCTTTGTGAATCATTTATAGTTTGTATTTCCATTTTTATATCTTGGATAGTTTAGTTCATTTCCTTCACCTGTTTGATTGTGTTTTCCTATAAGGAAAATCCTTTAAAGGGATTTTTGTGTTTCCTCTTTCAGGACTTCTAGCTGTTTACCTGTGTTCTCCTGTATTTCTTTAAGGGAGATATTTATTTCCTTCTTGAAGTCCTGTATCATCATCATGAGAAGTGATTTTAGATCTGAATTTTGCTTTTTCAGTCTGATGGTGTGCCCAGGACTTGCTATGGTGGGAGAATTGGGTAATCTTGTTTTCTGTTGCTTATTTTCTGATGCTTGCCTCCTGCCATCTGGTTACCTCTAGTGTTACCTGCCCTGGCTAAATCTGACTGGAGCCTGTCCTTCCTGTGATCCTGGTTGTGTCAGAACTCCTCAGAGTCAAGCTGTCTCTGTGATCCTGTGATTCTGGGATCCTGTGATCCTGGGCCCATTAAAGTGCCTGGGAGTACAGCTTCTTTTGGGTTTTATTGGACTTGCTGCAGAGTTTGTGCCGAACCCTTCTGCTCAGCGCACAGGCACAGTCAGACTAGAAGCAACCTGTGCCACTGGGCTGATAGAGTTTCTGCATGCCTGGCTCCCACTGGATCCAGTTACTTCTGGTGTTGGGACAGATGTTGTGTCCTCCTTACCTCTGATGCTAATTTGCTCTGGGTGTTGTAGGACTGGCTGCTTAGTGCACAAGCCCAGACAGCTGAGAAAGATATCTTTATATCTTTAAAAACAAAAACTGACAAAATATTTGAAAGGAGAATTTTAAGTATTTGTGTTGACTAAAGAATTCACAATTTGACAGTTTCTCCACTCTGCACCATAAATACAGAAGAAAATGGGATTAATATTTTTTTTTCTAAACCACAATCATGTTTACCTTCCAATCTCTGCTCTAATCAAACAAAGGATTCTTATAGGAAAAAAAATACATAAAAACAAAAACTGCAAAACAAAGCAAAAATGGTAATTCTAAGATTAAATTGTTCTTAGCTTTTCCACAGTAGAGTTGACTGGAAAGATGGCTAAAGATTCACTCTCAGACTTTAGAGTGTACTTTCTGGTAAGTTTTACTTCTGGATATGAAGAGCATTTACAAGTATATGAACAGTTTGACTCAAGAGAATAGTAAATATTGAGCTATAAACATTTGATAAAAACAAGCACATCTGTGAACATGAGGCTTTTTTAAAAAAGGAAATAAGAGAATAGGTAGAATTTTCTTTCATTTTCATGAACATCATGACTGTGAAAGCAATTACTGAAATGATGATTTTAGCTATAAAATTAAAGATACCTGCTTTAAAGATTAACAGCTCAAAGACATTGTTTTTCAATTAGAAAAATTATAAGGCATTCTTTACAAACCCCAAAATGTGATGGCTACCTGAAATTTACAAGAAAACAAGCATTAAAAATCAGGGGTCCGTTAGGCAAATGTGTTACATGAAGGCAACTAATCCAGATGGTAAATGTGCAATGATTTTGAAACTTAACTAGCCATAAAAATGGAAACTAGAATAATGAACTGCCATCTTATATCTTTTTTATACAAGGTAAGATGTGTTTTAATGGCCAGCATTGCCAGGGATAAGACACAGAATCCTGTCAATACACTGTGTAAACCTAATGAAGAATCTGACTAATTATAAGAGACATTTCTTTTAAGAAATGAATGGTCTATGTCTGTACCAACTAGACATCTCTGAATGCAATGAGTTGAGTGGGTATTGTTTTCAGCAATAGAGCCTCATCAGCAGCAAAGCCTTGGCAATACTCTAGGTTTTGAGGGGCTTCCTATGAGATCTTGTTTTCCAACAAATTGATGAGATGCAACCCATTCTTCGACTAAAAGCTTCTCTGGTGATGAGAAAAGTCTAGTTGGAACTGTCTCTTCCCTCATTTGTTGATTCACATCACCTCCATACATGTACATATTTTAGGAAGCTTCTGTTATACTATTTTTCTATACAATCTCTAAAATGGTTCTTAGTTTTTAGCTGACCCTCCCTATAATTCCTTCCCCAACCTCCCTGTCTTTCCATAACTGTCAGTTCCATTTCTTTTTCTTATAGTGTTCCAATGTTCTTCTGAATTACTCACTATGTTGCTATCCTCTGTGGTTATGTAGATTGTAGCCTACTTATCAAACCCTTAACAGCTAACATTCACATATAAGCTAATATACAGCAGATTTGTATTTTGGGATTCTGTGTTAACTCACTTGGTATAATGTTTTTAGCTCCTTCCTTTTACCTGTTCATTTCATTTCCTTTTCTTTTAAACTACTGAGTAATATTTCACTGTTTAAATGTAGCACACATTCTTTATCCATTCAACCACTGATAGACATCTAGAACATTACAAACAATGTTGAACAAGATGCTCTGTAGTAGTATGTAGAATCATTTGGGTGTGTTCTCAAGAGTGGTATAATTAGATCTTCATATAGATCTAGTCCAAACACACTGATTTCCATAGTGGCAATACAAGGTTGCACTCCTATCAGCAATGACTAAGTGTTTTCCTTACTTCATGTCTTTTCCACCATGAGGCATCATTTGTTTTATTCATCTCGGCATTCTTACTTGTATAAGAAGAAATCTGAAAGTATTTTTATTTGCACTTCCCTAACTACTAAGTATGTTAAACATTTCTTTAAGTGCTTTTGAGCCATTTGTGTTTTCTCCCTTGAGGATTCTATGTCTAGATCTGTACCCCATCTTTTCATTTGTTTACTTGATGTCCACTGCTACTGACTAATGTTGAGGACACTGGAAGAGACTCTGTATGCTACTGAATGAGATGGGCAAATATCAATCCATATAAGAACATTTCAATATACAATGGTGACATGCAGACAAAATGTACTCATGGCATAAAACTTGTTGGACTAATCAATCAATGTCTGTTTATACTTAAGGCACACTCTATGAAATGTAATCCATTCCCTGAAACAGCTTGGTCAGCTAAGAATCAGAGACAACATAAGCCAGGGACCTAGAGGAAAAACAAATATTACTGCTCTAGTAATGGAATATTACACTAAAATGACTCCAGATATTCTGTGGTATTTGTAAATCAGTGTCTTGCTCAGCCATCAGCAGAAAAGCTCCTCTGAGTGGAAATAAATACACAGACCCATATCTGGACAATATACAGAAAGTTAGAGAGTCCTGGAAACACTTATTTTAAATGGGTTGTATCCATCAAATCCCTTTCTTTGGGATTCAGAGAATTCTGTAAAGATGAGGCTGAATCAGAGAAGATGCAGACTGCCTGGGAAACAAGACCATTCTACACATGAAGTTCCATATACTGCAGCAGCAAATACAGGACTTTTACAGGTCTAGGCCTGAGTGTCCAAGTATTGAAATTATAATTGGACACAAACCTACATCCAGAATTCAGAACCTATCTCTTCCAATTTGACAACCATCCACAAGTGAAACATTAGGTATACAAGACACAATTAAATGTCATGCCTCATGCCCAGCACTAGATAGATAAAAGACAGTGCACTCAATGCTCTTTTGGGGAATTTTATTTATTCTAATTTTTGTCTCATACTGTTTTTGTTGGGTAGCTTCTTTTCATTTTTTTTCTTTTTTTTTTAACTACCCAACAGGCCTTTAACTTGTATGTTATGATTTCTTGTTACGTAATTTTTAAGGGATTTCTGTGCATCCAATGTATACTTCTCTACATCTCTGTGTGTTCCTTGTGATTTTTCCTTGGCTATTTGTTTTCTGTTTGTTTTGTCCAGTTGAGGTTCATTTGATATTATATTCTTCCTTTTCTAAATTTTTATGTTTGTGATTGTTTTCTAATGAGAAAAAGCAAGAGGGTGTGGATTTGGGTATGTAAAGAGATGGAAAGGTTCTGTGAAAATTTCAGGAGAGGGGAAGCATAATTATAGGCTATTATACCAGAAAAAAGCCTATTTTTTTGCTTCTTAAAATTTATTTATTTATCTCAAATATAACATTTTTACTATTTATTTAGGAATTCCATATAATGCTCCCTGATCTCACTGGCTTCTCATTCCTCCCAGGCCAACCTTCCCATCCTTGTGCCTGTTTCCTTCCAAGATAAAAACCATCCAAACAAACCAACAACCCACCAATCAAGTCTAATTCGTACTGTCCTCCTTGGGTAACTACAGTGGTTAGCCCTGAGGCCTTCCCCACCCCTATCATACCCAAGGGAAGTAATCAGTTATGAAGAGCTATCCTTCAGCATCTTTATCAGGATTTAAGAACTCTTAAATAACTTCCTATCTAAAGTGTTTCTTTTTCTTTTTCTCTTTTTCTTTTTGGGTGGGGGGTGAAGGGGGTGTCAGAGAATCCTTCGATGTCTCTCATTCTCAGTTATGAGTCTGCAGTCATGGATACCACTGAAAAAGAAAGGTCTTTGCCAATAGCACTCAGCAGCAGCAAATATCATTGACTTCCACATGGTCTCCTGCAGCATCATGGATGATAGACTAATAGTGGTTTTGTTGGCAGCTCAGACCATGGTCATCAACCTGGTCCCAGGAGGCACCAGAGCAGATTGGATTAAGGACAACATGTGTCAACATTGTTGCCAGAGCACAGATGATGTTTTACCATTATTTTCAACAAATAAAACAAATATAATGAAATATGAAAGTTAGGTTTGTATATTCTGACACACCCTCTGACATGATGTAACCAAACTTCTGCTCTCACCTCACATAGGGAATCAATTAAAGACCAAAAGAGGATGCTACCAAAGTCCTACTAGGTGAACTAATGAGTGTATTGATTTACTTAGAGGAGTATGGATGAGGGCTTACTTGCAGGAGCAGAAATGATTAAAAACGACATCTGCATCACCAAAAGAGTCACCAAAGAATGAATGAATGACAGCTCATTAAAAACTGTAACTCTGGAGGTTGCTGTGTAATTCGCAAGCAGCTCAACCTTTTGGAAAGTGTCTCTTCTTGCAGCTCAGCTGCACTGGGAATCCTCATCAGTCATTACTGTTTAACAAGCTTAGGAAGGGAGGGGTCTTTGCATCTTTTCAGTTAAGGACCTTCCTGGAGCTTCTGAGTTCTTGAATTCTTGAATCCTTTTCTCTCTTTTGTTTTGTTTTCTTTGTTTTTTTTCAAGACAGGGTTTCTCGGTATAGTCTTGGCTGCCCTAGAATTTACTCTGTAGAGCACATTGACTTTGAACTCACGAAGAATTCATTCCTGAATTCTAAAAACCCTTCCTTTATAAATTTTTGGGTTTTGAGGAGCTTTTTTCCATGATGGAATGGTTTGAATCCCTTTAGAACATCATGCAACTCTACAAAGTTTCAAATGGTTACAGTGAGACTCTATATTACCCACATCCTCACTGCCCTCCAACTGCAACACAGCTGCTTAGAAGCTCTATTTAGAGCAGATATGGCCAAGCAATTCTTCCTGTTATTTTAATTCTCAGTCAAGGCTTACTATGATTCACTATAAGAAGAGGATAACTGATTTTCTCAGCCCCTCTCCGTCTAGTTAAAGGGGCTACAGTGACTGAAAAGCAGGTATAAAAACATCATCACATGCTAAGCTTGTGACAGTAGGAATAAAGTGCTGATGCAGTTGCTGCAGGCCAAGTTATCAGAAGAGGTTACCACTTCTTTTGATCTTCAGGTATCTATTCTTTTGATCTTCAGGTATCTATACTGGAAGGTGTGTTTCAGACAAAAATTCTCCCCTGTGTGCAGAATCTGAAGAGGTGACCCAAAGAGCATCCCTGGGCATAGGAAGTTGTACAGAAAACATAACTCCAAGGATCAATCAAAGAGAACTGATACTGTCTGAATTGGACTAAGAAGTTTAAGCCTGAGGACTTGACTGAATAAACAGCTTCTCCTAATTAAGTGCAAGAAGATAAGTCCAGTTTGTTTACTCGAGGGAAAATCACAAAGATGAACTCTCCAGAATCAAACAGATCACTTGTACTGGCTTTAAAAACTACACCTGCATAATGTAGTATACTAGACTTCTGTGTTCCAGGGCAATAGAGCAATCAAAGAGTAACAATTACAGACAAAGAAGAAAAGCATGAAAATAACTGGAGTCAGCAGGCCAGGAGATCAGGGAAAGAAACAAAGAGGAGCCTGCTTATAGAAAAAGACACAGAGAGGAGCCTGCTCAAACAGCTGATACTCCATAGTACCTGAGACTGTGACCCCTGAGGTCACACTGAAAACTCTGCAGGGTGACTGACTTTGCAAGAGAAAGGATCTTTCCCTAACTTTGACGACTTCACTGTTTTATCTAAGTGACAGAAGAAACAAGAAGAACACACAACAACCTTGGACAGGAAGAGGTAAACTCACATTGAGAGTGTATAGCATACATTACCAAATTGACCAACTTCCAATAGAAAAATACCACATGCAATGAGACAAGAGCATGTAACTTAATGACAGAAAGGAAAGGGTAAGCAAGAGAAATGGCTTGTAAGAATAAAATGTTTTTGTCATCTGGAGTAAGGTAACTCAATGACAAAGGACAATTATTGCATGTTTTCTTCTATATGTAGGAGTATATTTTAAAGTTTAAAATGTGTGAGTATCTAACAGAATAACTACACAGATTGGTTAAATACTATAGGATGCAAAGGAAGCAGGAGATCTTTCAAGGACAAGATGTAGAGCATAATGCTAGAAAGAGATACGGGGGAAACAGAGTAGAAGCATTAAATGTGTGTGGGTGTGGAAGAGCAGGGTAAAGGAGTGATTATGAGGAGGGACAGCTAACACTGGAGGCCGTTTGAAAAGCAAAATGGAAAACTACTGTGGTAGAAATTTCCTCACCTGAGAATGAGTGTTCAAATGAAAAACAGAATCTGAAAATATTGCTTTCCGTGTACCTTCATCTTATTGTATTTTCTTTTTTTTTTTTT
>NW_022196906.1:5942700-5957911 GCF_008632895.1 Mastomys coucha
ACAGGCCCCACGAGTCGCAGGGGACTTGCAGGGCATCAGGGACAGGACAAGCTCTAGCCAGAGACATTGTATTTTCTAAGACCACAATCAGTCTTTAAACCCAACAAATGCCTGACTTGCAGGAATAGAGTTGTGTTCTTCTGATATCCTTTGCTCTGTGTGACTGAGATTTAAACAAGACAAAGGAAAAAAGGCTTTTTAATGAACAAAATTAACAGAAAAAGCACAGCAAAACCTCAAATATATAAATGTCCATTTTAGTCACAAATGTGGACAGGAGGAATCTTGAGTTGGTAGACTTTTACTGAGTTAACAATAAATATCCTTATCTGTAAAGTCATGCAAGAATTACATCCTTTAATATTTAGGGGCAATCTGGTTAAGGATGGTTAATTCCTCCTTCTCATTCTTTCCAGAGAGCATTTCAGTCAAAGATAAAGTTTCTCAGTTCTGTATGTATCTTAATAAGAATAAGTATAATAATAAGAATAAGTATCTTAATAAGAAACTTCTTTAAAGAACAGATGGAAAATAAATATTTAAATAATAAATATTATTGTTGTCAGTGAAATTATTACTGAGAATTTATGTGTTGGAGAAGATTAAACTTTTTCAGCTGGAATATTTATCAGATTGAAGAGATAAGAATTCATTCTATGTCATAATCAAAATTAATTGTTATTTCTTATTGAATCTTCAAACATCTACATGTGACATTATCTAAACAGCCATATCCAGTTTAAAGATCAGGTTCAGGTAACTTCTTAAATCTCCCAAGATTATATGAAACCTCAGTATTATATAGTGTCTATATAAAAGATGTGCTAAGTGTAAAATTAACCTTCACCTGTAATAGATGATAAGGTCACAGAAGAGAAAAAATAAACACGTCTCATCAACAGGAAGACTCTGCTGTAAGCCTGTGCCCCTGCAGATAGTTTATATTTTGGCCATTTAATGAAGCTAGAAATTTCAGTGTCAGACACTTTTGATTTCTAGGATGGCCCTATGCACAGAAGCATCCTGTAACTCCAATAGCAACTCAAAAAACATAGTCAATTAACTGCTAGAAAAAATTGAAGGGGGTTTGACCTCAATTCCACAAGTACTTTCCTCTGACTTTTAAAAGCATCCCATGATCACCAGGCCAGCTGCATGTGCTCTGAATGAACTCCCTGTCAGGTGCTTTGTGGTGAGCGAAAGCCAGGCTGGAAAGTCAGAGGAGCAGTTAAGGGCAGAGAGCAGAAATTAAAGTGGCATGCACAGTATCCGGTCTGCGGGGAAATAAGAGAGTAGCAGATGGAGGAGGAGAGACAGTGACAATGAAAGCTGTGTAGGCTATCAGAAACACAGGAAGGTAATCACACATATCAGAAAGGAAAGCAAATCGTAGCAAGCTTTGGAAAAGGCACAGTGAATTAGAGCGCAATCCCCATGGGCAACCCTGTGTATACTTTCTCCATTGGTTGTATTTGCATATCACTGTGTAAATATGTTATGAACTGAGGTGATTGGGAATCTATAATGTTTTAAGGACAAGTGACCATTTGTTCAGTCTTGCAGAAGGCAAGTGGAAGCAAGCAGTCAGTGTACTCAGTCTACTCCAGTAGTGATAAGACAGCTTTCATATATGACTGCAGTATATAAATACAGTAATTGTTTCTTTAGCTTAGACCAGTGCTATTGGGAACAACTCTTATAGTAACACAATATTCATGGGGAATATCTACCCATCTCTCTCTCTCCCTCTCTCTCTCATTCACTCACCCTATCCATCTATCTATCTATCTATCTATCTATCTATCTATCTATCTATCTATCTACCTATCTATCTATATACATATATTATCTATCTATCTTTATCTATGTAAAAACTGAAGTGTTTGATTGGCTGTAATTGAATTTTTTGTGTGTGTGTGTTATAGTGGAGCTTTTTCCTCAGTTCATTATATAACCATCAATCCAACGAATATATGATATGATTGCTTCCTTTAAGACCAAAGAAATAAGCAAAGCAAAGCAGTGGAGCAGGCAGTTTGGCCAGTGGCAGAGCCTCTTCTTCTCACCAGTTGCTTACTTGTAAATGTTGCTTTTACTTTCTCAGATGGAGTGATGAGGTGAGAGCCACACATAGCTGTAGGAATACATAGCTTTGGCTGAGCCCAGAGAGTTTCCTTCTCTATACTAACTAACCATTAGCCTACGCCTGGAAGCTTCTAGCCTCTGTACCAATCTTCCAAGCTAACTGATTCAGTCTGGTTTCTCTTGCCGTCTTACTGAATTGTTTTACTTGTCCTCATACTAACTTTGACAGTATGTTCTAGTCTTCTGTCTCCTTATTCTGGGGCTTGTTCTGTCTTCACCTGTGTCTAACTAGGTCACTCTGCAAACTGTCTCTGTAAAACTGCCATACACACATACCACCCACTATACCACCCCACCCTACCCCACCACCCAACACTTTTTGTTTTTCTTTCAGTGCTCTTAAGTAGCCTCTTTTCCCTTGCTTTTTCAGTGTTAATAGGATGTATTCTATATCTGACTCATTCTGTAAATTATTTTCTGATTTGTCACTTTATCTTTACCTCAATTAGAGTTCATTGTCAAACTTGGCTGTTTCCTTCTACAAACTATCCTTATTTTCATGGTTAGTGATTAAGGATGTGTACTAAGAGAATGTCTATATTTCCACTTGACCACACTGTAACCCAGGACATGCCTACATTCAAGGATGATCATATCTCTGGATATGATCTCTTGATAGAGCAGACATGTTTCTGAATTAAAAGTTTTGTGCACTTACAGCTTATAAGTAGTAAGGGATATTGTGCACTGGGGATATTATAAATTTTATAACTTCAGGCTTTCTGAGTACTATGATCTCCACAATAAGAAGTATTGAAAAATAATTGTGAAATAAATAGAAGTATATTTAGAACAAGATAATTACATTTGACAACAAATGAAATGGTGTTTGATTTTGACAGAAATAGTTTAAAAAGAGATGAGGAAGATGTCTATTTTGAGATAAATGCTTAATAAACTATATTGGAATGGTTAATCTGGGTAAGCAGGTTTTGGAAGTACAGAATAAATTTAGGCTATGCTAGGATTTGTGAATATATATTTTAATTATTAATTTTATTTTTTTTTACAACTTGGATCCTAACAATTTTGATAAACATAATCAGGGTAGAAAAAGACAATAGATACTTTCATTTTATTTTACAAATTAAATTTGGGAAATAGTTTCAACAGGTTTTCTCTTTTCTTAAAAATAATTTTCAAAATTCACTGATCAAAATATGTATAGTATTTAGTGCTCATATTTTTTCAAATGATATGTTGACTAAGTCATAAGAGCTCTATGCAACCCAAGATGATCACAGTTTTCTAGGTAGAAACACAGCTTGTCTATTCCTGAACATTTGGGTCAAAATTGTCCCTTTCCCTTCTGATGTGAAAGGAAAGTTGATATTCAGAATTTTTTTAGATAAATTTTAGGTTAAAAAGTTTTCTGACTATTATGAAGTATAAGAAGTGTTGATTTTTAACTAAGTGATAAAATTTCTACTTACGTGTTTCAATGAACTGGATGTGTGCACTTTCTCTGCCCCACATTCAAATGTGCACTGTTTCAACTCTTCTTCACACTGGGTAATGTGATAAAAATTCTAATTCTAATTTAATTTAGCAAGAACTCTTAAAAAAAGCAATGGTGGGAATGGCATATATATTTCTGAGTATGAAGTGTAGCAACTCATAACTGGTACTTTATTCAAAACATATGAACCATAAACCTCATGTATGTTTATGCTTAATTCTATTAGTTTTGTTACAGCTTAACTTTAACTTGTACAGTTTATTGTACATAAGCATTTTGTAAAAAAGAGAATGGGTAATAATTATTACATGTGATATTAAACATGATGAACATTTAGAGACTGAAAAAAGTCTGTCATTTTAGTCAGTTAGAACATGAAACATATGGTTGCCATCTGCACCCAGGAGCTAAGGCTGTTCCATAGCCTTCTGTACACAGGTCCCACCAGGATTGAGCTGGTCTCCCAGGAGTGCTCTCACTCTCAGGTCAAGAGGTGAAATCTCCACTTTCTTTCCAATAACTGTCCAAAGCAGGACCAGCAAGGAACACAGGGCACAGGATCAGTGGAGCAACAGGTACAGGATCCTTCTGGTCACCATCTGCACCTGGGAGCTAAGGCTGTTCCACAGTTCACTGTACACGGGTCCGTCCAGGAGAAAGCTGGTCTCCCAGGAGTGCTGACATAGGCTCATAGGCCTATAGGAAGGACAAACTCCAGCCAGAGACAGCAAGACCAACTAACGTTAGAGATAGCCAGATGGTGAAAGGTAAGTTCAAGAACCATACCAACAGAGACCAAGGCTACATGTAAATATCAAAACCAAGTTCTCCCACCACAGCAAGTCCTGGATGCCCCAAGACACTGGAGGAGAAAGATGTTGATTTAAAATAACATTTCATGATAGAGGATTTTAATAAGAACATAAATAACTGCCATAAAGAAATACAGGCGAACACAGGTAAAAACACTTAAAAAGGAAACACAAAAATCCCTTAAAGAATTACTGAAAACCACAACCAAACAGGTGAAGGAATTGAACAAATCTATCCATAATCTAAACTGGAAGTAGAAACAATAAAGAAATCACAAAGGGAGAAAACCCTGGAAGTAGAAAACCTAGTTAAGAGATCAGAAATTATAGATGCAAGAATAACCAACACAATGCAAGAAATAGAAGAATCTCAGGTGCAGAAGATACCATAGAAAACATGGACACAACAGTCAAAGAAAATGCAAAAAGCAAAAAGCTCGTAACCCAAAACATCCAGGAAATCCAGGACACAATGAAAAGACAAAACCTAAGGATAATAGGTATAGAAGAGAGTGAAGATTCCCAACTTACAGGGCCAGTAAATATCTTCAATAAAATTATAGAAGAAAACTTCTCTTACCTAAAAAGGAGATTCCCATGAACATACAAAAAACCTACAGATCTCCAAATAGACTGGACTAAAAAAGAAACTCCTCCTACCACATAATAGTCAAAACAGCAAATGCACAAAACAAAGAAAGACTATTAAAAGCAGTGAGGGGAAAAACATCAAGTAACATATAAAGGCAGACTTATCAGAGATCTTACCAGAGATTATAAAAGCCAGAAGATCCTGGGCAGAGATCATACAAACCTTAAGAGAACACGAATGTCAGCACATACCCAGCAAAACTCTCAATTACCATAGGTGGAGAAACCAAGATATTCCATGACATAAACAAATTTACACAATATCTTTCTACAAATCCAACCCTATAAAGGATAATAAATGGAAAACTCCAACACAAGCAGGAAAAATACACCCCAGAAAAAAGCAAAATTAAAACAATCTTCTTTTAACAAACCAAAAAAAGTATAGCCACATAAACATAATTCTACCTCTAACAACAAAAATAAGAGCAAGCAACAATCAGTTTTCCTTAATATCTCTTAATACTAAAGGACTCAATTCCCCAATAAAAAGACATAGACTAAAAGACTCAATACATAAATAGGACCCAACATTTTACTGCATACAGGAAGCCCACCTCAGTGACAAACACAGACAGAACCTCAGAATACAAGGCTGGAAAACAATTCTCCAAGCAAATAGTCCCAAGAAACAAGCTGGAGTAGTCATTGTAATATAGAATGTAATTTACTTTCAATCTAAAGTTATCAAAAGAGATAAGGAAGAACACTTCATACTCATCAAAGGAAAAATCAACCAAGAAGAATCATCAATTCTGAACATCTATGCTCTGATTGCAAGGGTACCCACATTCATAAAAGAAACTTTACTAAAGCTCAAAGCACACATTACACCTCACACAATAATACTGGTACACTTCAACACCCCACTCTCAGCAATAGATAGATCATGGAAACAGAAACTAAACAAAGATACATTGAAACTATCAGAAGTTATGAACCAAATAATTTTAACAGATATGTATAGACTATTTTATCCTAAAACACCTCATGGTACATTCTCCAAAACTGAGCATATAATCAGTCACAAAACAGGTCTCAACAGGTATAAGAAGACTGAAATAATCCCATGCATCCTATCAGATCACCACAGACTAAGATTTTTCATCAATAACAACATAAACAATAGAAAGTCTACATATACATCGAAGCAGAACAATACTCTACTCAATGGTAACTTAGTCAAGGAAGAAATAAAGAAAGAAATTAAAGACTTTTAAGAGTTCAATAGAAATGAACCCACAATATTCCCAAACTTATGGGACACAATGAAAGCACTGCTAAGAGGAAAACTCATAGCTCTGAGTGCCTCCGAAAAGAAACTGAAGAGAGCTTACACTAGCAGTTTGATAGCACATCTGAAAGCTCTAGAAAAAAGAAGAAAATATACCCAAGAGGAGGAGATGTCAGGAAATAATCAAATTCAGGGCTGAAATCAACCAAGGAGAAACATAAAGAACTATACAAAGAAGCAACCAAATGAGGAGCTGGTTCTTTGAGTAAATCAACACGATAGATAAACCCTTGTCCAGGCTAACCAGAGGGCAGAGAGACACTATCCAAATTAAAAAAAAAAATCAGGAATGAAAAGGAAGACATAACAACAGAAACCGAGGAAATACAAAATATCATCAGATCCTGCCTCAAAAGCCTATATTCTACAAAACAAAAAATCTGGATGAAATGGACAATTTTCTAGACAAATACCAGGTACCAAACTTAAATCAGGATCAGATAAACAATCTAAACAGTCCCATATCCCCTAAAGAAATAGAAACCCTCACTAATAGTCTCCCAACCCAAAAAAAAGCCATGGATCAGATGGGTTTAGTGCAGAGTTCTACCAGATCTTCAAAGAAGACCTAATACCAATACTACTCAAACTATTCTACAAAATAGAAACAGAAGGAACACTACCTAATTCCTTCTGTGAAGCCACAATTACTCTGATACCTAAACCACACAAAGACTCAACAAAGAAAGAGAACTTGTGACCAAGCTTCCCTTAAGAATATTGATGCAAAAGTACTCAATACAATTCTTGCAAACCAAAACCAAGAACACATCAAGACAATCATCCATCATGATCATGCTTCATCGCAGGCATGCAGGGATGGTTCAGTATATGGAAATCCATCAATGAAATCCACTATATAAACAAACTCAAAGGAAAAAAATGTAATTGTTTTATTAGTTGCTGAGAAAGCATTTGACAAAATCCAACACCTCTTCATTATAAAGTCTTAGAAAGATCAGGAATTCAAGGCCCATAAGTAAACATAGTAAATGCAATATACAGCAATCCAGTAGCCAACATCAAACTAATTGGAGAGAAAATTGAAGCAATACCCCTAAAATAAGGGACAAGACAAGGCTGTACACTTTCTTCTTAACTAATCAATATAGTACTCGAAATCCTATTCAGAGTAATGAGACAACAAAAAGAGGTCAAAAAGATACAAACTGGAACTGAAGAAATCAAAATATCACTATTTGTAGATGAAATGACAGTATGCTTAAGTGACCCCAAAAATTCTGCCAGAGAACTCCTAAACCTGATAAAGAACTTCAACAGAGGGGCTGAATATAAAATTAAGTCAAACAAATCAGTAGCCTTCTCAAAGGTTAAACAGGCTGAGAAAAAATTAGGGAAATGATACCCTTCACAATAGTCACAAATAATATAAGATACATTTGTGTGACTCTAACTAAGCAGGTGAAAGATCTGTATGACAAGAACTTCAAGTCTCTGAAGAAAGAAATCAAAGATCTAAGAAGATGGTAAGATCTCCCATGCTCATGGATTGGCAGGATTAATATAGTAAAAATGGCCATCTTTGCCGAAAGCAATCTACAGATTCAATGCAATCCCCATCAAAATTCCAACTCAATTCTTCACAGACTTAGAAAGAGCAATTTGCAAATTTATCTGGAATAACAAAAGACCCAGGATAGCCAAAACCATTCTTAGCAGTAAAGGAACCTCTGGTGGAATCACCATCCCAGCTAAAAACTGTGATAAAAACTGCATGGTATTGGTACAGTAACAGGCAGGTAGATCAATGGAATAGAATTAAAGACCCAGAAATGAACGTACACACCTATGGTCACTTGATCTTTTGTGGGTCCTCTTGCTTGATGCCATGGCCATGGTGCACTCCACGGCCGTGCTGCAGGTGGAGAATGTGAGCATGAGCCTTGCTGCCACCATGGTAGCGCCATGCTGGGCACCAGGATGCCACTGGGCATTGGGGATAAGAAAGGGATTATAGAGGATGATTTACATCCTTCCAGAGGTCTAGTACTCTGGGCTACAAATGCTAGTGTCTGTCTTTGTGCCCTGCTCCACTGCAGGATGGACATCTGGGACAGTGCGGGGTGCGGGGGGGAATCACCTTAAAGGAGGTCAAGGACGCAGGTTCTAGGACACTTCGGAGGAGGTGAGAACGAATTGGGGGCCCTAGAGCAGCTCAGTCTGCTCTAGGACCGAAGGGAGAGAGGGGGCCAGGGGGAAGGAAGCAGCTGCCCGGTGGTTCAGGTGCACTGGAGTTTTCAGTCTGGGTCTCACAGCTGCAAACACTGGGCCTGCACGGTGCATCTAGTTGAAAGGAGGCAATGCAAGGTTGTAAGATGTTTTCTTATAGAAAGGAGAGAAAAGAGATGAGAAAGTAGAGGCTGGCCATGACCACATGGAGAGAGGGGGAACGGAGGAGGAGAAAGTAAAAATAAGAAGAGCAAGAGGCTAAGAGGGAAGAGAGAGAAGAGGGAGGTGGAAAACCACCCCTTATATGGTGTACTGGGCTATCTCTCTGTGGGATGGGGCATGTGTGGCCATGGTCAAATGACTGAAAGTGGAGTCCAGACAGAATGTTGGGATCTTGGGGCATTGTCTATAGATAGCACAGGCAAATGGAGTTGGAGGACTCATGGAATGAGCTATCTGTGTCTGGCAGCATGACTTTTATTGTTCTGTCCCTTGGAGAAACTTGTACTGGGTTGCTGGAATTAAGCCTTGCTCATATTAGAACACAGACTCCTTTTCATGGCTCCACAATCTTTGACAAAGGAGCTAAAACCATCCAGTTAAAAGAGACAGCATTTTCAACAAATGGTACTTGTTTAGCTGGCAGTTAGCATGTAGAAGAATGCAAATCGATACATTCTTATCTCCTTGTACAAAGTGAGATCAAGGACTTCCACAAAAAATCTGGTTACACTGAAAGTAATAGAAAAAAACTTCCAGAAGAGCCTGGAGCACATGGGCACAGGGAAAATTTTCCTGAACAGAACATCAATAACTTATGCTCTAAGATCAAGAATTGACAAATGGGACCTCATAAAATTGCAAAGCTTCTATAAGGCAAAGGACATTGTCAATAGGACAAAGGGGCAACCAACAGATTCGGGAAAAGATGTTTACCAATTTTATGTCAGATAGAGGGCTAATATCCAATATACACGAAGAACTCAAGAAGGTAGACTCCAGAGAACCAAATAACCCTATTAAAAATGGAGTACTGAGCTAAACAAAGAATTCTCAACTGAGTAATACAGAATGGCTGAGATGCACGTAAAGAAATGTTCAGTATCCTTAGTGATCAGATAAATGCAAGTCAAAACAAACATGAGATTCAACCTCATAACAGCCAGAATGGCTAAGATAAAAAAATCTCAGGTGACAGCAGATGCTGGCAAGGATGTGGAGAAAGAGGATAACTCCTCCTTTGCTGCTGGGATTGCAAGCTGGTACAACCACTCTGGAAATCAATTTCATGGTTCCTCAGAAAACTGGACATAGCTATACCACTCCTGGACATATACCCAGAAGATGTTCCAACATATAATAAGGACACATGCTCCACTATGTTCATAGTGTATGCTATGTATGTAGTGCAGCTGTATTAATAATAGCCTGAAGCTGGAAAGGACCCAGATGTCCTTCAACAGAGGAATGGATACAGACAATGTGGTACATCTACACAATGGAGTACTACTCAGCTATTAAAAATGATGAATTTATGAAATTCTTAGTCAAATAGATGTATCTGTAGGATATTATCCTGAGTGAGGTAAACCACTCACAAAAGAACACACATGGCATCCACTCCCTAGTAAGTGGATATTAGCCCAGAAGTTCTGAACACCCAAGATACAATTCACAGACCACATGAAGTTCAAGAAGAAGGAAAACCAAAGTGTGGATACTTCAGTCCTTCTTAGAAGAGAGATCAGAATACCAATGGGAGGAGATATGGAGACACATTTTGGAGCAGAGTCTGAAGGAACGTCCATCCAGAGACTCTCTCACCTGGGGGTCTATCCCATATGCAATCACCAAACCCAGACACTATTGTGGATGCCAACTAGTACTTGCTGACCTGAGCCTGATATAGCTGTCTCCTGAGAGGCTCTGCCAGTGTCAGACAAATAGAGTTGGATGCTCTAAGCTAACCAGTGGACTGAGCAAAGGATTCCCAATGGAGGAGCTAGAGAAAGAACCCAAGGAGCTGGAGGTGTTTTCAGCCCCTTAGAAAGAACAACAATATGAACCAACCAGTGCTCCCAGATCTCCCAGGGACTGAACCACCAACCAAAGAGTACACATGGAGGGACCCTTTGCTCCAGTTGTATATGTAGCAGGGGGTGGCATTTTATGTCATCAATTGGAGGAGAGGCCCTTGGTCCTTTGATGGTTCTATGCCCCAGTATAAATGAATGCCAGGAACAGGAATTAGGATTGGGTGGGTTGGTGAGCAGGGAGAGGAGGGAGGGGATAGTGGGCCTTTGGAGGTTTATCTAGGAAAGGTGATACCATTTGAAATGTAAATAAAATGTATTTAATAAAAATGAACATGAAAAATATGTGCCCTATCATATAGTTGTAGACATTTAAGGAACTGAGTGGTTTTATCTTTCATGCTTGGGGTTCAGGAGAATAACTAAGAAAGTGAGGAAACTGAGTTGTCGTATCCTTGTTTACCTATAGAAAACTAATTTCCCTGCAATGACACACAAAAATGAAAGCAAAGGTATCAAAAGAATCAACCTGCCATTGAAAATACAGTGTGGGTAAAAGCTCCTGGGTCCTTGGGCCATGGTGCCTCTGGGTGCCATGTTGAATTGAGTGGCCTGTGCATCCATCTGAGTTTCTGTTGATGCCCATGGGCTGTGCTCTGCTGCTGACTTCAACTGGGTCCATGTTCCTGCTGTGCCTGTGTCCTGTTGAGATCCATGGCCCATGTTACCTCTGAAGGCCAGAAGGATGTCTGTGCTGCCACCTAAATCCATGTTGATGATTTCCTTATTGTTTCATTGTTGTGAACAGACACCATTACTAAGGCAACACATATAAAGGAAAATATTTATTTGGGGCTAGATTACAGTTTCAGAGGTTTAGTGCATTATCTTCTCTGTAGTTGTTTGAAAGAATATTCTCCCATAGACTCATGTGGCAATTATCTAGTATCTCAGTTTGAACTGGAGTCATTTTCAGAAAAATCTCAGTTGAGAAACTAAAATTGCCAATCACATTATTGAAACTACTTAATGGAATGCTTGAAACAAATGGCCTCCTTGAATTTGACAGCTGTGGTTTCCTTGGCCTGAGAATAAAGAAAAAAGGAAACATGCTTTGACTGCTCTCCTCTTGTGGCTTGTGGTGATGGGTGCTGTAAATTGGATTGAAAAGAACTTTAGGTGCCTAAGGCTTAGTCCAACCTGTGGGCATAGTGGGACTTAGTAAAGTGGTTAGTTCCTTGAGGCCTAAGGTAATCAGGTGTTCTGCCATTGGCTGTCTAGGTCAAGGTACTGCCATATTATTGACTTTAAAGGAATGAGATGAATGTAAGTGAAAACTATAGATGCCACATGACAAAGTGAATCCTTCCAAATGTGATTTGTCCCTGATATTTCATTACAGATCAAGCACTTGTCATTTTATGTAGTATTGACAGAAAAAGAACTGAAAGAAAATTAATTCTTCACTTCAAAGCAGAGATGTTTTTTGTGTAATTTCTATAGAAGTAAACATTTTTTATTAGATGTTTTCTTTATTTACATATCTCCATTTGCAGGTTCCCCTCCAAAAAAGAAAAGAAAAGAAAAGAAAAATCTAAAACAATCCCTTGTTCCCTCCCTGCTCCCCTTGCTCACCATCCCAAGCCCTCCTGCTTACTGGCTCTGGCATTCCCCCACACTGAGGCACAGAATCTTCACAGGGCCAAGGTCCTCTGATCTCATTGATGACCCACTTGGCCATCCTCTGGTATACACATGCTGCTGGAGCCATGAGTCCCTCCATTTGTACCCTTTGGTCGGAATTTTAGTCCCTAGGAGCTATGAGGGCACTAGTTAGTTCATATTGTTGTTCATCCTAAGGGGCTGCAAACCCTTCAGCTCCTTGGGTCCTTGGGTTCTCTAACTCCTTCATTGGGGACCCTGTGCTCAGTCCAATGGATGGCTGTGAGCCTCTACTTCTGTATTAGTCAGGTACTGTCAGAGCCTCTCAGGAGACAGCTATATCAGGCTCCTGTCATCCAGCACTTACTGGGGAGCAGTCTCTGAAGAAGAATTGTCCTTCTTTTAGTCTCTGCTCCATAGTTAGTCCCTACAACTCCTTCCATGGGTATTTTGTTTCCCCTTTTAGGAATGAAGTATCTACACTTTGGTCTTCCTTCTTCCTGAGTTTCTTATGGTTTGTGGTTTGTACTTTGTGTATTCCAATCTTCTAGGCTAATATCCAGTTATCAGAGAGTGCATACCATGTGTGTTCTTTTGTGATTGGGTTACCTAACTCAGGATGATATTCTCCAGGCCCATATATTTCCCAAAGAATTTTATAAATTCATTGTTTTTAATAGCTGAGTAGTACTCTATTGTATAGATGTAGAACATTTTCTGTATCCATTCCTCTGTTGAGGAATATTTGGGTTGTTTCCAGTTTCTGGCTTTTATAAATAAGGCTATGAACATAGTGGAGCATGTATCCTTATTATATGTTGGAGCATCTTCTGGGTATATGCCCAGGAGTGGTATATCTGGGTCCTCTAATAGTACTATGTCCAATTTCTGGAGGAACTGACAAACTGTTTTCCAGAGTGGTTGTACCAACAATTCAACCAGCAAGGTGTGTTCCTCTTTCTCCACACCCTCTCCAGCAACTGCTGTCACTTGAGTTTTTTATCCTCACCATTCTGACTGGTGTGAGGTGGAATCTCAGGGTTGTTTTGATTTTCATTTCCCTGATGACTATGGGTGTTGAACATTTCTTTAGGTGCTTCTCAGCCATTTGGTAATCAACAGTTGAGAATTCTTTGTTTAGCTCTGTACCCCATTTTTTAATAGGGATATTTGTTTCTCTGGAGTCTAACTTCTTGAGTTCTTTGTATATATTGGATATTAACCGTCTAAGAGATATAGGATTGGTAAAGATCTTTCCCCAATTTGTTGGTTACCATTTTGTCCTACTGACAATGTCTTTTGCCTTACAGACGCTTTGCAATTTTATGAAGTCCTATTTGTCGATTCTTGATCTTAGAGCATGAGCTATTGGTGTCCTGTTCAGAAAATTTTCCCCTGTGCCTATGTGCTCGAGGCTCTTCCCCACTTTCTTTTCTATTAGTTTGAGTGTATCTGGTTTTAAGTAGAGGTCCTTGATCCACTTGAGCTTTGTACAAGGAGATAAGAATGGATCAATTTGCTTTCTTCTAAATGAGCCAACACCATTTATTAAAAATGCTGTCTTTTTCCACTGGATGGTTTTAGCTCCTTTGGCATATATCAAGTGGCCATAGTTTTGTGTGTTCATTTATGGGTCTTCAATTCTATTGCATTGATCTACCTCCCTGTCACTGTACCAATACCATGCAGTTTTTATCACAATTTCTCTGTGGTGCCGCTTAAGTTCTGGAATGGTGATTACACCAGAGGATCCTTTATTGTTTAGAATAGTTTTGGCTATCCTGGTTTTTTTGTTATTCCAGATGAATTTGCAAATTTCTCTTTCTAAGTCTGTGAGGAATTGAGTTGGAATTTTGATGGAGATTGCATTGAATCTGAAGATTGCTTTTGGCAAGATGGCCATTTGTATTATATTAATCCTGCCAATCCACGAGCATGGGAGATCTTTCCATCTTCTGAGATCTTCTTCAATTTCCTTCTTCAGAGACTTGAAGTTTTTTGTCAAACAGATCTTTTACTTGCTTAGTTAGAGTCATACCAAGGTATTTTACATTATTTGTGACTATTGTGAAGGGTGTTGTTTCCCTAATTTCTTTCTCAGCCTGATTATCCTTTGTGTAGAAGAAGGCCACTGATTTGCTAGAGTTAATTTTCTATCCGGATACTTTGCTGAAGTTGTTTATCAGGTTTAGGAGCTCTCTGGTGGAATTTTTGGGGTCACTTAAGTATACTATCATAGCATCAGCAAATAGTGATAATTTGACTTCTTCCTTTCCAATTCGTATCCTTTTCGCTGTCTAATCGCTCTGGCTAGGACTCTAAGTACAATATTGAATAGGTAGGGAAAGAGTGGGCAGACTTGTCTAGTCCCTGATTTTAGTGGGATTGCTAAATGGAGTTTCTGTCCATTTAGTTTGATGTTTGCTTCTGGTTTGCTATATATTGCTTTTACTATGTTTAAGTATGGGCCTTGAATTCCTGATCTTTCCAAGACTTTTATTATGAAGGGATGTTGGATTTTGTCAAATGCTTTCTCAGCATCTAATGAGATGATCATATGGTTCTTTTTTTGAGTTTGTTTATGTAGTGAATTACGTTGATGGATTTCCAAATATCGAAACATCCCTGCATCCTTGGGATGAAGCCTACTTGATCATGATGGATAATGGTTTTGATATGTTCTCGGATTCGGTTTGCAAGAATTTTGTTGTGTATTTTTGCATCGATATTCATAAGAGAAATTGCTCTGAAGTTTTCTTTCTTTGTTAGGTCTTTGTGTGGTTTAGGTATAAGAGTATTTGTGGCTTCATAAAACGAATTGGTAGAGTACCTTCCATTTCTATTTTGTGGAATAGTTTGAGCAGTATTGGTATTAGGTCTTCTTTGAAGGTCTGAATAACTGCACTAAACCCATCTGGTCCTGGGCTTTTTTTTGGTTGGGAGACTATTAATGACTGTTTCTATT
>NW_022196906.1:5958256-5989572 GCF_008632895.1 Mastomys coucha
TGTTATGTCTCCCTTTTCATTTCTGATCTTGTTAATTAGGATACTGTCTCTGTGCCCTGTAGTTAGTCGGTTAACGGTATATCTATTTTGTTGATTTTCTCAAAGAACCTGCTCCTGTTTTGGTTGATTCTTTGTATAGTTCTTTTTGTTTCTATTTGTTTGATTTCAGCCTTGAGTTTGCTTATTTCCTGCCTTTGACTCCTCTTGGTTAAACTTGCTTCTTTTTGTTCTAGAGCTTTCAGATGTGCTGAGTGCTGGTATGTGCTCTCTCCAGTTTCTTTTTGGAGGAACTTAAAGCTATGAGTTTTCCTCTTAGGACTGCTTTCATTGTGTCCCATAAGTTTGGGTATATAGTGGCTTCATTTTCATTAAACTCTAGAAAGTCTTTAATTTCTTTCTTTATTTTTTCCTTGACCAAGTTATCATTGAGTAGAGTGTTGTTGTGCTTCCATGTGTGTGTGGGCATTGTATTGTTTATGTTGTTATTGAGGAGCAGTCTTAGACCATGGTGATCTGATAGGATGCAAGGAATTATTTCAATTTTCTTGTATCTGTTGAAGCCTGATCTGTAACCAATTATATGGTCAGTTTTGGAGAAGGTACCATGAGGTGCTGAGAAGAAAGTATATCCTTTTGATTTAGGATAAAATGTTCTGTAGATATCTGTTAAAACCATCTGTTTCATAACTTCTGTTAGTCTCATCATGTCTTTGTTTAGTTTCTGTTTCCATGATCTGTCCATTGCAGAGAGTGGGGTGTTGAAGTCTCCCATTATTATTGTGTGTGGTGCAATGTGTGCTTTGAGCTTTAGTAAAGTTTCTTTTATGAATGTAGATGCCCTTGCATTTGGAGCATAGAGGTTCAGAATTGAAAGTTCATCTTAGTAGATCATACCTTTGATGAATATGAAGTGTCCCTCCTTATCTTTTTTTTACCACTTTAGGGTGAAAG
This sequence comes from Mastomys coucha, assembly GCF_008632895.1. Taxonomy (NCBI): domain Eukaryota; kingdom Metazoa; phylum Chordata; class Mammalia; order Rodentia; family Muridae; genus Mastomys; species Mastomys coucha. The sequence goes on from NW_022196906.1 coordinate 5,959,208, forward strand.
TCGATTTTATTCGATATTACAATGGCTACTCCAGCTTTTTTCTTAGGACCATTTGCTTAGAGAATTGTTTTCCATCCTTTTATTCTGAGTTAGTGTCTGTCTTTGTCACTCAGGTGGGTTTCCTGTATGCAAGAAAATGTTGGGCCCTGTTTACATACCCAGTCTGATAGTCTATGTCTTTTTACTGGGGAATTGAGAATATTGATATTAATAGATATTAAGGAAAGGTAATTGTTGCTTCCTGTTATTTTTGTTGTTAGGTTTGGAAATCTGTTTACGTAGCTATCTCCTTTTAATTTTGTTAGAAAATTACTTTTTTGCTTTTTCTAGGATGTAATTTCCCTCCTTTTGTTGAAGTTTTCCATTTATTACCCTTTGAAGGGCTGGATTTGTGGAAACATATTGTGTACATTTGGTTTTGTCTTGGAAAACTTTGGTTTCTCCATCTATGGTAATTGAAAGTTTTGCTGGGTATAGTAGCCTGGGCTGGCATTTGTGTTCTCTTACGGTCTGTATGACATCAACCCAGGATCTTCTGGCTTTCATATTCTCTGGCAAGAGCTTGAGAGCTTGAACCTGTTTACCTGTGTTCTTCTGTATTTCTTTAAGAGAGTTTTTCATGCTCTTCTTAAATATCATTGTGAAATATGATTTTAGGTCCAAATCTTGCTTTTCTAGTGTTTTGGAATATCCAGGACTTGCTGTGGTGGGAGTACTAGTCTTGGTTTCTGTTGGTAATATTCTTGCATTTGCCTTTTGCCATCTGTTGATCTCTGGTTTTAGATGTTCTTGCTGTCTCTGGCTGGAGCTTGTTCCTCCTGTGGGTCTGTAAGCCTGTGCCAGCACTTCTGGGAGATCAGCTCTCCTCAGGTAAGACCTCCTCCTAGGTGAAGAGGGAGGTAGAAAGGATCCTGTGCTGGCTGCCCTGCAGCTTCTGAGGCCTGTGCCTCCTAGCTGTTCCTGCCTCCTCCTGAGTCTCTGAGTCCCCAAAGGCAAGCTCTTTGCTTTAGGGGAAGGGGCAGAGAGGACTGTGGATCTGTAGAACCTCCTCCTAGGTGAAGAGGGGGGTAGAAAGGATCCTGCGCTGGCTGCCCTTCTGATTCTGAGACCTGTGCCTCCTGGCTGGTCCTGCCTTAGAAGGTCACTGGAGAGAAAATGGAGATCTCACCTGAGTCTCTGGATTGGAGCACTTCCCAAAGGCAAGCTCTCTGCTTGCAGGGAAGGGGAAGAGAGGGCTGAGGATCTACAGAACCTCCTCCTAGGTAAAGAAGGATCTTGTACCAGCTGTCCTATCACTTCTGAGGCCTGTGCCTCTGGCTCAGAAGTAAATATTTTTGTGTCATTTATTTTTTTATTTTTTATTTTTTTTTTTTGCTATGTTGTATAGTAAAGTTTTTTTTTAAGAAATCAAGTAAATGGTGTTTGCTTGGGAAACAAAAGGAAAAAGAACTGACTGGAAAGCAGAATTATGACAACAAAGACAATGCCATCCTGAAAGACAGTTCTCTGAAACAAGCCCGCTTCCTCTATGGGTACCTGGAGCTTTAACACATTAGAAAAACGGATATGGTAAAGCATAAAATGCATAGCTAACAGTGATCTCAAGTGAAATAGTAGGAAACCAAGGCACCTACATAGCAACATTCTCCAGTCATTGACTGATGGTCATTGGGAATCAGTAACTTATGAAAAGCAAAGAATAAAGAATGTTTTGTTGTCTTGCCTCAGAGAGAGTTTGTTCTTCAGTTAAATCTGACACCTGCCTTTCTGCATTTTATTTTTCAGAGTTGAGGAACACAGGAGACATTATTGGGTATCCCAAGAACATGGCAAATTGAGACTAGTAAGTTTTTATGCTAATGCTGTGCTTCAATGATTATTCTGTTAAAAATACAAATAATGATGGAAACGAGCACAAGGAAAAAAAACAAATCATATGTAATCTCATTTCTTGTTTACCAATAAGCAACTAGGATAGGATGTATTTGAGCCCAGAGTTTGAAAGCTGCTTCAGGCACCCAAACCATAATACCCTAAAGGAAGAAAAGCATGAAAAAATTCATTGACTAAATAAGGAGTAGAAAAATATGTAAAGTGATCCAAACAACTCTTTGATATGTGAAAGCCCGCACCAGTTTTATTTATATATTAAAATATTGGAGCAGTTTGCATAATCATGTGACTATAGATAGAGTCAAGCATTGCCAAATAAACTTACAAGACACTGAGCCAAGTTAGCTTCTGACACTGAAATCTTTTCATCTAATTACCTAGTATTTTCTGCCAACTTGTTATTAATGAGAGTATTCAGAAGAGGGTATCATGTAGCTTATCTAGAACTTGTCATATAACTAAGGCTGGCCTTGAACTCCTGAACCTTCTACAACCTCCTTGCTGAGTCAGATGTGCCCCATCTGACTTAGCTTACCATAGTCCATTGTGAAAGGGGAAGTGTCCTGAAGTAGGAACCCTGCAGTTATGATGGTTTCAATGATTATGTTTATTGTGAAACATCTTTAAACACTTAAATGACATTGGCTATCATATACTATGCTAACTTTCACAAGAAGCAATTATGGCAAAGCAAAACTACACCAACAACTTACTGTCACTCATGACTTTGACTTATAAGCACTTTCAGAGAAGGACTGGGGTAAGGAACTGGGGGCTAGATTGTACGTTCTTCCTCAAGAGCTCAATAAGTACCCACCTCATCTTCAGGCAAGAGGCCCTTAAGGGTGGCAACCTTCCACTTGGCCTGGAGTGCAAATCTGAATGGAGACTTATTAACTATGTATCATTTAATTAATTTGAAAAATACATTTAATTAAATATTATTAACCTATACTTTCACCTTGTGGTGATTTTATTACAATTGAAAAAATTAAACATAAACTTCCCAAATTTATAAGTAATGTAAAAGCCCACTGACCTTCTCCACCTTGGAAAGGTTGCTAAGATTTGACTCCAATTTTAGACCTTTATTATTCCTCAAATTAACTAAAAATTAAGTTGATATTCAAGCAACTCTGCTTGACTGTGTAGTTTAACTTTCTATAGGAGAAAGTGTTGTTGAATTCTGGAAGAGTAGTCAAAGTTTATCTCCCTCAAGCTTGCTTGTTCCCGCCATGTTCAGGGTTGGAATTCACTTTTCATTCTGAATTAGACTTTTTGGACATTGTAATTCATTTTTCCATCCATGTTTGGGTGCTAACAAGTCTAATGGTAGTAGAATGAAGCACATTTGAAGGTAGATCTAATGTTTCTGGATTTCTTATTCTGAAGTCCTACGATGAGTATTTCAGATATACAGCCACAGAAAAGGAAAGGGAGATAGAAAGGAAGGTGGGAGAGGCAGAGAAGGTGAAAAAGATGAGAGGAATGAGAGGAAGGAATATACAGAGAAATATACAAGTATTAGGCATTAGGCTGGAGATTAGTGCTTCAGAGGAAAAGTTAAAAAGGTAAAAACATGTGTAAGAAATGTTTCCACAGCCCATCTTGTTTTGAGGATAAAATCATTTCTCTCTGGGAAATAATCCAGCTAAGAAGGTCAATGGCTGCCAAATCATGAAGTGGCCTTCTAAATCTAAAATATAATGAGTGGCAGACACTGCTCCTGCTCCTTGTCATAATCGTCACTGATGCCATCAATCAAGTAGTATCTGTCACATGCAGATTCTGCCACTCATAATAACAACATGACTGTGTCAGGACAGAGAACAATTCAATCAGTGTCGACATCTGTATCTTGGGTGTCCTTTGACTGTTCTGCAGAGAGTTATAACCTATCTTGTTTCTGCTTTTCCAACTCCTCACATGATCAGCCAACTGTTTTCTTATATGTAGCAAGAAATCATATCTAGTTATGTATACTCATTTAAAATACTATTAAAGACAGAAAGAAAATATTTTGAATGATATATTTTATTAGTATCAAAATGAACTATTTGGTTTTCTCAACAATAAACATCATGGATTCTCTGCCTCTTTTTGTTTGTATTTTTTATGTAACTAGAACCTGAAATGTCAGAGAATTAATATCAAATGTAAATAAAATGAGGGCAGAATTAGAAAACAGAAAGTGTTTTCAATAGATATGAGGCCTACAAGATTCAACACTGGTTCTTTATCAGAGGTGCTATAGAGCCTGTGCAGAATGGAGTGGGAGGAAATGGATCTCTGTGGAATCTTTGAATTTATACCTAGTCCCTGATGCCTGTTGAGGATGCTGCCTCTCAAAGTCCTTAGAGAGCTCTCTCCTGCTCAGGACACCAGAGACTGAGCACACTTCTACTTTTTTCCAGACTATGTAGATGTAGATGTAGATGTAGATGTAGATGTAGATGTAGATGTAGATGTAGATGTAGGTGTAGGTGTAGATGTAGGTGTAGGTGTAGATGTAGATGTAGATGTAGATGTAGATGTAGGTGTAGGTGTAGGTGTAGCTGTAGGTGTAGGTGTAGGTGTAGGTGTAGGTGTAGATGTAGATGTAGATGTAGATGTAGATGTAGATGTAGGTGTAGGTGTAGGTGTAGATGTAGATGTAGATGTAGGTGTAGGTGTAGATGTAGATATGTTTTTGATATTGGCTCTCACATTATAGCTCAGGTTTTTCTGTTATTCACTCTCCGGCCAAGACTAGCCTGAAACCCAAAGCAAATGCTGTGCTGCATCCTCCTGAGTGCTGTGATTTCAGTTACCTGTCATCAATTCCTGCTCAAATACTTTGTCTGTCATCTCTTCATCTCACCATCTTTTGCATAAAATGACAGTGAAGTTAAAGCTTCTCACACTTTCTCCAGGTTATTTTTTTCCTTCAGAATACTTGATTATATTTAACATTTTAAACACAAGATCATATTTCTACTGTTTAAGATTGTTGTGGAAATCTAATTTTTAGGTCAGTCACAGAAATAAGAGGACTTATAGGAATTTGTCTTTCTTTTTCTGAAGGCACATCAAATAAACTTCTGAATGAACTTAGATTTGGAATTCTTTCAAAGTAATATGTCCATATATAATATTAGTATTTTTAAATATAACTTAAAGCAATCAACTTTCACAGTATATATGGATTACCCTATAATCAAGAATTATGACCTTTTATACTAAATTGCTATTTTTTTCAGAAATATGTGCAGATGTATTTTAAACACATCCTTATAAAATGTCAAAAATGTAAAATAATCAGTAACATCCTTTGACATGCATAAAAGAATATGGTGTTACTTTTTTCTTTTTAAATCTCTGAAGATATCACTTGGGGACATTACTGCCAGGAATCTATACAGTGCCAGGATCAGTCAGAGGCAATAAGCAAGGAGGTACAAACTCAAGCTCAAGGTTGATTTTAAATCAGTCTTAATCTTGTTTCTTTTGCTACTGACAATATGTTAAGACAAACTACTTAACATGTTTATTTTTGCAGCCATTGAGAATTAAGTAACTACTGAAGAACATAACACAGATTATCTGTCAGCATCCACTAGGTATAAGTTATTAGTAATAAATGTAATAATACTTGACTATAGTAAGAATTATCTGATGTTCTACTGAAGCACACCTGATGTCCAAATGGAATGTGCAATTAGAATCCTTCAGACATGTCCCCCATAGGCTCATGTATTTGAATAATAGAGCCTAACTACTCTTTCTATTGAGTAAGGGATGGAACCCTAAGGAGGAAGAGGCTTTCTAGGTAGTAAGGCATGACACTGGGTGTTAGTTTTAAAGGTGTATAGCCTGACTCCCTCCATTTCCTTTTTTTCTTTTGAGTCCTGTGTGTGGATTAACATGTGACCAGCTAGCTTCCTCTTACTGAATGTTGTCATGTTTTCTCTACTATGAAGTGAGGGGGCAGTACCCTTTGGAAGTGAACCAGATAAACATTTTCATTTCTATGTTGCCTTTTGTACAGTATTTTATCACATTAGCAAATGGGAAATGATGCAAACCCAGTCTTTAAGAACTTACTTTGCTGGGGTCACCTATATATGGACATGCTGTAATTAATACAGGTCACTGTTCAGTTGGCCTTTACAGCCTTCAAATGAAGCATTAAGGCATTTTTCTAGTTTGAGTCCCCTTTCAAAGGTGTGATAATTTCAATATGTGCAACAGATATTGAGGACAATGATGTCATTTACTTTGGTCAAAGTTACAGTGAACATACCTTCAAAAACACTGGTCCCCTTTGGGCAACAAGCAGGTAGTCTAGGAAACCTTTTGTGAAAAATATTAATTTGATGCATTTTAACACAATGTACACGGGTTATAAAACACATTTTAATTATTTTTTCTCTCAATGCCCAAATATAATAAAAATGTAACAGCACAGGGATTCAGGTACCAGAGAGAAGATCACTAGATGACAACAGCTACTTTGATTTTGATATTCCCAAATCATCTGTTCTGAGGAAAACATTGCCACAGCATAGACTTCTGGGAGGAAACCCACCAAAGGCTTACAAGTACAAAGTTACAACAGACACATTCATGTTGCTACTGCCTTTGCTTTCAAAGGTTCTCCTCTCGGTCTCAGGATGCATGTTCAGTCATTATGAAACAGGCATTCTTCTCACACCATTCCTCTCCACATCATTCACTAGGTTTATAGTATCCTGGTGGTAATGCTAACTTGTCAGGCTTCTTTAGGAAAGGATTTTTTTCAATGTTTTGTTTTCTGATTATATGTGAATCCATGGAGTTAACTCTTGTGGATCTCCTCAGCATGAGAGGAAATTTACATTTTCATTAAAATCTATTTCATGAACTAGAGAATACCATGTAGAGTTACAAGCTACCAAATTGATATATTGTTCATGTTACACTGATAAAAGCACACATACATACATACTCATGGTGAGGAGGGGCTCACTCATTCTGGCTTTATTTGAATGAGCCTTTTCTCTTTTAGAAAATAAACTGAAAAAGATCGTTTAGCTTTACATTCTTGTCTGCAAAGTACTTTTTTTAAAACATTCCCTTTGTAATTAAATCTCCATAAAAAAGGCATCCCTTTGCTGTTTCAATTTTCCTATCCCTTCAGGGACCATCAGTTTTCTTTTTCACCCACCATGACATAATTACTATTCCAGTCACAAAACTTCAGGGCCCTCCTTTGTCCTTTCAGCGGCATTGAGCCATCAAGCCATCTTTTCCTTGCCATGACCCTCTCTCCTTTGTGGTGATCTAATCCTCTTCATATTCTTTAGATTTATCGTATGGTTGGTCTAGTTCTGCTCTGATATTTTCCCATGAAATCAGTGGATAACAAATTATATTGTAGATCTGATGACCTGTGATTCTCATTTAAGCTAAAGCAGAAACTCAGCAGATTTCTGATACCAGTGAACAAACCAGAACAATTTTTCGGTACTCTGAATACTTAAAATAGGTTAAATTATTCTGAGAAAAACACTTGTAAATCTGTACTACTTCATTAGTATTATCCAGGATGCATTGTGTCTCTCATCTCGCTCACTTGGGATCCTCTGCTCCTAGGTATCTTCCATAAAATCCACCTATCAAAACTACAATATGTAGAAAAAATGCTTCATCTAAATCACACTTAAGTTTACACCTGGTAACATCCTGCAGATAGCTCAGCTAACCACATTCTAAATTAGGCCTTGTTGTTTTGTTAGTTTGCTCTGTTCTAATGTCTGATTTCCTCTTTACCTACTTGACTTGGCATTCCTTGTCCCCATACTGTCCAGAGAGTAAAGTTAAATTTTGTTTGTTTTCTTTAGTCATCTAAATTTTATGCAAGATATTTTAATTTTTAATTTTTATTTTTAATTGAAAGTTTGAACAATTTATTCTAATCACAATTTCCTCTTCCTCAATCTCCTCCCAGATCCTCTTCACTTCCTCCATCCTCACCCTTCCAACTCTGTGCCTTCTTTCTCTGTCTCTTTAGAAAGCAAATAGGAAGAAAAACTCAGAACTATAAAAAATGAAACATTAAAAATTCAGGAGACACACACACACACACACACAAACACCAAACATGTCACTCCCCCACCAAAAAATGCTACTTAAAAATACAAACTTGGAAGTCATAACATAATAGCAAAACACTAATAAGATTTTAAAAAAAAGCCTAAACAATACATTATGAGACAAAAAGTCTAGAAAAACATGATTAAGTTCATTTTATGTTGACAATCTATTGCTGGTTGGACCTAACTTTAAATGAGACTCCATTGGAGAAGATTGATTTCTTTTTCATTGCAAGGGGTGGTTATCAGTTGGGGATAACTTCTTGGTTAGAGATGGCAAGTGATATATACTTCCCTCTTTAAGGACTGGGACTCCATCTGGTTTGAACCTTGCAGGCTCTGTATATGTGGCCAGAGGCTCTGAGAGTTCATATGTCCATCAATCCTCTTTTGTCTGGAAGGCATTTTTTCCTTAGTGGCCTTCATGTTTTCTGGCTCTTAGAACCTTTCTGCACCCTATTCTGCAGCTTCCAGAGCCCCAAAGATGGGAGTTTGATGGAGAAATCCCATTTAGGACTGAGTCTAAAGTCTCTCACTCTCTGTACGTTGTCTAGTTATGGGTTTATTAACGCCCATTTATATCAAGTCGAAATTTTTCTGATAAGGGCTGAGGCAGACAGTGATATATGGGTATAACAGAATGTCTTTAGAAGTCATTTTATTTTTGCATTACTTTAGCAAAACAATAATATTTGCTTTAACCCTATGGTATTCATGAACTGTGTAGTCATAGATTCTTGATCAACAAAGTAGTGCCAAGCATGGGTTACATTTTACTGAGTGGTTCTTGAATTAAATACAATCAGAAAGTGGTTGGTAACTCCCACAACACTTATGCCATTATTGCACCAGTTCATTCTGATACAAATCTTCATAGAATTGAAAGGCAAATGTTCAAATTCATATGCAAACCACAAAATCCCAGGACAGCTAAATCATCTTGAAGAATAAAAGAACTGCTAGAGGCATCACCATCTCCAATTTCAAGATGTGCTACAGAGCTATAATAATTGAGAATGCTAATGCAGCCTGTAAAGCTGCTACTCAGCCACACAAGGGTAGGATGGATTTATCTGGATATATTTGCCTTTGTGCAGCAAATTCTGCCTACTGGAGTTTTTGGGCCTTTGCCCACAGAGACTTGGGGATTTCTTATTGGGAGAAGTAGCTCAATGGTGAATGGATTGCAGCATGGTATTAGCATAGTAGATACGTTGAAGAGAATGAAGCCCCCAGACATAACTCTACACACTTCTGGATACCAGACTTTGATAAAGAAGCCAGAAACACACACTAAAAAAAAAAAAAAAATAAGACAGCACCTTCAATAAAAGGTGCTTGTCAACCTAGATGACTATATATAGAAGAATCCAAATAATTCATATTTATCACTTTGTATATAACTCAACTGCAAGCAGATCAAGGATGTTAACATGAGGTCAGACATCCTGAATCCCACAGAAAAGCCAAGGGAGAACAGCCTTGGACAGAGAGGCCCAGAAGACTGTCTGAACACCACGCAGATATCACAGACACTAAGAATTTCTTCTTTCTTTAAGATCAAGTCTGTGAAAAAAGTTAATTTGATTGCCAAAGTGTTTTTTTCATTCCTTAAGCGAAGGAACATTCTAAAAAAAATAGAGAATATTATTCAACTATGTTTTGATGATAAAGATCTACCATTTTAATTTTCATTTTTTACTTTGCAAGAAAAATATGGGAGATAATCTTATGCATGTATGAATGGGACACTGTTTCTCAAAGTAATTATGTTTATTCATGACAAGAATTATTAATATAAAAGGCTGATTTTTCTTCATATACAATCAAAAAGACTTCCTAAAATTTCATCAAACAAATCTCTGCCTAATACTTTGACTTTTATACTAAATTTTGTCATGAAAATAAAAGAAAATGTACAGAGTAAGTAGACAGTAAGAAATTTCTGTAAATTTCTTTTATTATCAACTGCGTAAAAACCCTTTTAGATTTTTCAAAAAAGAAAATTAAGAACTGAATGAGTAAAATGAAAATGTTCTATGTTTAAAATGAAAAATTATAAAGATACAGAAAAACAAAACTCAGAGCATATTTAAACATTTTCTATTTTTAAAGCAATAATTTCCTGATCTTATGTTAAATAACGAAGAAACTGGAGAGATATTTCAGATGCTAATAGCATTGATTATCCATACATAGAAACTAAGTTCAGTTCCTAGTGATGCATTACAGCTCAGAAACATGTGCAATTCCAGTTCCAATAGATTTGATACTCTTTGTCTGGCCTCCACATGCACCAGGTATGCACACAGTGCATAAACATTCAGGCAAGCAAACACACTTATACATAAAATAAATAATAATTTAAATAATTGTTTAAAATGAAGATCATTCAGGATGCTGTGAAAAAATAGTCTGAAGTAACAAACCTCTGGAGTTTGTTGTAACAAACAGAGTATGGAGTCCCAGTCAAGAGTATATATTTCCATATATATCTATATATATTAAGGGAGCCATTTTTGAAAGGGGTTTTTGTTGTTGTTGTTGTTGTTGTTGTTGTTGCTTTCAGCTCATAAGAATTCCCTTATCCATTATCCTTGTGCCAGGAAAAATGAAATGATAATGTTATCATTTCAGTATAAACATAATAGCCATTGTGCCATCTGCTCCCTGTGTCTGGATAAATGAGCGATTGGCTTTGCGCCATTCTAGGGTCCCAAGGCCATGCCAGTCACCTGTCAGCAGGAAAACATTAACGTGGTAGATTATTAAAAGTTTGCCAATATTGGTGAACTATATTGACAATTACTCTCTAATTATCTGAAATATTTCACATGAGTTTGCCTTGTAGAAGAAATACACATTGCTATGCCAACTTCAGTGCACTTCCAGGTACCAAGCAGCTTAGTTTCAGATCAGCATTGAGCATAAGGCATTTTAGGTATATTTGTCCTCCAAATAGGAACTTGGGTCATTTTTGTGAGTGTTTACCTTTTACGTTCACCTATTTGTGGCTGTCTCTGCCCTATGTAATATAGAAACCACCCTTGCTTTTCATAACAATAAATCTCTTTTGGGTTCTTGCTTAAGCCAGTGTCTAGCCCAAGCCAGTGTCTGTGATTTTGTGAATTTATTCAAATGAAATATATTTGTGAAAATTAATGAGTGCATTTTCTCATGATGGCAAGTATCACTTCCCTGGTTCATTGCCAAGATTTGCTTATATAATTACATCACAAAAGAAAATCAATGTGCATTTAGTATACTGAACCAGTAAATAATTCATAATGATTTGAATTTAGAAAATAAATGAAGAACTGGCACTGTCCATCCATGATACAGCATTTGCCTTCTTATGTAAGATTTTTTTGTTCAATTCCTGAACAGCATGAGAAAAATTAGCCAAATTCCATCATACTATCTTTTCTTTTATAAAATATTGTTTTTACTTGTGTGTGTGTGTGTGTGTGTGTGTGTGTGTGTGTGATGGCATGTGTGTGTCAGAATGCAGATGTGAAAGTCAGAGGAAAGCTGTTGGGAGTACTCATTTCCATTAGTTCTTGAAGTCTGAGCCTTCTACTAGTCTCATGGTGGGTATTCAGATGTGCAAAGTAGCACTGCTTTGGGACTTATAACACAAGACTGAAAAGAGGAAAGACATGTAAACACATTTTTCCATTTTATAATTTAATATGGCAGAAATATTTTCCAGCATAACACTATTGGTCTAATTCTTGTTTTCAGGACATTTTATTTTCTCTCCTGGCTTACTGTTTTATTTCTATAACAAAATGATAGATACTTAACATAAAGAGTATGATATCACTTTCTAGTCAAATACTCAGTATACTTTATTTTGTCTGTCAAGAATTATTTCATTTAGTGGCATTGTTGTGAAAAAATCTTTACACATGTGATGCCTATGCACACTACTAGTGAATTCATGTTATGGATGTGTGTGCATATTCTACACATATGTTTGCTACACAGTTGTCAAATCTTATTTAAAATAGAATTTGGTGAAACAGTTGTAACTTATAAAGTAAATATGATCATATTTATATATACACTGAATGCATTGTACATAAGGTGTAAATACTGTCTGGTTTTCTTGTTGTTGTTGTTTTGACTATGCTAGGATTGAAGTTCCTTAATACCATCAACCTTAACCAAAACTGTGTTCAACAGGAGAGCAATATCCAAGGTGTATAAATAATTTTAATTTAAATGAGAAATGATCAAGTCAATAAATAAGCAAGTGACCTTGTCTAAAATATTAAATGAAAATGTATTAACACCATGCTTTTAATTGTGCCATTCACAATTAAAAATTCTCAGATCAGTTTAGTCACCTGTCCATGGATTAAAAGATAGAGTCAAGGTGTGGCATAAACACAATGAGGTTATTTAAGTTAAAGCAGACACAGAATGTACCATTTGGAAGACTATGAATAAAACAGGATCTCATCACACTATGTAAAAGAATCCAGAATCACAAAGTAATATTCTATATTTTTTCAATCCAATGGAATTGCAAGTAAATAAGGGGAAGATATAAAAATAAAAAGTTACCTTTTAGAATATGAAAGAGGAAAGGGAAAAGAGGGGGAGGTGAGACGGGATAACGAGGGGGAGGTGAGAGGGATAACGAGGGGGAGGTGAGAGGGATAACGAGGGGGAGGTGAGAGGGATAACGTATGCTGTGGTCACTCATATGAGAATGACCCCTACAGCATGTATGTTTGCATGCTTAGTTTTCAGTTGATGAACTCTTTGGTGAAGATTTGGAGGTACACTCTTATTGGAGGAGGTATATCACTGGGCATGTGTTTTGAGGTTTCAAAAGCCCACACCAGGTGCATTTACTCTCTCTCTGTCTGCTGCCTATGAATCAGGTTATAGTTTCAGCTGCTGCCCAAGTGCCATTCATGTCTGCTTCCTGCCATGATGCTAACTGATGAACGCTAGGAAACTGTAAGCAAGTCTCCAGTTGAATGACTTCTTTTATAATACCTTGGCCATGGTATCTCTTCACAGCAATCAAACAGCAACTAAGGAAGATCAATATATGCAAATGATATAAGAAATATCATTTTCTTATATAATTACTCTGCACTATAACTAGGGTAAAGTAGAAACTTCGCAGGCATCCAATCTATGTAGGTGACCAGAAAATGTTTATAAAAATCTCCAGGAATGGCAAAATGAAAAGCTACTTTCTCAAATGTTTTGTTTTGTTTTGTTTTCAAGACAGAGTTTCTTTGTGTAGCCCTGGCTGTTCTGGAACTCACTCTGTAGACCAGGCTGACCTCGAACTCAGAAATCTGCCTATGTCTGCCTCCGAAATGCTCAGATTAAAGGAGTGCGCCACCACTGCCCGGCTATCTCAAATGTTTTTTATGTATCCTTTTGCACATACCTGCAGGAGAGAGCAAAGCTTCTCCTTTTTCTTTTGTTTTCAGCATTGCAGGTAAGTGTTATCACCTAGTATATATCTACATGGTCAGAGTAGGCCAAGCCATACCTGCACTGAGGCATTTCTTATATCTCATTATTCTTTACCATTTGACAATCATAGTCAGAGGGTGAGGCAAAAAATATAAAATAAAATAAAATAAAATACCAGTAACAACATCAAAATAAATACTTACCTTGATTGATGAAAGCATGCCAGGAAAGGTTTTAAAATTGAAGAATTTGGATATATATATGAACTTCATTGTGCATGAATTTGATTTTAAAATGTATTTCCTTGACCTTTTGAGTTTGGTAGATAAGGAACTGAGGAACTCACAATCTAACATATCTTTTTAGGGGCTGGTCACAAAGCTCAGTAATGGAGTGCTTACTTAGGGTGTGTGAATACATAAGTTTGATCTGAGCATGAAAATGTTAAAACAAATAAAGAAATAAAAATTACTTTCAATCTACCATATTTAGAAAATTATAAAAATCCTGGTAACAGAATCATTAAACTATTCATCTTTTATACATGAAGCAAAAGTTAAGGGGGGATTTAGACCTAGAAGGCATGACTGGCACTTGACAAATGCATCTCATGTATCAAATTTAGGAAACATGCTTCATGATTGTGATGCTGGGAGATAATGATGTGTGTATAATGTCTTACTTGTCCCTTTAATCCATTGTAATTCTATGTGTTTTAGCTACGTGTTTTGATCTATATAGGTGACTCTTAAAATTTCTCTAGATTGCTTTGGGATGGAATCTATTATCCAGAAAGATTGGCCATTGATTTGAATATTATAGCTTGCAAATGCTCACATTGCAGCCTCTTGAAAGAAGAAGGAAACTGGAAACTGATTTCACCATTATTCATGTATACATGACACATTGTCCAAAATAGCCTGTTAACAGCAAGAGAGCTTCTATGTTGGATAATATTTATGTCAGGAAGTTGCAGATCTACCTCTGTAGGCAGATGTGCCTGTGCTCAGAACCAATGATGGACTTTGGGTCATGGGATATCCATTTATTTGGGTCATAGGAATATCCCTTTATATCCTCTATAGTACATTTTATAGAATAGTATGAGTGATAAGAATACAAGATAAATAAGAAAGAAAAAAGTAGAAGAAAAGGAAAGAGAATAAGTAGAAAAACAGATGGTAAGAAAAAGAATGAGAGAAAGAGGGAGATGGGGAAAGATGGAGGGATAGTGTAGGAGAGAACAGGGACAGAGATGAGGATAGAGAAAGACAGAGAGAAATGAAGGAAGAGCAGTAATATGTGATGTAGTAATTACTGAAAGTTATCCAAATGAACATCAGGCATCAAAGGACAGGTCCAACAGACTCAAGCCACAAAAAGAAAAATAGATGTCTGTGTGTATTTCAAATTAAAATTCCATAAAAGCAAAAAAGGGGGACCTTAGCAGGACTTGGTGGAGTACTTAGTATACAGAGAAATAGGAATAAAAATTATCTCAATTTCTTCTCAGAACACAATCAAGCAAAGGCATGAGTCGAATGAACATCTAAGTTTTTAAAAGAAAAGAACCTTGTAGCTGCTTATATTATGAATGCTAATTATGTTCCCCCCAAAACTGCTTATATGAGAGGAATATTCCACATTCCTCATATCCCACTATTCCACAGCAATACTTATCTGTATGTGTCTCCTGGGAACTTGCCTCCAGTTGGTTCTGACTGGTAAATAAAGATGCCAACAGCCAATAGCTGAAGAGGACAGAAAGAGGCAGCAGGATTTTAGAAATTCCCAGGATTTGGACCACGAGGAAAGAGAAACAGAGATCAGCCAAGCTGAGAGTGTATGAGAGAGGAGAGACACAATGCCTGGGAAGAGTACAAAACTGATAGGCATAGCCTTCATGTGAAGGAGCTGGGAGAGCACAGCCCGGAGGGCTGCCCAGCTAGGTCCAGGGCAGCCTAGATAGAACATAGCACAACCCGGAGGGCTGCCCAGCTAGGTCCAGGGCAGCCAAGATAGAACATAGCACAGCCCAGAGGGCTGCCCAGCTAGGTCCAGGGCAGCCAAGATAGAACATAGTACAGCCCAGAGGGCTGCCCAGCTAGGTCCAGGGCAGCAAGATAGAACATAGAATTAATAAGTAAAAACTCAGGATTAACTGCTTGGTGGTTAGGCAGTGGCCTAGCTATTGTTCTGATAAAGACACATTAAAATAAAAAGACTCGTGTGTGTGTGTGTGTGTGTGTGTGTGTGTGTGTGTGTTTCATTATGGAAATTAAACCATTGGGGTGAGTAGTGAACCCACCTCCAGGATTTAATTAAAAAATTATTTCTACAGAAGTTGGAAACAAATATTTTGTAATGTTTAGATTGATTTTTCCAAGTAAACATGCATTTGTTTAAACTCTAATCGCAGACTCGGCTTCCATTAAACTTGTGAATCTATTTGTTGAAGTCCTGTCACTACTCCACAGCAATATACATTGTATTCAATTTCCAATGCCTTTGTTCACACAAATTTACTACTAATAAGTATTTAATGAAGTCAAAAATAGAGGCAAAATAAAGGTTTTTTTGTTAAAAGAAACTCTTGACAGAGAGAAAGAACAATGCATGACACTGAAAGCCCATTTGAATTACAAATCAAAGAGATATGTCAGAGAACTGCAGAAGAACACAGAGAAACAGAGAAACAGAGAAACAGAAACAGAGTGCCTGGCTCCAAAGCCTCTCTACTGATAGACTGCTGTGGAGATGCTTAGGAAGGCAGTGCTTCAGGTTCTTACAGAAGGAGCTCTCTCTGTCTCTGCCTCTGTCTCTGTCTCTGTCTTTCTCTGTCTCTCTCCCCATCACTTCCTCTCCCTCTCTCTCTCTCTCTCTCTCTCTCTCTCTCTCTCTCTCTCTCTCTCTCTCTCTCTCTCTCTCTCTCTCTCTCTCTCTCTCTCTGTCTCCTTTTCTTCTTTTTGTATGTGACAGGGTCTATTACTGTCTTAGAACTCATGATATAAACTAACCTGCCTAGTCCCCAAGCTCCCATAATCTTCTGTCTCTATCTCTGTCACTGAGATTACAAGATCACTTCTGATTCTTTTTACATTTTGTATTTCTTCTGCCCCCCAAGTAAACATTCCTTTAAGATAAAATCTGTGATTATGTACCTTAGTAATTAGCCAAATGAGCACTAATATGTGTCCAAACAAATATTTGCACATGGAAGATTATAAAAACTTAACACAGGTTGTTTATTTTTTAGAAATAGTTAAAATATATTTGTGATGAATTGATGACTAAAACGTTTAAATCCAATCTTGGTATTGCCCATCTCTAAGAAGTTAGTCAACCCTGCTTGAGAAGAGCTGGAGAAAACCCAACTATAAATTATTGATTGGAACCAGCTGATCTCACATACTTTATTATGCATATGAGATGGGAAGCCTCCAAGGACGTTTAGACACCAGAATAATTTTAAACATTGAGGTAGTTTGAATGACAATGGTTCCCAAGGACTCATATGTTTGAGTACTTGGTCCCCAGGTGAACTGCTTGAAATAGATTAGAAGGTGTGGCCTTGTTGGAGGACCTATATCACTTGGGAGAGGGCTTTGAGATTTCAAGCCACTGGAGCCATTCCCAGTGTCTCTCTGTCTGCCTAGTTTCAGTGTTTCAAAATGTGCACTCTCAGTGAGAATCTAAGTACCATGCCTGCCTGCCTGTTGCCATGTTCGCCACAGTTAAGGTTATGGACTCTATTCCTGTAGAACAATAGCCCCAAATTAAATCCTTTCTTTTATAAGTTGTATTGGTCATGCAATAAGTTTTTTAATCATAGTACTAGAGAAGACAAGCGTTTGATTAATAACAATCCTGGGAGTAGATAGGACTATTAAAGAAGGTTTCTGAACATTTTTTTTGTACAGTGTTAAATACTGGGCTCAAGAAAGAAAATTTTAAGACATAGCATTTCCTAACAATCCACATGCCAATATCAGAACTGATGAAATCCATAATAATTTTTTATTACAATGACAATTGATATTTAACTATCATCTATGGAACATACAAATAGAACTTTGGTAGCTCATATTTCTACATCCTAATTCACTTTACAACTTTCTTGAGAAAACTGGTTGCTTTGATTATTTTAGATTTTAAAAAATATATAATCAAGTGCATTATAATTTAGATCTGTAAAATGAGTTTTGATTTATATACCCCCAACCATGGAGTGTCTTGATTACTCATGAGTGAAGTAAACATTCATTTACGTTGTCATTTTAGTTACAAAATAAATAACACTTGCTATTTTTAGTTCATATGTCAGTGAGAGAAATACTCAACAAACTTTACTCCTCTTATTCTGAGCCCACAGTATCATTACTGCTTAGATTTCAGTTTCTTTTGTGATATGTCCCAAAATTAAAGTACAATGAAATAAATATAATAGGACAATTGACAAAATAAAAATGTGTCATTTAACTAAAGAAGAATTAAGAATATTAAGCTCAGAGGAATTGATGTCCCTTGAGGATCTCACAATTCAGTACCAAAGTGGCAGCTCATAACTTCCTATATCTCTAGTTCCAGGGAACCTGATTCCCTTTTCTGGTTTCTGCAAGCACTGTACACATGTGATACATATTCATACATGTTAGAACATAAAATGAAAATAAACACTTTAAAAAGGTAACATTAAAACCTATCAGTATAGTTGCATGGACCATAAATTAAAATGTTCTTAGGTAAATTATCTAGAATATGATCTGTCTGTGTTATACTTTTAACTTGCAATACATATATGTCTATACAAATCAGCTTTCTGTTCAATGACTTGATCATAAATAATGTGACTAAATTACAGCAGACATTGGCAAACATTATTTTCCTTAGAAAAATCCACATATAAAAATTTTCAGTTGTTTGACAATCATATAACCTCTGTTGCAGGATTCAAGTGGCATTATTGCACAAAAGTGCCCAATTGTTCTACATGAAGATATGCATGGATTTCATATAAATCCAATGACTATTTGGGCTTAGCCTATGGTTTCTCCTCTAGATGAGATAAGATATACTAGAGACAGTGAAAATGTATTCATTTAAGTAATAAGTATATTCTCAATATATAATGCTCAAGAAAATATATTCATTTAAATAATAACAGACAGAAAATTATGTAAGTCTTAAAGTCAAAATGAAGTGATATAAAGGGCAATATTTCTCTGAAAACACAGACACCTGTCAGATTACTTTTGCATAATAGTTTTATAAAGGCTTCTCGGGGATTTCCTTCAGTACAAGGGGGAAACACTAAAGAATGCATGGTAATTAAAGAGTAACATGTGTGCTGTGTTAATAGCCACAAAATAGCCTCTCTTGGATCATTTACTCTAACACAGAGGTATAGTTGAGAGCAGTGTGTTGGGACACCAGGGGTCTGTTTCAAGCAACTGAAGGGATTAGAAATTACAAAATACACTTAAGTAAGGAAATGCTCTTATGTGACAAACGTTAGGGGCTTGGAATCTTTGGCTAGAAAAGCAACAGAGTAGTGTTATAACTAGAAAGTTTGCAGAATGGATACAATTAGTTCTCATGTGATACACTGACTGTGCAGCAAGTCAACAGATATGATCTGTATTTAAAGGAATAAGTAATAGCTTGTTTTGATATAGCAGTCAAAAGGATATAATGGAGGTGTCCTGAAATATTAAACTAGAATTCCCCAGCCTTACCTATGAGAATGTTAAAGGGGGAGAAGAAATTAAAAAAAGTAAATGCCTTGGCAGTCACATGAATTGGGGATCTAAGAATCTGACAGCAGTAATTTTTGTTTCTGATCCACATCAATTTTGTAAGGCAAAGAAGCAAGGCAATTCTGTCAAAAAGTTTCTATAGTCATCCACATGATTGACTAGGAGCAAAGGGTCTAACATCCAATAATACTAATACTTTCCACTATAAGCAATAGAAGTCTTTTTTTCCCCTTTCTGTAAGTCCGACCTGGACCTAGTCTTGTGTTAGTGAAATTATATGTTAAATCTGTATCACTTTCCATGTGTAAGACACCCTGCAAATGACTATAAATACGAACTACATTAGGTCCAAATTCAGAGAGCGTACTTGAGAAGAAGTGAGACATTTGGAGCTGGAGATGGCTATTGAGAGTGTTCAGGCCTGTTTCCTGGGCTCCTTCTGATTCTAACTTCCTTCAGGGAGCTACAGACAGAACCATTAATTCTGTTTTCCTCTTAAGCTAATCTAAAGTAACTTACTAATATGAAAAATGAAGGGGTGCAAATAACTACTTGACTAAAGTGACATGAGCAAAGAAGTGGGGCTCCAAAACATGATTCTTCAGGTTGATTTACACTGCCTGAGGAAAGGGAGTCCTTATGATCCAGACAACTGGTCAGGTGCATGGTGAAGCTAATAGTAATTGTAGGTTAAAATGACCAGAACAATATTTTAGTAGGAAATAATGTATAATTATGTATGTATGTATGTATATTATCAAAAATCGATGTCCATCATCACAGGTGGTTTCATGGCTGTGAAACTTGAACACAGCTGAGGACAGCTTTCATTTAATGGTCTGCTATGATTTTCATTTGGAGCTTTTGTTTTCTAGTGAGCTCACACTGCAGATATCTAGGCAGAGGAGATGTATTGAGTACATTATGACCATTTCTGTGCCTACACTTATACAAGAAGTCTACTGTATAGTGAGACCACAGGACTCTAGTAGTTAAGCTATGGGCAGTCAGCCTCAGTCACCCTAAATAGCTAAAAGGAGTGTCAGTCCAAGATATCCTAGTGTCTGTTTGAACTAAAACTTGACTGAAATGCAGAAATAATACAGTGTCTCTCTAAAAACCCTAGACCATGCTCGTATTCTTGCTTGCCCAAGCAACTTATGTGCCAAGAACCAACTGGAAATGTCAAGGAAAGGGAAAGAAGCAACAAAGAAACACATTACTCCTCTTTTATGTGAGAGGATGCTGACTAACAGTGCTACTCAAAGTTAGAGAAACATTTTGAAAGAGATTGTGAGAGAAACACTATTTTCCAAATTATTTTTTTCTGAATGTATTTTCTCAGATTTGAATTTTCATGAACATGTCAAATGATCTCACTTAAAATACATATCTTCTATCATGAAATGGATTTCTAGAGGCAAAAATGACAAGTTATTAGCAGACACATTTTTGCTTGTGAAAAAAAGATTAGGGTTACTTAAGGGAGATTCATTTGTGTAGTTATTACTTGAAGTATAGAAGGACCTGTATAAGATCACTTTTCCCCATATACCAATATTGAAGAGGATGGGAGTGGAATTTCTGTATGAATAGTTGTTTTAAAAACTAATGTATATGTTTTGTTTTTTAAAAAACCTGACAAATCCGATACTCCTGCAGATAATTTCTTAGGCAAATCCCAAACTGGGAAAATAGCCATATCCCCTTTGTAAGGATAAGGTTATCGAAAGATGGAGGTGCATCATGCATGAACTCTTTTCTTTTTTATCTACAAACCATTAATGTAATGAATAGAAAGTATAGTGAATTGCCAGTTCTTTCTACATTTGACACTTTTGTGAACATTTTCAAGGCATCTTTAGATGCATTGTTTTTCATATTTATTTGGAAAGCATTCCAAAGTACTTTTTGGAGTGTGTGGATATTTGTGTGGGAGTGAGTGAACACTTAAAGCAATGACTTAAAAACAAAAACCAATGACACAAAAGCATCTAGAGTCTGTTCCACTAGCTGTTATTGTGGGAGAGTTTTGTGATTAACTAGCCTTCCATTGACTGTCCTTCTTACATTTTTGCTTAAAAACTATTCATTATAAAATAACCTCGGACTCAGGAGGGGAGATCAATGATGAATGCATACTGTCTACATTCAGTCTCTATTCTCTCCTCCAACACAAACATACACACACACAGACACATACATGCACTCATGCTCACACAAACACACCCACGCACATGCACATACACACATATCTATGTATAAACACATATTCATATTGATTCACATGCATACACATGCACATACATATGTGCATAAACACATATGTATATGCACATATATGTCATGCATACACATCCATACAAACAAGTGCACATACACTACCATAATAATGACATGCATTTTCTATTCTACTTTGTTGAGATTGACCAGTTTATGACTGTGAACTGGCATAATTATGAGAATTTCTCACTACTCTGAAAAGATTTTTAGTTGCCCAGACCTTTTATGGAATAGAATTGCACTGGGAAATGGGAGATTCCTACTTACTATCCCCTTTAGTATGTATAGTGACACCTGAAGGGAGGCATTGTTATTACCAGCAAAGAATTGAATTCAGAAGCCCAACAGAGGATAACCTTATCTGGCATCAATGGGAGGAGAGGCCCTTGGTCCTCTGAAGGTTTAATGCCTCAATATAGGGGAATACTGGGACAGTGAGATGGGTGTGGGTGGGTAGGTGAGTAGGGGAGCACCTCATAGAAGCAGGGGAGGAGGATGGGATAGGAGGTTTGCAGAGGGGAAACTGGGAAAAGCGATAATATTTGAAATGTGAATAAATAAAATATCCAATTTAAAAAAAGCATATCATAGACTTAAGGCACAAAGGAGAGTTTTATAGCCAAGTTTCGAACTGTTTTTGATTTTAAACAATAGGATTGCAATAAGATTTTTTTTTTGGCAAATGATAACAGAGAATCTTTTTTTATTGCAACCCACACTTGGTGACTTAAAGGCAACCAATGCATTCTCACAATTAAAACAGTTAAAAGCGTGAGCATTCTGTGATCTCCACTAGAAAGTCTTTTACGGATTTGGCTCTTTGTTGTCTTCTGTCTTTGCACAGTGTGTATGTGTGTGTGTGTGTGTTGTATATCAAGTTGTTTATCACTCTCCATTTATTCCTTAGTTGTAAATTAAATTAAATTTGACTGAAAAGCTAATGCGACTGTTGGCACTTGCCTCCCTCAGTTCCTATTCTCTTCTGGTTCTTTTTTTCTCTTCCATTCTTCTTTCTGTGTCTTTCCTTTTCTTCAAAAATAAAATAAAATAAATTGGCATTGAAAGAACTCTTTTTGGCTTCTTCTTTTATGAAACAAAATTTAATTTCCTTTCCATCATTCCTTGACCATGACTTCCATGTTCTTTTAACCCCTAAAGCTCTAGAAACGTTTGCTATGTCTCTCTTGTAACAATCATTGGAGCTGGTTACTAAAAGCCAAGAGTGTCACACAGTCATTCGAGCACACTCATTGTTAGACTCATTCTAGGCCTGTCACTGACATTTTGTTCCTGTAAAGTCACTTGATGACTGCTAATATCATCAGAATTACTTATTTTACATAATAATTTTAGTTGAATTTAGCTTAATTGATATGGATGTTTAAAAATTTCCTCAAAGCTTTTGAAATATACTCAGTGTGGAACTCATTAGGTCAATATTCATAAAGCTTAGTCTAATGAGGGAATACAAAGGAGCTAAGAGCATATCCAGTGCTGTGTATTTCCATGTCCTCTGCAATGTTGACTTGTTCCTTCCTAAATCTGAAATGCCCTTTTCCATACGTGGTTAGGTGAATACTTTTACAGATTCTCGATAATACTCCTCAGAATGATTTTTGCTTGGTGAGACAGGTTCATACGTATATCAAGCTGGCCTTGGTGCACATTGTTTATCTTTGAAGTTACATTCGCCAGTTCTATATCCTTAGAAGATAAAATCAGAAATAAATTTGAGATCTCTATCCATTCAAGTCCTTCCAGATATGCTGCCCTCTCTGTTTTGTGTTCCCAGTCTCTCTCTTACATTCATTACTCTGATGATTTCATGGCAAAAAGCTTTCAACTTAAATTTCTGAGATTTTTGTGGAGCAAGTTTTTATTTACAAGTTATTTTTCTACTGTATTTAAAATAAGGAATCTTCAGAGAATTCTTCAAATGTGTTGTGTATATCAGTTCATTCTCTACTTAAAACCTGTGGTTGATCCATGACATGGATAGCCTTACACAGAGCAGATGAATCATACATTTCCATTTTCTACATAAACAAAAGTAAACAGTTAGTTCTCATCCAATCAGTGACTCAACATTCTTTTCTTATCTGGGAGGCTTAAATTTTCTTTTCAGGAGATTTTTGTCTGCAAGTAACTTTCAGTGTCAATTGGAATTAAATGAATTGATATATAGAGGTTTCAGTATGCTAAAGGATTAAATTAGTCAAAGAAAATATGTGACCATTAAACTTGCATATAAAAATAGTCACCCTTTTACATTTGAGAAAGAAATTTTGTCCTTGAATACTGTAGGAAAGTTCAAGTGAAACAAAAGTTGACAAGGACCTCTTCCCCACCACTTTTTTTTTCTTTGCCTTACAAAAATAGATTCATGGCAGAGATTCAAAGTTTACAATTTACAGGAGCCCAATTTTAACATTTGTGTTGTTTTAGAGGAGAAAATTCCTGAAGTCATCATAAAATCTGCCATGATGTTTAGACTCCAATTACCTGAATGGAAGCCTGAGAAGTTTTATTAAAAATTGAAGATAATTTATTGATTCCAGTCACCAAATTTTTTTCATGTATAGCCATCCTGTTGCTTTCAACAAAAGATATACCTAATCATCACTGTAGCAACTATACATAGTTTTAAATATTGAAGAACATTCTGAAAATTGAAGAGTTTGAATTTATTTTAAGGCATTTTAGTGTTCTTTGGAAGCATAATTTTAAATCATGTATAATCGAGTTCTTTGTATTTTTACATAATATCCAACATTTATAGAAAAAATGGAGCAAAGTGGTTTTGCTTGTTAAACAGAGATCAGATCAATAATTCATGAACATCTGCAGAGAATGATTGCTAAATTGTGTGCATGTCACAAAAACGCTGAATGAAAGCCATAATAAGAAATTATGTTCATCACTACACATTAGAATAGTTTCTCAAACCAGAAATGATTTAACCTACTACCGTAGTTCCAAATTTATGCTCAATAGCCCACCTGAATGTTATTTTCTCTCCAACTGCTAATATTTTAAATAAATATGTTATATAACATGAGAGGCAATTGTGTCTTACAATAACATAAAAGTAGCAAGGAATAGCCATTCACATGTAAAGGACACACCATTGAGCTAAGAGAAGAGTTGGGGAAACAGAGAATAGAGGCAAGGTCTTTTCAGCTTAGGTGAATGCAAGCTCTGTGATGGTTCTCTCATCCCTTGCTTTTCGCCCTTTACCCTTTGTAACACTAATGCCCTTATTTCATTTCCACCAAACATGGTCATATTTCATCCTCCTTATAGAGTTCTTTTGTGAAATAATTTAGAAAAATAAATGAGAACTTCCTTATACATTCCTGACAACCAGGAGGACCTTATGGTAGTTTCTTAATGAAAAAATCATACTGAATAAAAGTTTTGCAATGAATTATTTTTATAATATATAAGATTCATAATAATTTATAAAGATAGTAATGGCAACTTTTTACATTTTCAAATATGTGAATGAATAGCATAGCAAAAGTATAGCAAAGCCAGGTGTCCTCCCAAAATAGTATAGAGTTAGGAAGCATAGAACTGTCCCTTGAGGAGCCTCTGACGGAAGTCACAGAAGGAAGTTAGTGTTCCATCACTAGCTGAGGACTGGATGAAGTACCTACTCTGTGAGCTTTGGACAAACTTCTAGGGTGAGGACATCTCATTATTCTTTTGATCTCGGTTCACTTCTCTTCTCAGTACTTTCCCTCTGATGCAGAAAACAGAACACAATCAATTTGTTCTGAGTATATCTTTGTCCACCCTCAGTTCTGTATTAAACACTTTCTTTCTGTAACTCTCCAAAACTTATAGCAAATCTTATTCTTCTAGAGTGCCTAGATCACAAACACATCCATGTTTACTTACCCTAAGTGTATTAGTTTTACATATGAAGTTTTCTACTGTCCTTTCAAGGTCTTTGAAGAATTAGGTTGTAATTTTGATGGGGATTATGTTGAATTTGCAGATTGCTTTTGGTAGGATAACCATATTTACTATGTTGATCCTACCAATTCATGAGAATGGCAGATCTTTCTATCATTTGATATTGTCTTAGTTTTGTTTTACTACTGTGAATAGAAAACAAGATGGAGGAAGCAACTCTTATAAAGATAATATGTAATTGAGGCTGGATTACAGGTTCAGGGGTTCAGTCCATTATCATCAGGGTGGGAGCTTGACAGCATGCAGGTAGACTAAGGGCTGGAGGAGATGAGAGTTCTACACCTTCATTCAAAGGCAAGCAGGAGAATATAGGCTTCCAGGCAACTAGGTCGAAGGTCTTAGAGGCCACACATACAGTGACACACTTCCTCCAACAAGGCTACACCTACTAAAACAAGACCACACCTCCAAACAGTACTCCTTGTGCCAAACATATCCAAACCACCACAGATATCTTCTTCAACTTCTTACTTTGAATATTTGAAGTATTTACTGTACAAGAATTTCAGTTGCTTAGTTAGAGTTACCCCAAAACATTTTTATATCATTTGTAACTATTGTGAAGATGTTGTTTCTCTGATACCCTTATCAGTCTTTCATTTGTATATAGGATAGGTGTTAATTTCTTTAAGTACTAGAAATTCCTTTGTAGAATTTTTAACTTATGTATACTCTCATATTATCTGCAAATTACAAGGCTTCATCTTCTTTTCTAATTTATATCCCCTTGATTTCCTTTAGGTCTTTTCTTTTATTGCTCTAGTTAAAACTTCAAGTACTATATTGAAGTGATACAGAAAGAGTAGACAGCTTTAACTTGTCCCCAATTTTAGTAGAATTGCTTTGAATTTCTCCTCATTTAATTTGAAGTTAAATTCCTGTCAATTGTTTTTATTATATTTAGGTATGTTTCTTGTTTCCCTACTTTCTCCATGAGTTTTATTGAGGTTATATTTTTGTCAAAGAATTATTCTGCATCTAATGAAATGATCATGAGGTCTTTGTCTTCTCTCAGTTTGTTTATAAGGTGGATTATATTGACTTTTTTTAATGTTGAACCATCTGTGCATCTCTGGGATGAAACCTACCTTGTCATGGTGGATGATGTTTTAAATATGCTCTTTGTTTAGTGAGTATTTCTGTATCTATGTTTATGAAGGAAATTGGTCTGTAGTTCACTTTCTTTGTTGAATTTTTATGTGGTTTGGACATCCGGATGACTGTGCCTCATAACATGAATTTTTAAATGGCCCTTCTCTTTCTATTCTGTGAAATTATTTGAGAAATGTAGGTATTTGGTAAAATTGTATGGACCTATTTCATCTTTTTTCTCTTTTCTTCCTTCCTTCCTTCCTTCCTTCCTTCCTCTCTTCCTTCCTTCCTTCCTTCCTTCCCTTCCCTTCCTTCCTTCTTTCCTTTTACTTTTCTTTCTTTCTTTCTTTCTTTCTTTCTTTCTTTCTTTCTTTCTTTCTTCCTTTCTTTCTCTTTCTCCCTCTTTCTTTCTTTCTTTCTTTCTTTCTTTCTTTCTTTCTTTCTTTCTTTATTTTGTTGGTGAGACATTTATTGACTATTTCTATTTGCCTTAGAGGTTACAGCTCTGTTTAAATTGTTGACCTGATTCTTATTTAACAAAGATAAATGGTAAACACCAAGAAAAATTTTTTAAAAATTATCCCTCTTTTTGAGATTTTCTAATTTTGTGGAATGAAGGGTTATAGAGTATAACCTTAAGCTCCTTCAGATTTCCTCAGTGCCAGTTGTCATGTCCAGTTTCATCTGTGATTTTGTCAATTTGCATGTCCTCTGACAGTCTTTTAGATAGTTTAGATAATGGTTTGTCTGTCTATCTTGTAGCCTTTATCAAAGAATTAACTCTGCTTCATTGATTCTTTGTATTATCTTCTTTGTTTCTATTTTGTTTACTTCAGCAAGAGTATAGCAAGTGATGACTGTAATTGGGGAGCTTTTGTGGCTGCCCTCAAAGTGAAAAATTTCTAGCATCCATAAATCCTAATGAGGAGTCTGAATAACGGGGGTATGGAGTCTAAACGGGTCATCCCTTTTTTCCTTTTTGACCTACCTGAAAAATATACTAGGACACTAATGGCACAGAACTTCAGTGAGTAGCCAACTAATGTTTGATTTGACATAAGGCCCACTCCACATGGAGGAACCCATACTTGACAATGATTGGGTAACCAAGAACCAGAGACTAGGTATTTCAGAGACCTGGAGTAAAACCAAACACCACTACTGATATGTATCTATACATACATATCAGTAACTAAATATATATGTATTTTGGTTTTATATATATATATATATATATATATCCAAAATACATATATATATGTACATATATATATACATATGTATATATATACATATATATACATATATATACATATGTATATATATATGTATGTATATATATATATATATATATATATAACCAAAATACTACTGATACACACACACACACACACACACATATATATTCCTAAATGTATATAAAATGATTCCTAATGATATTCTGTTATATTCATAGATCAATGCGTTTTCAAGTCATCGTTAGAGAGGCTTCCTCAGACAGCAAATGGGAACAGAAGCAGAGACCCATAGCCAGACTGTATGTAGAGAGAGAATCTAAATTGGCAGTCTCCATCTAATCCCTCCCTTCAGATTTCAAGGAATCCCAAAGAAGTGGAGACAGAAATTGTTTAAAAGCCAAAAGTGATAGAGAACACCAGGAGAACAAGACCCTCTGATTCAACTACGCAAGGAGCATTAGAGCTCACAGAGACTGAAGCCAAAGTCATGAGGCCTAAATGGACCTGCACCTGGTTCTCTGTGTATGTGTTATAGCTACAAGCTTAATGTTTTTATGGGATTCTTGACTTTAAGAACAAGTGGATCTCTTATTCTTGTGTCTGTGCTTGGGACTTTTTTCCTTCTGTTGGGTTGCTGTGTCAAACTTTTATATGACAGTTTTTGCTTCATATTATTATATTTCATTTTGTTATATTCAGTTGTTGTCTCTTAGAAGCTGTTCTTTTTGAATAAGAGATATACAGAAAGAGATATGGTAGGAAGGGTGGATAGGGAGGAGTAGAGGGAAGGGAAACTATAATCAGGATATATTGTCTGAGAAAAGAAAACAATTTTCATTAATAAGAAAACAAGGAATTTAGGTCACATTAACAAGTTTAGAGCTTTTCTATGTTGAATGTATTATCTCTGAATGATTTATTTTGTGGACTGAATGGTGTTAATATTTAATTTTTTTATAATTTGAAAGATTATTGTTCCTGAACTATGAATAAATACTTACAAACATAAAACATTGTTAAAATTTTATTTCAGATCTTTCCATCGATGAAATCATTTCTAAAATTTATCAGCTTTTTAAAAAATAAGTAATCCTAACTGAAATATTATGTAAAAAATTTAGATACATCACAGTTCTACATAATTGCTGATATATATATACTGTACAGATAGGGGACCAGATATCCAATATTGGCTTCACATTGATTAACAAGGAATGATTTGGCACATTTCTTAAACATGATTGATAAGCCTACTCATCTTCCAAAATCTTTAAATTTGCCCACCCATGGCACCAGGATACTGTGAGACTAACAACTACATTTGTTTGAAACAGCTTTATGCAGCACCAGTTTCTATGCAAATAGGCTACTTAAAATGTAAGTGTGGTCATAAAACAAATTAAACACTGCCCTTTAAATTTCGAGTTTCAGAATGATCTACTGAGAAAATGAATGAATTCATAAATTATGTAAACTGTATGGATACATAACCAAGAAATAAATTATGACTCTTAAAAATTTATGAAAATATTATGACAGTTTTAAAAAACAGTTATATAATTGGACATAAAATATCATGTAATATTTTTAGTTTTAAAATGCTAACAACATATAATCAATACATATTTTATTGGATGAATATAAAGATGAAAATAATATATTGACCACAATTACCAATAATTTCAATCCCAATTTTCCTTATTTCATGTATTTATTTTTATTTTATGTATATTTTATTATTTTTTATTGTGTGTATGTGTGTGTGAGTGCTAGTGTCCACTTGACATGGCATACACTGGGAATTCTAGGAACTGAACTTGACATCAAGCCCTGTTACCCACTATAAGGTATCTCTCTAGTCCAATTTTCTGTTTCTTAAACCACTTACTCTCTTATTGCTCAGCAACCAGTCTGTTAGACATATAAGCAGAGTATCTCTTTTCTTTAAAAGCATTGTTAAGATGGAAATATTGAGAAATGAAATTTATCAGTTAAGAAACAATACAATGAATTTAATCAATGTCCCTTTTCCTTGCCAATTCACCTAATTATTTCTAGTGCCACACGAGCTGTGCGTGCCTCTTCTCTTCCATAGACTTCCCCTCACTGCTTCTGTGGTTGTGACTACTTGGGCTAATCAGAGTCTGCTTTTATTTGCTGCTTACCTGCAGC
Organism: Mastomys coucha; assembly: GCF_008632895.1. Classification (NCBI taxonomy): domain Eukaryota; kingdom Metazoa; phylum Chordata; class Mammalia; order Rodentia; family Muridae; genus Mastomys; species Mastomys coucha. Next base: position 5,989,184 of record NW_022196906.1, read on the forward strand.
TCATGTCTTAAACTTTGCTTCTCTTCTCCACAAGGAAAAGGGCCACGGGAGAAAGAAGAGAAACGGTTCTCATTACATTAATCTCAGTCTCCAGAAGCCACTAATTTAGACTACTTGCCTTTACCACATTTGAATGACTTCGGTTAAAGTGACCAATAACTCCAGTGCATCTCCTTTAATCAAGAGTTGAGTCTGAAAAAAAAAAACTTTTGTAGTAGTTTTAAAAATTTCAATCTCTGCTCTCTTTGTTAATCCTTTTCATTGGTTTCTGTTGTTGTTTTGCTTATACAGTCTACTTATTTTTATATATTGCTAACTCCTGCTGTGGTGGCCCTGCTGCGTTCTTGAAAGAACTCAAATCCGAAACCAGAGACTTAGCTCGCTGGGGG
>NW_022196906.1:5996312-6016678 GCF_008632895.1 Mastomys coucha
ACCTCAAGTTCCCGTTCGTGGAGCTCCCACGGGATGAAGTGAAGCTAGGAGCTCGGCTTCCTTCATCCTGCCAGTTGGACCCGTTGGTATTTTGCTTTATTTTGTCTAAACTCTCATCTGATCTTTTCCTTCTCCTCTTGCTAGATTAACATGATGATTCATATGTACTAAGTTTGTGACTCATGTTTCCATCCACTGCATCTAGAAATACAGAGTAAATTAAGAGAATTTGAGAAAGGAAAGAATCAATCAGGACCTCATTAATGTGACTTGCTACCTAAGAGTCAAAGATAGCAACACAATTGATCGAACCACTGCAAAGACTTTCTACAGAGAAAATGCCTTTACAAGAAATATCCCAAACAAGAGTATTAAAACAGCTACTGGACTTTCTCTGGGGAAAAATCTTTGTCTCTCCACAGTGACCTGTTTTCCAACTATGCCTGAAGTTCTTTCTCATTACTAAATATGAGAAGCCCTGCCTCCCCAAAACACACCCATGCTACCTTACTTTTCCTTCCCTCAAAAGAAACTCTTGACCACAAGGTTGAAGATACAATCCAATCATCTCTGAACTTCGCTTTCAATTCTACTCGTTTCAACTTTGTTGTATACTTCAATTTTATTCTAAGTTGTATGTATTTTGTATATAATGTAGTTAAAACATCCATAGATGTTTTTGTTGGATGTATTTTGCCACTCCTAAATATATCAGTCTGTCTCCTCATTTAACCTCATCTTTATTTTACACTGCATTGTTTCTGCCCTTTGTCTTGAATCAAGGGCCTTATTACAAACTGACATGTAACATCCTTAGGGGACTCCCTGATCTGCAGCCCCAAGTTCAGGCTGCATCTTTTATTGTTGCTGTACTTAGGATGCATTCCTGGATATCCAAACTCATACTCACACACAGAAGCTTTGAGACATCAGAATCCATGCTTCTTACATCAATTGATACTACTGTACAACAATTGTTACCTTTTGGGAACTCTGCTCCTCAATCCTCTTCCACAGACAGAAAGCATGGAGGCTTCGGTGGGAGCCACTTCGAAGCCAATCCCAGCTGCTCTACGTTGCGTAGAATGTTTGCTTTCAGGCAATACCTTGCCCTGAGTATTTTCATTTTGAAAGATTTTACTCTTACATATCTCACATATGTGTACTTTAGAGTTCAAAGATAACTTTCTCATGAGTAAAGTTGAGAGATGTTAATGTGAACTCATTACATGATTCACGCCTTTTAGAAAACACTTAGAGACATACCCTACCCAAATGGTTTCTATAAATTCTAATTTTTAAATATTTATTAAACCTTATAGTTGAGTATTCTACTGATTCATGTAATTTCTAGTTACTTTCAAAGCAAGAGTTGATTAAACTTAAGACCAAGAGACAGAAAGATGCCTAAAATTGCCAATATTTTTACTGATGAAGTCTGAATGGGGAAGGTGATTTTGGACTGTGGAAAAGAGGGCATGCTTCATTCTGTTTCCAATTTTTTTGAAATGATTCAGACAGGCATGGATCAAGTGATTTATTAGGAACTCTTTAAATGTGGATGTGCTCCTACAAAGTAGATTACTTATAAAATAAGAAATTACAGGGCTGTTTTCAGTATTCAAAATCAAAAGGAAAAGAAAAAAGCTAGAAAACAAGAAATAAACTCAAACACTCTCAGCTCTCATTAATTCATGAGTCACAGATGTCATAGAAAGGTTGATCTCATCCCATGGAAAAGAGAATAAAAAAATCAGTATTCTTCTTTGGAATGCAGCTTTATTCCTCTGTCACCAAGATACAAACATTGTGACGACAAGAAGAAAGCTCAGTTTCTAACCACTGCAGAATTGAAACTGTACAATGCCTCCTACAGGTTAGCTACACAATAGGCCCTTGATGAGCAAAGAAAGAAAACAAATAAGTGTAATTAATTCTAATATTATGATATGTTATTAATGAAAATAAATACTAGTGAGAAAATAATAAGTTATATTACTAAGGAAAAAAGTAGGTGGTGTAGTTGTGGAATTAATTGTCAGAAGAAAACTAATTAATTTAGATGCTGTAATTAAAGATGTAAGAAAAAAATGGCACTTGGTGACTTCTCATTAAATGTGTGGTTTTGTTAATTTCAATTTCCAAATTTTGGCATGCTTTCTGGCAAGTAATTTTAAAAAACTAAGAAGCAGTATGTTTAGAAGGAAATGTTCTGAAGCAAACATTCCTTAAACGTTCAAGAAACAGAATGTAACATTCAAAGTTTTCGTTGTTAGAGAGAATACAAGAACATCTTTCTGGAGCTAAATACTAGAAGAACATCTGGAATGATAAATGTAGACACAAAATGATCTTCAGATTAAAGACGTTTTTATTGAACTCAAAATTATATTTTTATAATGTTATATACAAGGTGCTAAGAAGATAGTTTAGTTGGTAAACTATGTGCCCAACATATATGAGGACCAGAGTTCAGGTCCTGGTAGTCCCATGGCACTGCTGTACATGCTGGGCTGAGGATGACACTGTTACTGTGTATCCAGCCTATAGGAGATGGAGACAGGAGATTCCCAAAACAAGCTGGCAAGCTAGAATATCCTAGATAGGGCACTGTGTTTTCAAACAATAGACACTCCTTCAATCTATTAGGTGGAAAATAATTGAGAAAAATACAAGATATCAAATCAGACCTCCACATGCAAATATGTACAACTCATTTACACTTATACATGTTCATGACCCTAAATTATGGAACATGCCTGCCTCTGTTCAGACACGTATACCATACACATACAAAAGCAAAAATAAATATTCATACATATACACCAACACATGCACACACACATATAATTTATATAAACTGAAAAGTTCTCAATTAGGACAGAGATATGAAGAAATATGATATTCTACTTAGGATACTCTATCATTTAAATTTTATGATTATCAACATAAAATCTGCACTCAAATGTATTATAGTTACACCTCAAAAAGTCTATTGAAAAAGTTCTAGGAAGCAGGACTAAAATTAATGAGATGTTGGTAAGTCTATGTAAGAATTAAATAAAAAAATGTCAAGAATACACAGAACGAAGTATAATGAGTACAGTTAACACAGAATAGTGTCAGATAAACTATACTCATTGAACTAGATATGTCAAAACTGACCTTTATTGTGAAGCAGTATTTCATTTAATCAATAAAATGTACCTATAATCTTGGGTCTAACATTATTTGATAATGATTTCATAAAGAAAATGAAAAAGCAATGGAAGCTATACCTTACTCAGAAGAAAAATGCGAATAGATCCTAAGCATTAAGGTCTACAGCCTACTGTCCACTGAGGCCTTTAGAGAAGCACCATGTTCTATTGTTAGTCAGAAAGTGGAAATTGACTTGCCCTCATGGGAAAGATATGTGCAGAAAGGGGTGTGAAACTGCAGTGAGAACACTTTATTATTCTGCACTCTTATTCACATATGCCAAAAAATAAAATAAAATAAATAAATGAAATCACTCATACCAGCTAAGTCTATGCCAAACAGTGAGGGTCAGCCAATAGGACAACCCCAATCGTTTTATACCTCCAGGTAAATTTACCAGGTTTTTGAAATCATGATAAAAGTTGCCTGTGTGTTTTCCTGAGTGTATATTTGTGCACTCTGAACAGGCATTAGCCTGTGGAAGGTAGAAGAGCGTAAGTGATCACCTGGAACTAGAGCTACAGGCAGTGTGAGCTACCATGTAGGTACTGTGTGCTGAGCCTGGGTGTACTGAAAGAACAAGGGCTCTTAATGACTGAACCATATCTCTAGCACCAAACTTTACATTTTTTATAAGTGTAAATCCTATCTTATATCACAAGACTGAAATAGATCCCCTTATCCTAATTTCTGTGAGATTTCTAATTCCTATTTTTAGAAAGTTAGTAGAATCTGCTAATGAACCCATCTCAAGCTGCAGATTGTGAAAGCGTATGTGTGGAAAACATTTATTACAAGTTTAATTATTGTATTAATTATCATTTTTTATTAGACCATATATAAAAATGTAGTACTTCTAGACAACAATTTCAATTTGCAGGTCAGAAATGTAGGAAAAGCTCCGGTTGGTAGCTCCTCACGAAGTCATTGTGAGATGGAACCTAAATCTTATCTAGTTTTAGCCATGTGGTGCATCTTATAGGCTGACATACAGCCTGGCTTTCTCATGCAGCTATGGCTTGAAGGCTGCTCATGTGAAGTTTCCAATGCACACTTGTGTATGTGGAAGCCCTGCTAATTAAGGTCACAGTCTACCAGGTTCAGATAGCTCTTCTGACTTGGCACAAAATGGAGGATTCCCTTTTTGAGCAGGACATTCCCTTTTCTGATCTTGTCTTGCGAGCATGAGCCTCCATACCTTCTACTTGGGGAAGGTCAAGTAGTTCTTGGCAGACCTATAAGTTCAACTTTATCTTTGCCAATAAGATCCACCCAGGAAGTACCTGGGATTCCTGGAATGCCTCCCCATACAAATGGGGCATTAAAAGTAATTTAAATTCTAGCCAATGACTTTACAATCATCTTGAAAACTTCCCACACTCCAAGATGCATTGATAGCCATTGTACATCCCTAATAAAGTGTATGCATACAGAATAAGATAGTCTTAAGAGATTCGTTTCATTAAAACACTCGTAGAAGGCCTTTCTCCCCAGCGCCCAGCACTCACTTCATCCAGCCACATGGAGATCCTGCAGACTCCAGAGTTTCAGGGCTGCAGTTCAACCTTTAAGCCTGGCATGTGACAGCACCTGAGAAGAAGGAAACATCCATTCATATCACAGTTGACACACATACTACAGCTGGCTGTTACAGGAGATTAGGCACCCACCCCTGTCCAAAGTTCCATGACAAACAACATTTTATTGTCCAGTCACTTACTAGTTTTCTTGTCAACGTTTCATGTTTCTACACTATTCTACTTTCCGTAGTAGTTAACTACATGGGAAACATCACTCAATACTTCTTTAAGCATATCCCCGGTTTTAAAGTCTTCACTTTCCATGAATTCTATAGAAGTTATACCACTGAACTGTATCAGCCAGGTTGTTGGAGACTGGCTCATAGTTTTTACCTCTTCTGTCTTAAGTATTCTGATGAAGTCTTCAGGGCTGCTGTGTTTGTGATATATAGACAAGTTATGTCAGCCCTTGTGATTCTTAACACTTACTTTAGCTCTGCCTTCTAACGCTTGCTTACTCTGCTCATATTTCCCTTTATATTATAGCAGCTTTTCTTCCTACTTCTGGAGACTGAGGTAAGCTTTTCATGCACACTAAGCAAGTACTGTACAAGGAGGCCCAAAACCTGCTAAGGAGATTTTGTCTATGCATCTCATCATTACTGCATGTTCAGCACATGATCAGTTTTTTTTTTTCACCAGTGGATTTACCAGTAAACCTAGTGATTTTCTTGTTTTCTGTACATGTTTTTATTATTTAAATATTGCATATTTTTTAAATATCATTTTCCTTTAGTGAGCATTAAGTGCTGCCCTGGAAGCTAATTCTTTACATTGAGCACATCTTGATTCTCTCCTCAAACTACCATATTAGTCATCTTTGAGGATGTAGTAAGGACCTCTTATTCTAAGCATTTAAGTCATGTCTGAGTTACTTCTCTTTGCTCTGATGCTTCTTTAGCATTTGTTGGCTTAGACTGGCTTTGATTTAATACGTAGAATCTCCATGTTCTTATGGAAAAGGTCTTCTGGTGTTTCTCTTGATTGTTCATTGGTTTAAGAGTTTCACCTTCCATGGTTAGAATTTCAGTGACTCCAAATCCTGTGTGAGATTGTGCCCCAAATACTCACAAATAATTCTTTCTTAGTCTCATAACACTTCATTACATGCAAGGATACCACTGAACTCAAAAGTCTTTGTTTTCAAATTTGAATATTTTGAAAACAAAGTATTTGAATATTTTAACCAAAGCATTTCCTTCTTTTGCATTATTTTTTCTCCTCAAATTTCCCGTTAGTGACTTATTGAGCCGGCCCTCTAGAGTCTCCTCTGAAGTAGGATGCATGTGCTTTTCTGATAATGCAGTTTGCATCAGCTCTGATTGTCTGATGAAGTATCGTTGATTCAGAGCATGCTAATCACACTTAGTAACTGACAGCTGTAAACAAAGTCAGAATTGTACCAACAAATTTTACACTGGAAGTGAGCCAGCTACACCATTTCCCTTCACAAATAATTTATTGTACTATTTTATTCAACCAAATTATGTCTCAGCACAAGATTATAAAGGAAAGGATATTTTTGAAAATTTGCAAAAACTTCAGAAAAATACTTGCTTCAATAATCTTAAAGGTTATTAGTCTGTAAGTTTTATGTCAGTAAAAAAATATTAGGTTTTGACTCCTCTCAATATTATACTCAAATAAAGAGATAGGTGTGGTTTTCCATTCTGACAGATATTATAAGTATGTATATTGATTATCTGTCTCTTTTAGGCTTACTGGGTACTTTCTCTTCTAAACATCAATAAGCCAAAATAAAAAATTAAAATGCACTATGTTAATATTTTATAATATATTACTTCATGCCAAATACATTTTCAGAACAAAGGTAGAAAACTGGCCAATATCATGCTAGCATGAAGAGAACTGTTATGTTGCCATACTTAATGAAATATTACTCAGTGTTTTATGACTAAGGGCCCAGAAGTCAGCCCAACTGGGTCTTCTTGGCTTTCCTACTTACTAACAAAGAAATTCATCAAGTTAATTACTGTTAATTATTCTCTTTACTCAAACTTAGCATAGGAGTTATAGCCACTATTGAATGCTATGAAGACAAAATCAAACAATGTGTGCTAACTTTTAGTGTACCAGCTGCCACACGTCAGTACTGAAAATAATTAACTAATATTGTGATTTTACTAATCTAGAAGAGAAGAATGAGAGGCAGTAGATTCTGTGCCACAAATATTTGAAGAACTATCTACCCCACCAAGGTGTTTGACCCACAAATTAAGCCGATAATCCATGTATATTCAGTAATGTATTCACATCAATAGGAAGGAGCATCAATAATAGTCTGGCCCTATTGAAGAGCATGTCTTTCTCTTATGTTGGTAAGAAGTCAAAATGAAGCACAGAGACCCACCTGAAATGATTTTCCCCAACACTGGTTCTGCCAGGGGGCTGAGATGCAGTTGTTTCTTTTTGTTATTTTAATTTTTTATTAGATATTTTCTTTATTTACATTTCAAATGTTATTCCCGTTCTTTGTTCCCCTCCAAAAACCCCCTATCCCATTCCCCCTCCCCCTGCTCACCAACCCACCCACGCCTGCTTTCTTGTCCTGGCATTCCCCTATACATGGGTATCGAGCCTTCATAGGACCAACAGCCTGTCCTCCCACTGATGTATTACTCAGCTGTTAAAAACAATGAATTTATGGAATTCTTAGGCAAATGGATGGAACTAGAAAATATCATCCTGAGTGAGGTAATGCAATCACAAAGAACACACATGGTATGCACTCACTGATAAGTAGATATTAGCCCAGAAGCTTGGAATACCCAAGATACAATTCACAGAGCACATTCACAATTCACGAGCTCAAGAATAAGAAAGATCAAAGTGTGGATAGTTCAGTCCTTATTAGAAGGGGTAACAAAATACCTGTAGGAGGATATACAGAGACAAAGTGTGGGGCAGAGACTGAAGGAAAGGCCATCCAGAGCCTGCCTCATCTGGGGATCCATCCCATATACAGTTACCAAACCCAGACCCTATTGTGGATGCCAAGAAATGCTTGCTGACAGGAGCCTGATATAGTTGTCTCCTGAGAGGCTCTGCCAGTGCCTGACAAATACAGAGGTGGATGCTCTCAGGCAACCATTGGACTGAGTACAGGGTTCCCAATGGAGGAACCAGAGAAAGGGCCCAAGGAGCTAAAGGAGTTTGTAGCCGTATAGGAGGAACAACAATATGAACCAATCCGTACCCCCAGATCCCCAGGAACTAAACCACCAACCAAAAAGTACACATGGAGGGACCCATGACTCCAGCTGCATATGTAGCAGAGGATGTAGTTCTTTCTAATGCAGCTCTTTAGCATGAGTCTTAGGCATGGAGACATGCTGCACCATGAAGTTACTGTTGCTTCTCTCTCAGCACAAGGTGATTTACTCTGCCACAGATTTGCATTACATATTTATAGTGGTAACAGCTTTTGCTTTTTATTAAATACAAACACAGTAGCTGTTTCTAAAATGAATGAATGAAGGAAGAATGAATAAAGAGGGAGTTCAATGTACTTGTCCTGTTGCCAATCCATTTTTTAAAAGTTATGCTTTAAAATTTAAACAAATAGTTTGTGTTATGGAAGAAGATGTTCTAATTCCTCATTTAAACTTCTTTGCAAAGCTTATCAATGGTCTCTACACCAAGAGAGACATCCATGCTCACTCAAGGGGGCTTGTGCCTTTTTTCTCCTTTTTTATGCTTCCTTTCTATAATGTAACTTTTGATAACACTGTGTTAAGGAAAATATGAATAAACTCTTATGAGAGTTGCCTTATCAATAACTATAAACCAATGCCTCATTCATCCATCCTTTATGAATCTTTATTGCTCTTCCTCATTAAGTTAAAGCCTCTCCTACAAATAAATACTTGTTTCTAAAGAGTACCTGTGTAGAAAATGCAGATTTTACAAGGAAAATAAAAGATTTTAAAGAGAAAGGAAATGTAGAAGGGGAAGAAAATCTAAGCTGTATTGCTAATTCCCTTTAAATGTTTCTGGAAGAAAAGATTAGAAGTATGATTTAGCCTCTGATAGTTTAAAGTAGACAAGACACACACACACACACACACACACACACACACACACATATGCATATGCACACACCAACACATAGGCTTGAATACATACAGAAAGTCACTTGTTCTTATGTTAGTATCAAGTATGAGCAGCAGATTTGATGCTCTAGAAGATTCCCCAAACACTGTCAGTTCATATAAATGAAGAACCACTTTCATATTTATGGAAAAAAGTTCTTATGCCCAAATGCTACATCATATGTAATATCAATCAATTTCTATTACAGTCTTGATTTTCCAAAAGTCAGTCATTTTGGTTTTGAATATTTATTCTTTTAGAGATGGCAGTTCAGTTAAAAAGTACTAAGATTAAATTCAAAATCCCCAAACCAAAGCACAATATTTGCATGTTTTATTATATGACCTAAGTACATCATTCCTTTTAATAGCAAGTCCTTAAGAAAACAATTGTGAAAGAGATAGAGAAAACGCACAGCAACCCAGGTCTTCATGGTCCTTCTGGATTGATCTAAAACAGATTTTTCCAGTTTTCACTCAGTTCAATTAGCACATGCACCATGTTATAAAATTATCATATTTACTGTGTGCACAAACATTTGTATTGTACACTTTAGTAACTGGTGTGCTATCAGGATGTGGAGTTCAGTCACATTTTCTTTATGGATTTTAAATTTCAGCAAAATTATAACTTTAGGCGCAAAATTATCCAAATGTTACGATTTAAAATGTTTCTAAATATTCTATATTTCTTGTATTTAGGGAAGAAGAGATAATAAAAATTAACTTTGTTCTGAGATAATCATGGCTCACTCATGTTTCATGTATTTTAAATTTTTGTATTTCAAGATAATGAGTTCTCATACAGCTTATATATCATATATATGTATATATATATATACATAATAATACATACATAAAAACATATATTCTTTTATTTAAATACAGAAGAAAATTAGGTAAAAGGTTTGAATTAAACAAAACAAAGGTAATTTGGACTAATGGGTGATAGAGTTCTGATTTTATATTTCCATCAGTTAGATGGCAGAAATACTTCATTTATTTCCACGGTGATTCTAGACAGGAAAGGAAGGCATTAATCGGCAGGGCAAAGTCTGATATTATGAACTTATCACTCATGCTAATATTAAAAGAAGGAAAAAGAAGAAGATGGGAGGAGGAAAGGGCAGAATGGGAGGAGGAGAGGGGTGAGGAGGGAAAAGGAGAAGAAGGCTAACAGGACTGAATCAAGCCCCTGTTGTCATTAGTTTGTCCCTCACTGTGACCGTGGCCAATGCTATTCAGGGCTGAGGCCTTTAGAGCAGAAGCCAAGAATTAGGCCACACCTCCCTGATACCTGGGAAAAGGAACTAAGTTGTCTGTGCACTGACCAAACTGTAGCTCCTGATTTATCATCCTGACCAAAAGCTGGCTCCTCTGTACACTTCATCATGCACACTATGCTGAAGTAAATCAGATGATATGAAACTACATGACACTCCTAAAACTTATAAAATGTCAGTTCTTCCTTTCATTTTCTGGATTTGGTCCAGAGAATTGCCTGGGGTTGGAGAGTTTCTCTAAGAGAAGCCTTGTGTTCCTCACCACTTTCTCCGGCTCTCAAATATTCTCCTAATTTTCATTCAGAATAAAGCTCCTCACTTTCCCTCTAAAGTACTATCATGCTCCATGTCTTTGTGTTGCAGTGTTTCTGTCTAGTGTGTCCCTTCCACCCTTAGCCCCATATTGGGGCTTGGTACCCCTTTCACTATAATAAGACTCCTTGAATGGAATGAGCTAGCTTCTTTTCTGAATTGCCCGCTGCTCATCTTTTGTCACAGCTACTAGCTTTTATCTTTCTTCCAAGTCATTTACAGATCTTAGTGTTATAATATTATATGTAGATATTAGTATTTTCATTTAAATCAGCATTTTAGAAATTGTTAAAATGACATTTCAACAACTTTTTTGGAATACTATATTGATTTTTCAAACAATTTTCATGTTCTAGCAAATCCAGCATATTCAATTAGAGATTATTATTTTTCAATCCTTTAGGACATTTGTTTTATCAAAATTTAACTTATTTTAAAATGGCATGAGCCTTGTAACCAAGAGAGTATTAAATTAGATGCAACAAGGTGATCTTTGATTACTATTGACTTTTGAAAGTCGATTAAACTGAAACTTCTAGTAGTGAGTTTCATATTTCACAGTTGTTTATTTTCTTATCATGTGTTAACCATTGATAACAAACAGCTATAAAATGTGACAAGCTATGAAGGATAGATTTCTTTTGATAGGCTCTATTGTACAATGCTACTTGGATTGAGAAAAAATAAATTCTCACTGTCAAAGTTGAGTTTTTGTTAAGTCATCACACTGCTTTAATTTTTTATTTCAATGTATTGAAATTGATAATATGTGAATAGGAATACACAAATATATAATCTGTGGAAACTTTAAACTCAGAATTTAATTATGAAACTTAACAATTCTAGTGTGATCTATTCTAGTGTGTTCTTTTCTATGACCTTAGAGATTACAGTTTAATGGTAAAGCTTAAGATCTTTCTGGCTTCAGTAGATTTTTGTCTTGTTTTTGTTTGCTTGTTTGTTTAAGTCAATATATGAGTGACATCATGCTAAACATTTGTCCCTGTTCATAGTCATGTTAGTGGCAAACCATGCTTGGTTTTCTTTAGTTTGAGATGCAAACTCTAAGTGAGCACTGCAAACGCCTCCTTAAGGTGTGACATCCACTGTTACCCCTTGAGCTGAAATTACAGTTGATGTACAGCCTCATAAAATTATAAATTCTGGTTAATACATGTCTGGCAAATCATTTCTAGGATTTTTTTTCATGACTGAAAACATTTCTTCTTTAGAATGTAGTGTATTCTAACTTATGACAGAGGAAGCTAATTGCTATCGCTTCCTCCTTTGGGGGACCCTGGTGAATGAAAGTGCCCACCACTCTGAACACAGCATTCAGTGCAGCAGAACCATTGGCTGGCCAGCTGGCTCTCTTTACTAGCTCTCAGCAGGCAAGAAGAGTCTCTTGTGTTCACACAGTTTTTAAAAAAGGTTGGATGAACGATCATAATTTAAACTCCCCTTTAAGGAGGACTTTATACACTCTTGGGCCCCAGTTAAAGTTATTTTGCTAACAAATCCAGAAATGAATTTGGATTTGGTTCCTTAACAAAGGAGGGTGCAGCAAGCAGGATGTTTACTTGAAGTGTGACGTTCTTCTTAAAGGTGATGAATCTTGGGTCCTATGTTTGTAAGAACAAACTATTACATGTTTTCCATTTAGCCATTCACATTAGAGTCATCGTAGGAACATCTCACAAATAAACATCAACAACCTCTAGAATGTTTATTACAAGCCAGGATACTATCTTTGTATTGCATACATTGCCTCTGTCTATTTTGGAAAAACTGTGTTTGTCTTTGGGTTATAGGGAAAGAAACTAAAGAAATCAAAACTGATATATGTGATATTTGCAGCCATTATATATAGTTAGTCAGCGCCAGAATTAGGATCCATTCTTAATAATTGTCTCAGAAGTCTGCTTTTTAATTGTTACCTATAGTGTTTTATTCTTCCAAATCACAGTAATTCATTTGCTTCAAAGAAACACCAATAACAAAGAGACTCTTATGCTACCACATTTGCATTTTCTATCTTGCTGAAGTGGGTTTATGCACACTGAATTTCAACATGTTTTTGTGAGTAGATTTCTCTGGCCAGATTTAAGGTATATTTACAGTATTTCACAACAGAACTTCTTGCATAAAATGTCTCAACATTTGCATACATTTGGCATATCTTCAACAAACATAACTACAAATACACAATATAATTATATATAACTATATGACATACATACATATATGTATATATTTGAAGCACATACACACAGACATACATACACACACACACACACACACTCACACACACACACACACACACACACACACACTCACACACACACACACACACTCACACACACATCTGAGACAAGGTTTTAGAATGCAGCCCTGGTTGGCTGTGAATGCATTCCATAGATCTTGATTGACCAACTCGGGGAGTTCTACTTACCTCTGCCTCCTGATTATTGATCTGTGTATGTCACTATGCTTAACTCAAACATTACTTTGATGTTAAATGAAATTTAAAAAATATAAAAGACCCATCTGTGAATGATTTATGCAGCATACTTTTCATGTACTAAATTTCAAAATTTCATTTAAAAAATGAAAAAGTTTATTTCTTATGTGACATTACTAAAAAGAAAATGTATATATAATTTTCCAACAAGACAAAAAATTTTTTTCAGAAAAAATATTTCAATTGATTATATCCCTGATATACATATCATTTTTATTTTTAAATTCATTTAATTTAACTTAAATGTTGATTTGTTATTTATTCATGTTCTTTTATCTTCTTTTATATTACAGGTCCTTTGCATACGTATATTATGGCTTCCAGTTTTTATCAGATTCCTGAGTGTAGGAACCAGTGTGTCTCTGTGTCTATGGATGCTCCTTGTGCTCTTTCAAGGGCAATTCTCCTTCTCTTAGTTTTGTCCTATTCTGTTGTGTTAGTTTTTGTTTAAATTTATTTTATTTTATTATTCACCCTTAGAATCCTGTTTATTTTCTAGTGAGAGACAGAATGGGCTGAGTCTGGTTGAGAATGGGGTAACTAAGGAGGAACTGAGAAGAGAAATCATAATCAGGATATATTGTTGAAAAGAAAGTCTATCTTTAGTAAAAAATAAAACAAAGGGAAATAAGGATGTTGAGTGCTACGATGGTGGTGATGATAATTGTTGTGACAAAAATAAGGTGAATTAAAAAAAGAAATGCAAAATAAAATAAAAATATGAATATAAGGATAAATGAAAATGTATTACGAGCTGCTTGGCCAGAGATAATGGATGGCTCCTTCATAACAAAGACCATTATATGGTCAGGAAAATTGAGTTAGGTATTGGAAAGAAGACACGACTGGATTGCAAGCTTCTCACGAGTCTCTTACATTTTTACTGACAATAAAATGCCTGATGGAAAACAGAGTAGGAGCAGGAAGAGCTTTGGTATTTATTTTGTGATCTTGTTTGTGTATTTGTATGTGTATATCTGTGTATCTGTACTACTGAGTGTATGTTGATATCAGAAGACAATGTGTAGGATCTGGAGATAGAATAGAGTTTATAAGGCCTTAAATAAATATTTTTAAATATTTTCAAATATGTAATATTTTAAAATTTTAATATTTAATTTTAATATTTCTTCAGTATGGTGATACTCTAGTAGTCAAGATACAATTTTGTTTAAAATGTGTATGTTTAAAAATATCATTAAAACTTTATTGTGGTTTCTTATCGCTTCTTCACAAGAATAACAAAAACGCAATTATATTTAAAGCTGCACATTCCATTTGTCCATATAAGATTACATTTTTAATGAGAACTGTATTGTGCATCTATTTATTTTTTGCAAAAGTCACATCAGTCACATTTATTACAAAGTCCCTCCATGTGGTAAATGATTTAAATAAGATGAGCATATATTGTAAGGCTTTTTATCCTGTGGGTGTTCAGTAAATGATATTGAAAAGGATGATTGGCTGTGAATTCAATTCAATGAAGTTGACTTTTATTGACAGTTAAGGACATAAAAATGATGAAAATATTGAATCTAATCTAGAGCAGTTGAATGTATTTTTCTGGAAAGATGCTTTTGTAACTAGATAGAAGAGAATATTTACTTTTACCTAAATCATCAAATAATATGCAAAGATTGTAATGCATTATATGATGTGTATGGCTGTGGATAATGTACATTCTTGATTTTGCTCTGAAGTTCAAAGTGAAAGTCTAAACTATAAAAATGAAAGGGTCACGCTTTTGGCAAATTCTCCTATGTGAGAATCAAAGTGCAAAGACAGATTCTCTTTGGTAAGTGGCAAGACATGTGGTGGGCAGGAAATATTTTATTTTTGCATGCATGCATAGTCTTGTGTGTGCCGGTTTCTGAGTCTGAGTATGTGTGTGTGTGTGTGTGTGTGTGTGTGTGTGTGTGTGTGTGTGTATGTATATATGTGAGAGTGTGCATGTCTGTTTATCATGTGCATTTTACTAAGAGTTGATGATAATATTTGTTTTTCTTCCTGCTTTATTAAAAATAGAATCTTTTCTCATACAATATATCATGGTTACAGTTTTCTCTCTTTCTACTCCTCCCAGTTTCTGATGGCCTCCTCTTCTGTCCATATCTACTTCCTTTCTGTCTCTCATTAGGAAAAAAAAGAATGGTCTTCTAAGAAATATTAACAAAGCAGAACAAATCAAAATATAAGAAGATAAATTTAAAAAATGATCACATTGAATTTGATCAAAGCACAGAAAGAAAAACCCCCAAGAGAAGGTTCAAGAATCAGAGACATACTTGTTCACATACTCAGAAATCCCATAAAAATAATAACTTAAGTCTGTAATATATACTCAGTGGATCCATGGCTGTCCTGTGCTTGCTGTTTCAGTCTCTCTGAATTCTTACATGCTTTGCTCAGTTTACTTACTTTGCTCTTGGTTTACTGCTGTCCTCTTGTCCATCTGGCTCTTACATTATTTGTGGCTCCTCTTACACAGGATCCCTTGAGTCTGGGAGGAGGGATTTGGTGGAATGCTGTGTCAGGCATGGCTGTGTAAGAGGAGGTGTGACACAGTCCCTGACCCTGGAGTATCACCAGGTCATTGATCCCTGCCTGTGCTGATCATTTCTGATGCCCTGAAGCTAATCTTCTGGGATTTTTGTATTTTACTTTCAATCTCTTTTTCTTGGGAATATACTCCCCCTCATTACTCAGACCTAATAATTCTGTAATTAATGAAACAGATTCAGCCTCAGGTATGAGGAATGGGAGTGGTTATGAAACTGTGGAGAACAGTAACAGATCTTCTACTTGGCCTTTAAGGCCAGGGGAAATGATCTAGATGATATAGTCGCAGAGCCCAAAACAGTCTACATGGTCCTGGTAGAAACTGCTTATTTTGAGACTTGGCCTTGAATTTGGAATTCTATGAGGAGATACAAATACTTTCTGGTCCAATGACTGCTACATTATTTAACCAGGGTGAGAGTGGGAACATTAAGGATAGAGAGTTAAAGAGGTCTCAAGGATAAAATGTATGAATAGAAAAAGAAATAATCTAAAGAAAACAAGTAAATAAAAGATAGGTTTATCTTATAGGAGAAAGTTTTGTATACACTCCAGAAACAAATACTTAGGAGAGTACATGAGGCCATAAAATTGTTAGAATAAGGAAACAAAAGTTAGAGAATTAAAAGATGCACAAACATATAAAAAGTTAGTACTTCATTTTCCTAGTTGCTTGAAGGATTGAAGATCCTACTTCACTTATATAAATTTTAAAACTTTTAAATAAATTATTTTAACCTTGGTAGTCTGTCACCATTCTGTTCTTACAGGAAAGTAGTTACTAAAGACTACTACTAACAATACTAGGAAACTGCAAGCACTATGTTCAGCTACAAATGAAGAACAGGCTGTATATAACTATAAAGACATGTGCTTTTGCTTTGTGTTTAGTTTCTGTTTTGAGGAAGCTACTGGGGTTAGAACTAATGATCTGGGATTCATAGAATTTATGTAGACTTGAGGATTTCTAAAATATATATATATTATATATATATATATTTGAGAAGAAAGAAAGCAAAAAGTGTGAAAATATAGGGGAAAGGAGAAGAATTGGGACCACTCCCATTTAGTCCTTTCTCCAGACCTTCCACATGCTGAGGCTGGACTTTGGTAATGGAGATAGCCCATTGAGGCTGTTTCATTTTGTATAATGTCTTGGGGTGGATCTGTATTTGTGCCCACGTGAAACTGGAGGAAGTTTCTTTGATGATGGCTGAATAAAGCCAGATACTGAATTGAGTAAAGAAAAACATCATCAGGCTATTTTATCAGGTTAAAAGAACATCAAGTTATTTTATCACTTTTTTTAAAACAGCAGTGATATTTGGTTTTAGTCTAGTTTTCTGAGCTATCCATTATCTACTTCTTGGTCATTCAAGCAGTATGAAGTATTGGTTCCATCTTCTGGCATGAGCTTCAACTCAAATCAGACATTGCTTATTTACAAAAGTTGTGTGCCACCATTCCCCTAGCATAATTTTCAGGCAGAATATTGCTATAGATCTTTGTGACTGGCTTTGTGTTTACACTTCTCTTTTTGTAGTCTGCAGCATTTCTTCCTGTACCAAAGATAAAGATAATAGAATATTTGGGTGAAGGTTCTATGTAGGCACCAGCTTAAATTCTGTACATTCATTGAGTTATGTGTATGTTGTCTTCAGTGATGGGGTCTTACTGTCAGTTTGTGAAGAGCAACCTAATATCTTATCAACAGCTTGAGTTGTTTGAGAATTTGAACCCCATTAGCCAACAACTCAATTGGATATGAGTCACAGTATTGAAAACTTTGTTTGATGACAAGAGAGGACGAGTTGGGTCTCTTTCTTCTTCCTTGAAGACTTTATCAGGATCACCTGATGATGTGAACATCAGGATTGCTTATATTTTAGGAAGTTCCTAGTGTAGTAGTTTTCTCATTAACCCTCAAATGTCCATCAGCTCTCTAAGTCTCTCCCTAAATCCCTTCTCTCAACTCCATTTCCTTCCATCTCTAGACCTGATTATCCTGTTCCTATCCCTCCTGTACATGCTCAGTCATTAAATGCATTCTATTTCCCCCTCCAAGAGAGATCCATGAGTCTCCCTAGTCCACCTCTAGTGACAGTGTACATAGTGGAAAGAATTTTACCAACTTTATATCCATTAGAAGACTAATATGCAAAATAGGTAAAGAACTCAAGTAACTAGATACCAAAAAAACCAAATAACCCAATTAAAAATGGGGGTACAGATTTAAACAAAGAATTCTTGATAGAGGAATCTCAAATGGCTGAGAAACACTTCAAAAATGTTGAATACCCTTAACCATCATGGAAATGCAAATCAAAACTTCTTTGAGATTTTATCTTACACCTGTCAAAGTGACAAAGATTAATAACCCTTGCTTATGTTAACGAGGATATGGAGCCAGAAGAACATACATCCATTGTTGGTGGGTGCTGGTCTTCTGTGCAGGATGCTGGATGCTGGATGCTGGTGGGATCCATTGGGCTCAGGCTTGGAAGGAGAAAACAGTTAAAGCTCTCCAATGGGAGAGATGCCTCAGAGTCAGTCAGGCTCCCATCAGGAAAGAAAACTCTCCACTGGAGTGCTACAGCTCAATAAGTCAGGCACTCTCAAATAATCTTTGGTGAAATAACTCATATACTTTATTCTTTGTGGATAGGACATTATAAATATTTTGGAGAGGGTTGGGATCTAGAAGCAGATACTTTCTGTTGGCTTGGTCTGAGATGTTAGTGATCCCTCATCTGCATGTGGAAGGACTTTAGGTGTTATCCCTTCTTATCTGTAATTTGATTGTCAAAATTCTTTCAATGGGTGTTGTGGCTATGTGGGAACCTGATGAAGAGTAGATTTAAATGCCTACCTCTTTCAATTATGAGAATTTCTGGTGTTCCTGAATCCACTGGACCTTACCAGTTTATCTGTCTGGTGAAACCGTTCACTGACCCACAGGTTGGAGTGCAAACTTGGACATTGGAAATCAGTATGGTGGTTCCTCAGAGAAATAGGAATAGATTCACATCAAGATCCAACACTAGAAGATACCCCACAAGGATCTTGCCACAAGGACACCTGCTCAACCACGGCCATTGCTTTCCTATTCACAGTAGCCAGAAATTAGAAACAACCTTGATATCTCTCAATCAAATAATGGATAAAGAAAATGTGGTACATTTGCATAATGCCATATTATTCAGCTGTTAAAAAATGACATCATGAAGTTTTCAAGCAAATGGATGGAGCAACAACAAAAAAAGCAGCCAAATAAGCTAACCCAGAAACCAAAAGATAAATATGGTATATAGTTGCTTATATGTAGATACTAGCTGCTAAATAAATATTAGTGAGTGATAATATTTGTTATATTCTGGAAAAAACAGGACATCAAAAAGAAGTTAGTAGCGAGTTACCATTATTTATGGGAAAAGAACCCCAAAATTTAGGATTTGGTGCCAAGTGTGATGATGAGAAATTTAAAGTTTGGCATCAAAAGGTTGTAGAATAAATTCTAGGCTAAACTGCTCATTCCAGTTTCGTTTATCTAAATAGCAAGAAGCCGTAAGTCATAGTACATTCATTATATAAAAAGCATCCTTCAGGTCGTGTTTACTGATCACAGACCAAGTGAAGAACAGTATGTAGTTCAGTTCAACTACCTGGATTATAAGAGAAGATACAGATTTTAGGAAACAGGATGTAATGTCATGAAGGTAAAGTTCAATTTACTGGTACCACCTACTAAGAAACAGCTAATTTGAAGCCAACTAGCAAGCCAAGCTGCTCTCTTTTTGTCTCATACCCCATTTAGAAGGTAGAAGACATACCATTCCTACTTTTGTTTTTGTATAAGCATGGCTTCCTCCAGTGTGCTCCTCTTGGCCTTGTCTTAGAACAAAGACTTTATGATATGTTTCCATGGGTACCCATAAGCAATGTGTAGCAACCTGACTTCTGCCAAAGTGAAGATTTATACCTAGTTATATATTTAAAATGTGCCTTTTTTCTTGGAACACATGGCTCTAAATGGTATGTCTTCATCGCATTCCTCCCCGCATAGCTCAGGAAACCCTAAACAGAAGAAGGCCTAAGGAGTCAGGCAGAATGAGGGGATAACAGACCAGAAGAAAAAGGTCCTCTAAAACAGCTGATCAAAGCTCATATGAACTCATTTTTTTTAACTTTTATTGCACTATGATAAGGAAAGTTACATGATTTCAATTTATCTGAATTTGTTAACATTTAAAAGCATATTTTAAGTAAATAGAAATAACTCATATACTTGTTTCCCTTTTGTATACCAACTCCTCCCAGAGAACCCCCTTCAATACCTACAATACCTTTTTTGTCATATCCCTTAAAATTTATAAAATACTATAACAGTAAAAATAAGTATTATAAAAGTTGTTTGATATAAACAACAACCAATTTAACAGTCTTATGTAGATGCTCATCTACAACAATAGTGAAAATACATTTTTCTCAATATAAATTTTAAATAATTCCAAACATATTAACTGTATATTTCAAAATAATACTTTACTACTAGTATTTTCTTAAATGAACATAAATATAGAAAGTCTTTTGTTTGTTTGTTTTGTATTTAGTAGAGTTTAAAATCTTGGCTCTTACTATGGTACAAGCCCAAAATAAGAACAAATTTTAGACGTTGGATTTCATTGTAATAAGGCTGTACTTCAATGACCCTCACATCACTAAATGAATTTACCTCCATCGTAGCTAAGCTGAGAGTTGATAGTTCTGCTGCACCAAGAAATAAATTGTAGGCATG
>NW_022196906.1:6017641-6027265 GCF_008632895.1 Mastomys coucha
GTGTAATTCTGATAGGCCTGCCTTTATATGTTACTTGACTTTTTCCCTTACTGCTTTTAAAATTCTTTTTTTGTTTAGTGTATTTGGTGTTTTTATTATTATGTGACTGGAGGAATTTCTTTTCTGGTCCAGTCTATTTGGAGTTCTGTAGGCTTCTTGTATGTTCATGGGCATCTCTTTCTTTAGGTTAGGGAAGTTTTCTTCTATGATTTTGTTAAAGATATTTACTGGCCCATTACATTGGGAGTCTTCACTCTCTTCTATACCTATTATCCTTAGGTTTGGTCTTCGCATTGCATCCTGGATTTCCTGGATGTTTTGGGTTAGGAGCTTTTGCTTTTTACATTTTCTTTGACTGTTGTGTCAATGTTGTCTATGGTGTCTTCTGCCCCTGAGATTCTCTCTTCTATCTCTTGTATTCTGTTGATGATGTTTGCATCTGTGGCTCCTGATTTCTTTCCTAGGTTTTGTATCACAAGGGTTTTCTCTCTTTCTGATTTCTTTATTGTTTCTATTTCCATTTTTTAGATTCTGGATGATTTTGTTCATATAGGGTTATGGGTTTGCACTAGGTGTTCTGAAGATAGACTATAGCTTTTATGGAACTCCTCAGAATATGTACTAGGGAGGGTCTCTGATTTCTGTCTCTCTTGGGATGCTTTTACTTTTTCCATTTCCTTGTCCTGTCCAACTTCAACATGATGGGTTTTTTGTTTGTATTTTTTTCATATTATGATATATTATTTTGTTATGTTTTATGTTATCTCATAGAAGCCTGATCCTCTTCAGTGAAAGACAGAAAGGGAAGTAGATCAAGTCTGCAGAGGATGTGAGGAGTTATATTCTCTCTCTCTTTCTCTCTCTCTCTCTCATTATATATATATATATAATGTGTGTGTGTGTGTATACCATATATATGGTATACACATTCCATATATTAGGCTAATGTGGAAGATGCTCTTTCTGTGATTTCTTTCTCAGTCTGTCTGTCATATGTATATAGGTGGGCTATAGTTGCCCCAGAAGGGACAACTATCATTAGGATATATTTTATAAATAAATAATCTATTTTTAATAAAGTGAGGAAATAAAATATGTTCTTCTCTAAGTGGTGAGAGATATGGAGAGTGTGGGGTGTTAATGCAATATGCAACTATGGCAATAATATTTGATTGTTAGGCTGAAGTTCACAAAAGTAAGAAAACAGAGACTAATATGTAGCATGAAGCAGACACCTTATAACAAGGTGAGTGCATCTTTATATCATTGCCTCTCAGTCAGACAGTCTGTTTCATTGTTAGATATTGAAGTCTATATTGATGGATTTGACCCCCAAGGCAGCTTCTCGCGCTTCTCCTGACTTCCTTTCTTCCTCTCTTTCTGTGGTATGTGTGTGTGTGTGTGTGTGTATGTGTGTGTGTGTGTGTGTGTGTGTGCACAAATGTGCATGAAATGAAAAGATCAAAGTTTAATGTCTGGTGGTCTTCTTAATAATTACACCTTCTGCTTGGGGACAGGACTTACTTCTGAGCCTGTATTTTGACAGAGATTCATCTAACTTTGTTGGCCAGCAAGTCCCAGGTGTCTTCTAATTTCTACATCCTCACTTCAAGCTTTCGATTCAAGCTTTACTTGAGTTGTTGGTGTCCAATGCACACTCTCCTGCTTGAGGAACAGCAATCTAAAGACTCATCCAACTACTCAGCTTGATGTTTTTAAGCCTGATTCCACAGCTAATGCTTTCTTCTTCGTTTTTAATAAAGTTTCAGAGTCCCTGACAGTCTTGCTTGCTTGGACTTGGTTCCTTCTTCACTACTTTTGTAGAGATTCAATTAGCCCTTCTTCATTTCTCCTGGTCATTTTTACATTTTTCTTCACATTTTGTATTGTACCTGGTCTTGAATACATTTACTTAGCCTCTCTTATGTCTGGATCAGTTAAAATATTTGCTCTCTTCAATACATTTTTGTGTCCCTCCACCGTGTTTTCTTTCATTTCTTCTCATAAGATAAATTTAGAAATTGTATGGGACAAATCTCAGTTTGTTTTAGGTTTTACTTATATCTTTATTTTACAATTCAATTCTCCCCTCTATTGTCTAAATTGGATATCTTAATATTTTTTTTAAAAAAAAATGTCTTAGCACACCAGGTTTTGTAATAATAATTTAGTTAATAATAATTATTTTCTGTACATAACTATCCTACATTTATTTACTGCTTTGTTATCTCACAGGATTCTGGTTAGTTCAACCATTAGTTGACTCAAAATCTGGGGCATTATAGTCAGTTTTTACTCTGATGTTTACATACATGTTAGCATCATATGATAACTGAAGATGCACTTAAAGGTTAAGTTTACATCATGATTCAGAGAGCAGAATTTTATTCAAAGGATGTCTAGATTGTGGATCTTTTAGGTACAGTCTGTCCTAGTTTTACTCAACCGGCTAGAGAAGGCTTTTGTTTTTATTCATCACAAATGATCTAAGGAATGTTTAACTGTGAGTCACTTTAAAGCATTAAACTTTGACATTGCTTATTTCAGCATTTGCTGGATTAAATGATGTCAGAGACATCAAAAATGTTACTTCCAGAAATAAAATATGATAGATAATAATGAGGCAATTGTTTTATTAAAGTAAAGCTTAAAAAAGTACTAAGATTGGTCCTAAACTAGAACACAAAAAATATCACATGAAAGACATTTCAAAATATGGTAATTCCTAAACATAAAAACAGACAATGTCATAGAATATGGAAACCATTAAATGTGATCTTAGAAATTACTAGGGAAACATCAATGGAAAGTAAAAATAAGTCTCAAGTATTAATCTGATCATGTAAAACTAACTCAATAGATATTGATATGGTACAAAATCATGTTCTGATATTAACCAATAAATGCAAAATTGAGAGAAAAATGGAAGAAACATGGTGGCATATTTGAGTCTACACTTGTGTGCTTATTGTGGTACCATTCTGAAAATATGTACATTTAAAATTTGCCATATATATTTCAAAGACTAAAAATTTCTAAATATTAATTAAACCTCAAGTCTACCCTGGAAGATATGAATACTGTGAATGGTGAGTGAATGAGAGTCATGTAAATACTGAAGCAGACATTGCCCCAGCATTGGGGTTGCTGTGCATGTCAAATGATGTATCTCACTGCATCTGTCACATTTAACTGAACTCCGTAAGACTGAACTAACTCTCAGAACCCTCAAATGAACTTTCTACCCCACACAGCAGCTTCCATCACAGGCCAGAGAAAAGTAGGGGGTTTTCTTTTAGAAAACAGTGTGGGCTAAAGAGAAACAGATGCAATTTAAGAAGATCCCCAGTGTTCTTGCTCTTCAATATGTCACAGTGGGTGGGAGCTTTTGGCCATGAATCCCTTTCCATCTCCTTGACAGAAGCATGTCAAAAGAAACAACAAAGGTATCTCTTAAAGCCTGCTGCAGTTTAGCGAATGAAGCTGTTCATCCTGATGGCTAAAGAATAAAGCCTCAGCCTCAAACAGGAGACATGAGTGCTCTCTCCCTGGATCTTTTTTTAAAAACTAAGCCTGAAAAGAATTCAAGGTTTCTGAAACAGTCTGTATTTTAGAGTTAAGACCTGAACTATTCCTAGTGTATAAGTAGAGATTTTTAGGGCTCAATGTGATGGAATCAAATTTAAAGAAGTTTGGTAACTTTGAGATGCTGGTACACCAAAAGGTTCTGGTTAACTATCTCTAAAAGAAACTAGAATTATATGTGCCTAACATAAAGGGTGACATTTTCCCTTTTAAAGGACTCCAGTCTTCTACACCATAATTGGTCGATGAAAAACGAAGGCAAAGGCTACCCTATTAGTCCAGTTAACTTCATAATAATGATACTTAACTTGTCCTATGATAACTCAGATGAATTTCATATTTAACATCTGAGTTCCTGGTGAAAAGCACTCACAGAAGAATATTTCCAGGAAGTGCCTTCCTGGTAGCTTGGTTCAGATTAGTGCTGTGTCATTCAGCCTCACTGTGATGTAACCACATGATAGAAAACCCAGAGTTTCTTTGTTCTGGGTGAAATTTTACTACTAACATGATTTTCAGTGTTATTAAAAAGGATAGTACATCGTGTGCATATGAAACTTCACACAATGATACATAAAGGAAACACTGCTAAAGATGATGAGCATGGTGATGGTCAGGCCTGACAACGGAGCTCTCATCCTTCCTCGAAGAAGTTTCTTTTTTTTAGCACAAAGGATTGTTATTATTGGGATCCATTACTGGTCAATATTCAAAAACTAAGTGAGCATTGGTTGTTAAATAATTGACCATTTGCTAAACCTGCAATACAATGCTTACGCAGAGGCTCAGAAAAAATCAAGAGAGGAAGGTCAGGAAGACTATCAGAGTCAGAGATCCAGGACAGCAGCTGTGAAATATTGCTCTTTAGACAAGATAGAGAAATTGAACTCATAAAAATCTCAAAACATGGTTGCCTGAACAGGATTTGCATGATGACAGTGGCAGCTGAAATGCTAAAGTAGACAGGGAAATTCCACAAGGCTTCCTCCTATATAAGCTTCCTATATGAGGCTTCCTTCCATAGGTGGTCAATAGCTCCTGAGAGAGAAAGAAAGAGAGAGAGAAAGAGAGAGAGAGAGAGAGAGAGAGAGAGAGAGAGAGAGAGAGAGAGAGAGAGAGAGAGAGAATCGGTTTTCTCCAGGGAGAAAATCTTGCATAGGTTGTTTAATTCTAAGTGGTCAGCCATCGGGACATGTGCATATAAGCATTGTTAAATTGACTCAGTAAGTTGTATATACATATATGTAACAATAATAATTTAAAAAAAAGAAGTTGTAAATTTGGGAGGGACTAGGGGAATATGAAAAGAATTGGATATGAGAGAGGGGAGGTAGATGCATTGTGTGTGTGTGTGTGTGTGTGTGTGTGTATGTGTGTGTATTACTCATAAAAACTTGGTGAATAAAGGATGAATTTTCTCTCTTTTTTTGAGCAACTATTGACTTTTAATTATGAAGCATATAGACATGACTCTCAATTTTGTGACTAGGCATGACTTATGGTACAGCCTTAGAAATGTTCTAATAGACTCAAGTAGACAATGGAAATGATCAGAAAGGAAGCACAGGGGGCTGAGTAGGGTCCTAGTCAATACAGCACTTGTTTAAAGCATGTGCAGAAGACCTGTCTCATCTCCAGAACACATGGGAAAAGCTAAGCTTGGACTAGTTAGATGACCAGTATGTTAAGGCACTGGCTGCCAAGCCTGACAACATAGCTACAGGTTATCTAGGAGGAGAGAACTGATACCCACAAATTATCCTCTGGCTCTGCCTTCATGTCATGCTGCACTCATGTACACATCCATAATCACAACTTAAATAAATCAATAAATGTAAATGTGGAAAGAAAACCCCAGAGTTGGCAGCATGGGCCTGTAATTCCAGTGCAGAGGTGGCAAAGATGAAAAGATCCTGGAGGCCCACAGTCCAGATACTCCATTGAAACAGTGAGATCCAAGTTCAGTGAAAAATGCTTTGTCAAAAAAATGCAAAATGGAAAAATAACAAATAATGATCCTCAATATCCCCACGATTCACTACGTGCACATGCATACATGTGAATACACTCACTAAAGCCACAAATTCTCACACAGAGGAAAACACCCCCTAACCCCCCCCACACACACAAACAAATAAGGGGGAGAGTGAGATAGATATACATACAAAGAGACAAATAAAAGTGGTGGATGATTGATGGGGAGAATGATGGTAGTTCCAACACATAATGCTTGGCTTAATTCTCCTGTACCTCACTGATGTATACTTTGGATAAAACAACTCCTTCTCCGGGTCACATAAATATTTTGTCAGTCAAATACAGTTGGTGGCCAGAGAACTGGCTAAAGGGCTCTAATAAGTCTTAATAGAGCATCACTGATGTATGTGTGAATTGTAAACAACTATCCAGGCTCCATCACAGTACTGTACCCTGACACTAGCAGCTAAATTTCCTTCTTCAAAGCATTCAATTCAGTTCTACATAAAATTGGTGAACATTACAGGTTAAGCCTAGAGTATATTGCATATTACATGTTTAACCAAGTAAGTGTTCAGTATACCTGTATAAAAAGTAGCCATCATTGTATAAATGTGACAGGTATGATCATGGTCAGCAATGACAATAACAATCACTGAAGAGCAAGCAGATTTCACAGCAACAACAAGAGCTGGATGTATTAGTTGTAGACACGGGCATTGTAGCTGTGCTCTGTTTGATGACTGACACACTACTCAATGTCCCTGAGCCTCAATTCGTTTACTATTAGTTTACTGCCCTCCCTGAGCTCTTTGAAATGACTGAATTAATATGATTGTACAGCCCCTGAATTAACCTTTGACATGGAGTAAATAATATATTTCTCCTTATTACAATAATATTCTTAATATAGTATTATGATTCTTTTATTTTCTTGAGGTTTTTGTAAACAACAAAACAAATTTTAGTTGAGACTTTAGTTCTAGAAGTAAAAATAATGTTTTCCTTTATTCATACTGTAATTATAACAAATAATATTCATTGTCAAAACCCTACTTGCCTCTCCATAACTCGTAAGTTTCCCTTTCTAAATGTTGGCATGCATATTGGGTATTTGGCAAAGAAGATAATAGATCTGTACTCAGTCTTTTAAAAATAAATCTTCTGAGCTGTAGTCTCTGTCCTTATGATGATGTTTCCCTCTGACCTTGGGTTGTCAGGAACTGTCCCAAGCACCAAAGGATGGGAAGAATAGTGCGTCTTCTGTTTATAAGGAAGTTAGTCCATCTGGATATGGAATTCAGGATTAGCAGAATGAACTGTTGGCATAACCACCAACCATGTTTCAGTGTTTATTATTTGCCTTATGCCCGATGAATAGACCTGAGTGTTCTTTAATTCATTTCTCACTCAAGCAAGGGAAAGCAATGCTGCACTTTGTGCCTCCAATCCTAATAAAACACAGAAAATATTAAATCAATTATAAAATGCTTTTGAGTACCTGCACTCATTCTTACTCATTAAAAAATGCACACATCTATCCAGAGAGCAAACTTGATAAATAGGTACATCTTGTACCTGCCATTGAGCAGGTAGGTGCATGGAGATGAGATGACCTTTATCTTAATGAATACAGTGTTCACTAGGGTGAATTTCTGTCAAGATGTTCGCAGAATTTAACAAAAGTCCATATTTTAGAGCTGAGATTAAATTGCTTGTTCCTATTAAGAACAACCGTTATGACCTTCCCCCAAAACTAAAAGCTGAGTAAACATGAGTGACAGTACATGGCAAAAATAACTATAGTGACATTTTAGATCTGTCAGTCTTTTCTGCAACCACTGCACCATAGGTAGCCTAATGAGACACACTATGTAGTCACACTGTGAGTAAAACCCTTTAGAACTCTTGTTTCAGTAATTTGAAGAGGTTTCTGTGTCTGAAGGCCATCACTTCCTGCTGATTCATGTAATCTTCTGATAGATACTGAATTGGAACAAAAGGATCTTTAGTCATAGCTTCACAAAATTTAGCTATAGCAGGCTTTTCTGGGTGATGGGCATAGACTCAACATGTTTGGAACTGAAAGCAGTGCATTCTGACAATTTGCAGATTTATGTGACTCTCAACTCCTATGCACACAAAATGTAAAGTTACTATTAAATTATTGAGCTTTTAAATATTAAAGCTTTGCATTTTTCTGTCATGATAATAAGCTTGTGCCAGTTGAGAATACTGCTGATGTTTGGACATTTTCTTCAGAAAGATGATTGCAATGGGATTTATGTTCAGGGTAATTGAATATGCAGAGCATCAGGTTTTAGAGACCACAAGGAAATAAAAAAACTGTCTATGACACCCCAATAAATATTTATTAAGATTATTATTTGTGTAATAAAGTCTTTAAGGCCCTGTTTATTATAAGAATAATGATTAAGGTTGCTATATCAAGATAGCCAACAATGTAGTACAAAATTGTTATGATACAAGGAACAAATAAACAAGCATAAAAATTCAGAGTCCATATGTATTTTTCAACTGTTATTAATTTCTACTTCCTTTTACTTTTCAAAAATCATTTGAAGATCATTATGTATATTTGTATATATATGCTTATGATTAAACATCTCATTTGTTTGTAGAGGTATTGTGAGACTGAATACAAGAGATGGGTGGAGGCAGACATAGGGTACCCTTGAGAAAGAGCAGATGTTCAGGGGCTGTCTGAATTTAGAGGGAGTTCATGGCCAGTGTGGGATTTATCATACCTGATATCATATCATAAACAAAGAGAAGAAAGCACACCAATCATCAAAATCAGTAATTAAAAAAGAGAAATATAAAGATATAAATAAAAAATTTACCTGGGTAGATTATTTTATACTTATTTTTAAAAGAATTGTCATTTGTCAGAATTACTTTCTACTGTGAGCTTGAGACAATCAGAGTTCCTTAGACAAAGGTCACTCAATTGAGGTCACAATCAACAGGTAGGTATTTCTGTGAGGCATGTTCTAGATTGCTAATAGACGAGAGAGAGAACAGATCATTAACAGTGGTGCTATCCCTAGGCAGGTTAGCCTGAGATTTATAAGAAATCCAGCTGATGGAAACCATTACAGAAAACAACAGCTGGTTAAACTGAAAAGAAATATAAACTGTGTGCAAAGTAGTCCCAATTGATATATCTACTATGTTATTATTGCACTTAATGTTAAGAACCAAATGTGTAGCTACTGAATTTCCCTAATATTCCTGAAGAAATCTACATAGTACCAAAGCCAATTGCTCTTTCCGCACTTTATATCGAAATACTTACTCTATAGGATTATTATTGACTTTTTATCTGATAAAAAAGACAGCAATGAGCAGGTAACATATACCACATGGATATTCTGCATCCAATCATTGGTGAACATACCAATGGAGTATGTTTGTCATAGGGCCACAAATGGTGCTGTATTTAAAACATCTGGATTATTTCCTGGAAAACTTTCCATTGTCATTTCAAGCCACAAAACAAAATTCCAGTATTTAGTGAAGCTGTAATGATTCTTCACACTTTAGAAACACAACAGTTTTTATGACCACGAAGTTCTGTTATCTTTAGCTGCAATAATATGTTTGATATTGGGGAGTTAAGGTTTACACCATAAAGTTTAGTTAATAAGGATTACATCTTTGTTTAGGAAAGAATGAGGAAAATAAATTATTATGATCAATGTTTATTTCCTTGAAATGTCATTTGCATAAAGCTGCTTTAAGAATTTAGATCTGCCACAACAGCCACAGGAAGCTCAACTCCCAGGCGCTCTGACACACCTGGGATTAGAGGTGAGCAGGACCCAACATCTGTCCCAACACTGGGAGTAACTGGGACCAGCGGGACCAGGCACACATGAAGTCCACCAGCCCAGTGACTTGGGTTCCTTCCGGTCTGTCTGGGCTGGGGTCCAGAGCAGACCTTGGGTGCATACTCCACACCCAGTCCCAGTACACCCAGAGGAAGCTCCACTCCCAGGCGTGCTGACACACCCAGTCCCACAACACACAGAGAAAGCC
>NW_022196906.1:6029601-6044352 GCF_008632895.1 Mastomys coucha
TTACTCTTTCTCTGAGATGAATGCTTTTCCAAATTATCACAGCTAATGAACCGAATTCTTACCCTCACGTAATGTTGTGCCACCCTCCAAGCAGAACCATTGTTCATTGAAACAGTTGGTGAATGACTTTATGGATAGACCATCTTAATACACACACCATTTCTTAAATGAATGTAACCTGTTTCTGTGGGCTGAGAATAAAGTCACCCACTCAAGTCAAATAGTTTTGACCATAGCAGGAAATCTGTATCCAAAAATTGAGCCTACAATTCATTTCTTGGTGCAGCAGAACTATCAACTTTCAGCTTAGCTACGATGGAGGTAAATTCCTTTAGTGATGTGAGGGTCATTGAAGTACAGCCTTATTACAATGAAACCCAATGTTTAAATAGTGTTCATATTTTGGGCTTGTACCACAGTAAGAACCAAGATTTTAAACTCTACTAAATACAAACAAAAATACTTTATATATTTATGTTCATTTAAGAAAATACTAGTAGTGATGTATTTTTTCGAAGTATACAGTTAATATGTTTGGAGTTATTTAAAATTTATATTGAAAAAAGTGTATTTTCACTATTGCTATAGACGAGCATCTATATAAGACTGTTAAATTGATTGTTGTTTTATATCAAACAACTTTTATAATACTAATTTTTATTGTTATAATATTTTATAAATTTTAAAGAATATGACAAAAATACCCTATCAATATGTACTACATTTGTGAATATGTACATCCAAAAAAGTCAATAAACTTAAAATAAAATAAAAAAAAAAGAATTTAGATCTATATCTCTGATTCCTAAGACTCTTCCCTAGGGTCTCCATAGTAACATCTAGGGAGTTTCCATTACACTAAGTTTTTATCTCACCTCAGAAATGCTCCCAATTCTGGTTGTCTCTCAGTACTCTCTTCCTCCATCTCTGCCCTCAATGAGATGCCTCTTGTTCTCATACCCACCTACCCAAGTTTACCCTTGAAATTTATTCTAATTTCCTTTCCCAGGATTATTGATGTTTCTTACTAGAGCCTTCTTTAATACTTAGCCTCTCTGGCCCTTAGGATAGTAACAAGATTATCTTTTACATTATAGCTAATTCACTTATAAAACCTGGCCATCTTCTGCAACCAGGGCAATTGGAGATAGTGTTATACTAACTCAGCCACAAAACCTTTGACCTAAATTTGTCTTATCTGCAATATGTGCTGGAATAATGGTGACAAAAAAATTGTGACCTGGTCAATTTGAGGTGACAGGATCAATTTGAGACCCATGATTCGGGAGCCCATGACTCATACAACTTGGACCACCAGGAAACAAGGGCTGGATTAGAGACGGAGGACAGAACCAGAAAGTCAATGAAATGATTCCTAATGATATTCCACTATCTTTGCAGACTGGAGCCTAGCATACTCGTCATCATAGAGATTTCACTCAGCAACTCATAGGAGCAGATTCAGAGACCCACAGCCAAACATTAGGCAGAGCTTGGAGGATCTATTGGGAGATGGGGAGGAAGGTTGACAGAGCCAAAGTAGTCAACGACAATAAAGTACTCAGCTCACAGCATCAACTAAGCAGGGCTCATAGGCATTCACAGAGACTAAACTAAGAAATAAGGAGCCTAGTTGGGTCTGCACTAGGTCCTCTGCATGTATATTATGGTTATGTGTGGCTTAGTGTTATTATTAGACTTCCAACAGAGGGAACAGGGACTGTGTCTCTGACTCTTTTGCCTGCTTTTGGGGCACTTTTTCTTCTACTGAGTCACCTTGTCCAGCATTGACAAGAGGTTTTGTTCCTAGTCATGTTATAACTGTTATCCCATAGATGGTTGATATCCATTGGAGGGCTGGTCTTTTCTATAGTTCTATAATACAATTATTATATTCATATAGGTTTACATGTGAATGCCAATATGCTTTACAGAGGAGAGATTGATCTGGGAGTGGGGCACTTGGAGGAAAAAGGGATTAAAAAAACTGTGGTTGGGATTTAATATATGAAAGAAAGAATGAGAAAAAGAAAGGAGGAAAAAAAGGAAGAAAGGAAGAGAGAAAGGAAGGAAAGGAGAAGGAAAGAAAGAAAGAGAGAAAGAAAGAAGTGAAAAGAAAAGAAAAGAAAAGAAAAGAAAAGAAAAGAAAAGAAAGAAGGAAGAACAACAATATCAAGAGCTTCCAGGGTCTAAACCAGCAACCAAGTACACAAGAAGGGATCCATGTCTCCAGCTGCATATGTAGCAGAGGATGGCCTGGCATTAAAGGGAAAAGAGGCCCTTGGTTCCTTGAAGGATTGATACCCCAATGTAGGGGAATGTGAGAGTGGGGAGGCAGGAGTGTGTGGGTGGGTGGGGGTATACCCTCATAGAAGCAGGAGGAGGGATAGTGGGATAGGGAGTTTCTGAGAGGAAATCAGGAAAGGGAATAACTTTTAAAATTTAAATAAATAAAATATCCAATTTTAAAAAAAAAGCAAGCAAGAAAGAAAGAACTTCAGAAGTAGTAAGAGCCAGTAGTTTTTTGAGAAAAACAAAAAAAAAAAAATTTCACTTCATTCACATGTTTTGAAGGTTTTCTCATGGACTTCAGGGCAAGCTTTTGGAGAACAGAAGCTGTTACTGATATGTCCTAGAACAAGTGTATGGAACATGCAAGGAAGATAATAGACTGAATAATATCTGAACAAAACCTACACTTACAAATGCTATATTCTTTATTTTAATTTGAATGACATTAATTATATGAACAAATTTTCTGAAATTCTAATTATAACTAATCCCGTTTACATATCTTTCATACATATCAATGTAGGAAAGTTTTATGGTAAAATATGTCTGATTGAAATAGACAATTCTCAATTCCTATTACTCTAGAGTATTATCTATATAAATTTTCTAATTACTTCTCTTTTGTTATTATTTACTAAATGCCATGTAGAAAAGTGGTATGTTTTTAATGCAGAGGCATACTGCAATAGGAGGGAGTGTTTAGTGGGCCCATGCTGAGACATCCTTCCCCTCCAACCAAGCCCCAACCCTACAAAGGCTGTAATATAAAATGAGGTTTATTTGGGACATGAGAAGTAGAATCAGAAGAGAGTGGAGACAGAGAAAGAAAGGGGACAGAGAAGGACAAAAAGAAAGAAGAGAGATAATAGAGGTTAGCCAGGAACACATGGTAAGGTAAAGGGGGAGTAGTAATCCGGAGCAGACAGAGAGGGAGGGGGAGAGAGAGGTCAGAGAGATGGAGGAGGGGGGCAAACAATCCCTTTACATCAAGCCTGGATGTTGCTAGGTAACTTTTGGGTAGAGCCTAGAAGAAATACTAACATTTCTCCAATTTACTTTAACTAAAACTTGAGAGACTAGAAAGAGGTGATTAGTGAAGCAGGAATGGGTCATTGTGATCTTTAGTTGCTTCCTGCTGAATTTTGTGTCTCTTTGTCTCTGGGAAACCTAAGAAAATGGGGATGGGGATGTTGGTAAAGTCTTAGAAGAGTTGGCTGTTTCATTGCTGTCCAGGGTCTATGGGACCACCTGTGGGCAGCAAGGTTCAGGCATCTGTGAGAGTAGACTGGAGCATCTGTAGGTTGCTTCTCGGGCGTTGTCCTGCATGTATATTTTGAATAAACACCTGGACTTGGCAAGATGCTGAAACACACATACATGTTAGAAGCAGAAAATAAAGTTAAGTTTATTTGGGAGGAAATACTTTTTTGGTGTACATTTGAAAGCCTTAGATCTTGATGGTTGAGGCAAGAAGAATGCCAAATCTAGGGAATAGGTGAAGAAAAGAGATAAATTTGTTACCAGTGTGGACATTTTTAAAGTGAGGTCAGGGAAGACAAAAACCTTTTGTGGAGCAGAAGGAGCAAGAGAGACTTTTTACCTCTGTCTAGAAGACTCAATGTACATTAATTTAGAGTAATAAGAAACATTTTTAAGTTTATGTTTAAAAGAACATCCAAGGAAAGTTGAGATTTTAACCTTGTAAATATGATAACTGATGATATAGATTTAACATGAGAAACACTTTAAGTCTATAGTTAAAAGATTACCAAAGGAAACTTAAATTTGCAATGTGATTATGAAAGTGGATGATATTGTGGAATGTTTTATTAGAATTAGGCTAATTTATCAGAACTCTATTGGTTTATGTTAGGATTTGGAACCTTTGAAGTCTCAATATAACAGAGGCATAGCAAGAAGAAATATGAAGCATGTTATACTTTCAGCCATTAAGTTTGTATGTTCTCCAATATTCATATCTTATGATTATTGACCCCAAAACATCTTTCTAAGCCCTCATTTAGATTATCATAACTTAGACCTTTTATTTAATTTATTTACATGAGGCATAGGGGAGCAGACAGCTCACAAGGAGAGCAGTCACTGTAAACTGAGTTTTTTATATGAGGAAGTAGAAACTTACCTCTGTAAAAGTTTACATGTGACATAGCCTATCCTTTATGATGAATCCTTTGAGTGAACCAAACCCATATGCCTTTTTGATAAGAGTTATGCCAGTCTTAACTAAGTAACTAATTGACTAATGAATTAATACAGTGGTGGATTACCTTGGGGTAAACTGTCTATCAAACGGCAGTTAACTTAGCTGTCAATGTAATCAGAAATCTTAGAAGAATAAATTATTACCTGTCATATATTAATTAAAATGACAGGTTGGTCTGTAGTCTGCTACAGAAGATGAGAGGTTTTTTATCTTATGGAGGAGTTACAATCAAGAAATGACTCACCTTGTCTAAAGTAGTATGAGATAATTAATTCTCTGGGTGTCCTCTGTTTTTCCACAGTGTAGACTGAGCCCTGGCAGCAGGCAAGGCACTGGAGCAGTTATACCACAATCCAAGTAGAGTCCTTTGTTGATGTGCCCATTTCCTCTTGAAGACCTTGGGGTAGTCACTGTTAGGATTTGGGAGTCTATCACAATAAGCTTAAACATTTAACATCATATTTAGCAGACCTCTGACAAGATTGAGAGCTAGTATCTATTAAGCATTCCCGAGTTAGACATTTTATGTCTGCTTTTGTTTACTTGTTTTAGATTGTATCTAGCAAACACAAAGAGTATATTGTAATTTAATGACAGAAGCAAAAACAAGGCTAAACATACCTTTAAGGCAGTGGTCTTTAACTTTTTAATGTTGTAAACCTTTAAAGTAACATTAAAATTACTATTTATGGAGGCAGGATAGAAAATACATGAAAATCTTATCTCAATTGAAAAGTATCTTTGGAAACCTCTTTTTAAAAGTCAGATTGTTCTCAAGCAAGACAATGAAGCAGGGACTTCCCACAACAAAGAAGATAGACAGTCATGTGAATGACTTCAATCAAGATGGCACTGAAGCTATAGACTTCCCTTAAGTAAGATGGCACTTAAACTATAGATCTGCCTCTTTTCCAAGCAAAGGTGTTGGAAAGTTACATGTTACATTCTAGAATGAAAGGGTGTCTACTTACAGAAGCTTGACTATGTATCAGTAAATAGACAAATAGTTAGACACATAAAGAGACAAATAGACATCTTTTTCCAGGCAGGCAGGTCATTATATGCATGTGAAGAGAAGAGATCTGCCCAGCCAGTCAGAGCAGTGCTGCAGTCTATGGCTGGGGTGGGGCTAGTTCTGGAGGAGGGAACAAGGCTCAGCTGCTCACGCCCCCTAGCACTTCTCCTTTCATAGCTGTCTTAGAGCCAATGTGGACCAGAATGGAAATAAGTTAGAGATACAAATTTCCCAGAAAGTAGAAGTTTAAGACTGCCTGCTGGAGCAAAACAGCCAACAACTGTGGTGCAGCAGAGTAGGGGTACCAGGTAGGGGAGCAAGAATGAGACTGAGTTAAGTCTGAAAAAAAATTATAGAGAGCTTTTTGAGCTGCAGGAGTGAGGAGTAAGAATGAGAGCAAGTTAGCTGGATCAAGGATGGATCTGAGTTGGGAAACAGGAGGAATAAAGAAGTTTGGAGTGAAGGTGGGGAAAACCTGCATAGAGGAAACCTTCCATTTTCCAGATCTCTGGCAAGTGTCATACAAGTTCCTTAAAATAGTGTGATCAAAAGTGCTGTTAAGTGGATATTGGGGCCAAATTTAGTGTGTGAATTTGGAAGCCCTTAAATCCAGGAGGCATCACAGTAGGGATCCTGGAGTTAACTTAGAAGACACAATAGCCATGGGTGAGAATAAAAATTATTATTTCATACCACTAGTCACATCCTGAAAATAGACAAATAATAACAGAAAGGGCTGTACAAACTGGATTGCCAAGTTGTCATGTGGCAACTAGGGGACAGTACTGGGATTATCGAGTGAAAAGGGAAGAGCTGTGTTTCCAGAAGAGAAAGATCTCACCCAAGGGAAGAGATTCTGAGGCAGAGGGTCAGTGAGAAGGCCAGCCACAGTGTGCACACCATGGTTAGGAGTTCTTCAGATCACACCAACCAGTAGGGTAGCTTACTATTGTAATGTAACGTAATGTAATGATGTATCCATCTAAGGAGAGATCTTGTGATTTCATTGTAGGAAAGTGAGACTGACAGGCAAGCTTGTTGGGATATGGTTTATGCTCTGGTAGGACCATGAACCTTCAAGTTTAAGAATCCAAGTGTCAACACCATTGATATGTTTTGTAATGCAGCAGCAACATGCAACAGGACAGAACTGTAAGTGGGCTCATGCTGAGGCACCCTCCCCCAAAAGTACCAGCCATGCAATGAGTGTAGTATAAAATGAAGTTTATTTGGAGTATTCGAAAGGGGTGAGGAGAGAGAAGAGGCAGAGAAAGGAGAAAGAGGACAGAAAGAGAGAGCAGAGAGAAAGAAGAGAAGAGGCTGGCTAGAAACCTGTGCATGGGGGGTGGGGGGGTTGGCGAGAGACCAGAGGGGGAAGGAATGAGAATCCAGGAAGAAGCAGGGTAAACAGTCCTTTTACAGAAAGCCAGGCTTCTACCTGTTTGTTGCTATGTAACTGTTGGGTAGAGCCTTGAAGAAATGCAAACACAAAATAATAGCTTTTATGAAATTTTCATAGCTTATAGAGTTTACTTAAAATAAGTATGAAAAACAATTAGAATATCATCTAACAAATGAACAATTTTTTTCATAAGGAACAAGAACTATTACATTCATATAGTTGACATATGAATGTCAGTATACCCCACAGTAAGAGAGGTCCTATATTTCTTAAGCAAATCTTTCTGTGTTTGATAAGGTTACCCAGGAGGTGGATGCTTCAGAGACTCACCCTGAACTTTAGCTCTAAGTGAACTATGAGTCATGTGGTTCTACCGACTACCAAAGGCATCATCAGAGATTCCAGACAAAATCAATCGGTGTGGCCAGGGATCCACAAGCACATAGTATGTCCCTTACTCATAGAGCTGTGGTTATTTAGCAGCCTGCATTAGCTTTCACTCTAATAACTGGAGCATGATGTAACTGCAAACTTTTATCAGCAGCGGGGCATATTCTTTATTCAATACTCTTCAGACCTCCAGAATGTCTTTTGCTGCTCTCCAGTGTTTGAGGAGTGTGACTTACATGGTCACACCACTTTGAAATTCTTGATCACTTCTCAAAGGAGCTCCATTTTCTTTCATCTTGAACTCATAAACTATATGTCTGATACTGTCTGTGGCCATTTGAAATCATAATATAAGCATCATTGTTATACATGTATCCCAAGGTGCTGTGTGCACTTTTTCTCTGGAGGAAACACTTTATTTTAATCCATGAGAATAGTCAATGTCTCCAAACTGACTCATGTCTCAGTGCTGAACAGAAATAACATCTCCTGCAATTTGAAATGTAGCTATAAATGTTAAGGGATGTGGGGAGGAAGCAGCAAATGAGGGAGAGAATGAAGACAGACAGAAAGACAGACAGACAGAGAGAGAGAGAGAGAGAGAGAGAGAGAGAGAGAGAGAGAGAGAGAGAAAGCTTCTTATTAATCTTTCTACCATCCCTGTTCTGACTTGAGCTTGTGATGACATTTTTATTCTGTTTATCATTTTTAAACTGTCTGAAGACCAAGTTCACTTGATTTCCCTAATTACTGTTCCCTAGTCCCTAGCAGTAAGTGACAACATTTTTTCTGTCCTACAAATGGTACCATCATTTCATCTGCAATCAATAAGATACTTCCCATGTCTTACTTCCTTTATTTCAGCATTGGCCCACAGAAATAAAGCTCCTGCCAAGATATAAGGGCCCTCCTGCCCACTGCTTCGCAGAATAATCCTGCTGCACCCTCTACTGATGTCTGCTTTGGGAGTAGTCCTCTCTTCTGGTTCCCTGTCTCATGGGTTGCCAGCTTTAGTACTGCATCAAGCTAAAGGAGCACAAAATTCATATGCAGGTGTGATTATTGCAACTGCCAATTAAAGAGTGAAAATCTTGATTTTGAGGAAGAAAAATGATAGAAGAGTTTTAAAATATAACCCAAAGAGAAGGAATAATAATACTTAAGAACATCCACAGAATAGAAAAGGAAGACATAGCAAGGACTGCCATATAATTTAGGAAAGCATGCCAAGACTCTTGGGGAACTAAGGAGCCAATGTACAGATGTTCAAGGAAGAGTTCCACCTTGTTTTCTCTGTAAAAATCATTAAAGCCACAGACACTTGTTGAGGAAAGTGTGAACTTGGTGCAGACATGTACATGAACTTCAGAGTGTAGAACTTATTTAATAATTACTGGCTTCAGAACAGAAATGCAAGCTCCAGGATCACAAATTGCCAGGCTGAGGGGACAGACATGTAATTCCGCAACTAGCTGCTGTACCGCTAGCATCTGATAGTACTGAGAGGAGTCATTTTTTTGCTTTGTTTTTATTTTTAAATGATTTGACTCTGAGTATGGTGACTCCACACAAGATCAGGGCCAATCACAAGGTTAGCTGGGTAACTTACATTTGATGGAGGAGGAGGAGAAAGAAAAGGGGAAGGAAGAGAAAGAGGAGGAGAGGGAAGGGGAAACTGACAACGCATTCTCTAATTAGCCTGGACAATGATGAGAGAGCTGAAAGGCTGCTAGGGGGCAGAATTCAGTGGGATGAATACGTCCAATATACTTTGCATGAAATTCTCAAAGGAATAATAAAACTATTTGATTAAAACCTTACAGTCTATATGATTTGTTCTCATGGCTATCTGTCAGTTTCCTGCATCATGTATATACATTTTTGTGATTGGATTTAAGTCCCGACTGTTTTACAGTTTTTGTGAACAGTTTCCTTCGAAGGGCAAATGATGCATATAGTTACAGGGATCCTATCTGCAGAGCCCATCCACGCTTGCAGGGGTACCATTGCTAGCACTCTCTTCCCTATTTCTGAGCTTTTTATGCTTACAAAGCACCCATGTTTGGACTTTGGCTAGATGTATGACCTAACTTTTATTTCTCAAGGAACCAAGCCTCTAAAACAGTGCATTTTCAACAGGACTTTATCATATGGGTTTATGGGCACATAAACTGTGAGAGTGTCAGAGGCGCTCATAGAACATATTCTTTTCAGTACTGCCCCCAGAGGTGGCATTTTTTTTCCGCTGATCATGTTCAGTTAACTTTGGCTATAGTTAATTCTGTAATTGCCTGCTGATTCCTGGAAATAGAGTTCTGGAAGCAGCTGTGATGAAGCTGGTTTCTATGCAACCCATTTTCCGTTGCCTAGGAAGTGTATGCTTCCTTTTTAGTCTACAGCATACAAGCCTACAGATTTGTGCTGATAAGAAATCCTCTAGTCGGTCCT
The DNA here is from genome assembly GCF_008632895.1 of Mastomys coucha. Classification (NCBI taxonomy): domain Eukaryota; kingdom Metazoa; phylum Chordata; class Mammalia; order Rodentia; family Muridae; genus Mastomys; species Mastomys coucha. The sequence continues at coordinate 6,039,373 of NW_022196906.1, forward strand.
TTGGAGTGCTGTGAAGTGGGGCCTGCTTCCATCCAGTGCCTGGAACTCATACATTCTTTCTTATGAGCATAGGGCACCATATGAGCATCTTCTTGGGTTTATAAATACACTGGGTCCTTAATGATGGGACTTCACAAACACTATGTTCTATCTCCAAGCTGGCATTAAGCTTCACATTTCAGTCGTGTTGTAAGGACAGAAGTCCTTGTGTACCAAAGTATGGGATGGGCTATTGATTTTACGTTCTCAGTATCTTAGCAGGGAAGTCAGTCTTCTGGACATATACCACGATGAGTAGAATTAGTTCCTTAAAGCAGTGCTACTAAGAAAGGAAAACTGATAAGTTCTAGGAATAGCCATGCATCTCCATTAAAATGAATCATGATAGAAGGCCACTGAAGTATGTTTTTATTTGGTTGCACTATTCTTGTGACTAATCAGAAACTCCACCAGATCTGTCTCAGGAGTCAAGAGCTTCCCCTTAGAAACTTACACTCTCTGCCTTCTGTTTTGGAAACAGCACAACAATAAACAAGTCATACTTTAAGCTGTTTTAGTCTTGGATAATCACTGACTATACTCACCTCCAGATGTGTAGGCAGGAGTACAGTTTTGAATCAGAAGTAAAGGGAAGGAGAAACTGGGAGACAAAATATAGAAGCTGCATGATAGTCACGCGACACTCATTTAATCAGCAAGTCACTTTTAAAATATTTTATGTATTTTTAATAGTATGCATTTGCATCTCTGTGTAGATTTGTCCACGTACATGTGGATGCCCACAGAAACCACAAGAGAGGGTCAGATTGCATGGAGCTGGAATTACAGGCAGCTGTGGGTTTGGGTACTTTAAACCTAACTCTATCACTTTTTAGAGGATGAGAACAACTTCTTTTCTACATGAGGTAAAAATAAGCTGTGGAAGTTTACATGGCAAGGAAGTTAGGAGAGGTGCTCCAGAGGAATACAATGTTTGCACAGTGACTGTGATGTTCATTATGCATAAATTAGGAACACCACAAGAATCACTTTATTGCTCCCCATAGTGTAAGAAAAGCCTGACTTGACACATTTGTTCAAAGCAAAGCATTTATTTAATCTATGGCTGCTTTTAACCAATTAGATACTGTCAGGCCGACAAAATTTTAACTATGATTTATTTTTGTTTTCCTTTAGAATAAATTTAACATTTTTAATCTAAATCTTTAATAAGATGCTGCAGCCTAACAAAATCAAGAAAAGTAATGGGGACTGAAAATGAGTTTATTTTCTCATAATTTATTGTTATGCCTTTTCATAAACAATCCATGTTTCCAACAAGAAACCTTTTTAAGGCAATACCTTAGTGCTTGAAAAAATAAGTAGTGGGTTTTATCTTTGCTTTATAATCAATTATAATTTGTATTTTTTTTTACTGTAACTGGTGGGTACTATTTTGAGCTATTTGATAAAATAAAGGTAGAAATAGCTATTTTAACAACTTTTATTTTATTTTTTGTATGTGAGAATTTGCCTACATATATGTACATGCATCATATATATGACTTCAATATGATGAAGCCAGAAAAGGACCCAGAGATAGTTAGAGATAGGTATGAGCTATCATGTGGGAGCTGGGAAAACAACATGGGTTCTTGACAGGAACATCTAGTCCTCTTAAATACTGAGATTTCTATGTAGTTTCTGAGTATTTTAAAAAATATTTTAGATAATTTATGTGGGTTGGGTCAATGTCTGTTTAATGGTAGCCCCAAGAAGCTAGATCAGGTGGCTAATCCCCAACTGGCCAAGTAAAGAGACAATTAATAATGAATGTCTATGAAGATGTCAGGAAGCATGGCAAGCAATTGTTACAGTGATACAACCATGTGTTTATTACTAACATGAAATTTATGTTTAAACAGAGGACAAAAGCTTTGACTGCCTATCGTCTCTACAAAATGTGGGTACTCATCGTATTAGTGGATAAGGATCTCAGTTGGGCTGCCAGGCCCTTTGCAACACATTTTGGGTTTAAACGATCATATTCTTCAACTTCCCTTCTTACAGAAGCTTGAGGTCTGTAAATGTAATTAATGGAGACACGTCACTGTAGAAAACTCCACAGCAGTGGCCCCGTGCTGTCCTGTTCTGTCTGCCCACATTCCATGAGCAGTGGTCCTGGGCTGTCCTGTGGGTCTATCTTTGATGTGACTGAATAGACAGCTGCAGAAAAATCTTTAAATGCACCACGATCTGTTTAAAAATTTGCATCATTACCTTAATATCATAGTTGTATAATCAAATGAGAAATATTAAGCAAAAATTCATTTTGCTTAATACTAGATGACCATTAGATAAAAGCTTTAAGTTATGTCTCATGTCATCTATAAAGCTTTATAACAAACTTGACACCATGTAAAAATGATTTTGTCTTATAAACATAAGATGTGTCAGTCATCAAAAAGCTGAAGATTCTAAAGCTGTCTTTAAAGAAGTGACATTTATTTGTATTTTACAGGGCACAATATAGGCTAAGCAATTGAGAATGAAGAAAAAGAGATTCCATCAGCCTTCATGGTATGTTCCATTGCTAGACTGATACGTTTATTTTAAATTTCTTTTTGACCAGCTTAAAAAAAGTTTAACGTAACAGCACAAAGTTCACCTACTAGGTAATTGAATATGATAAAACAAGTGGATATGAATAATTCTAATACAGTTTCTTATTTAGTAAGAAGCAAATATTTTCAAGAGTAACCATATTTTTTATTTCAAGTATATCACTACATTTGATTTATGTTCCATGTTGACATGCATTTATCAGTGGGACTATTTTGTGTTCCTAAATTTATCTTTTCTAAAATAGGAGCTGAATGTGACAGTCACCTATGTGATAATGAATTTTATAGGATTTTAAGACAAAATCCTAAGTTGATGGCCCTATTCTACCTTAAAAACAGAAAAAGTTACACTTATATTATCCTTCATTTATAAAAAAATCAACTTTAGTATGCAGGGTTCTGGCTCATCTGCTTAGGCTAGAGGGACAAATAAACAATTGTCCCAGAAGTATATAAAATAAAAAGGAGGAAAATAATATTGCCAAATATGAGGGTGTCTGCTGCCAGATCTGACAACTTGAGATTGATCCTTCAGAAGCCTATGGAGGAAATAGAAATGATTCCTATTAGCTGCCATTGGACTTCTACATACACACCACAACACAGATGCAATCACACACACATGCACACACACACAAACAAAATGGACAAAAGTGACAGAAGCAGTTGTGTAGCTAAAAGTCATGAATCTAAAAATAGTGTCTACTCCTTAGAAGAACATATATGTAAAATTAAGTTCATTTTACTAACGATTAGCTCTGTGACATTAACCTAGTCCTTTAACATCATACAGTTTCACTTGTCTAAAAAGTTGACACAACATATAACTCCACTGTTTACAAATTGGCATTCCCTTCCATGAGATTAATTACATAAAATTGTTAGTACTTGGTGACACTATTGCAGGATCGCAAGAAGTGCTATTTTTGTATAAACTGAAATTCAGTGGGCTAGGAGATGGCTCAGTGTGTAACAGTATTTGTTATGCAAGTAAACAGACTTGACTCCAAATTTCTAGCACCTATAAACAGAAATCAAGGGCTGAGTCATGAAAACAGGCAGATTTTAGCAACTGGCTAGGCAGTAAGTACATCTGAAAAGCAAGCTTTAGGTTAATTGTAAGATGTTTCAAAAAAGGTGGAGCTTGTCAGAGGAGATACCCAATATCCATCTTTGGCTTTCATGTTGCTCTACATTGGAGAAACATGATATTTGTAAGTAGCCATTGCATACACACACACACACATACACACACACACACATGCACATGTACATGCACACACACTCACCACACCGCAGCATATAGCATATAACTGCTTTGCACTGAATTCTTCTGAAAGACCCCGGGCTGGAGTTCCTGCTCAAGTCCTAGGAGACATGCACCCAAGAAACACGAAAAGCCATCTTGATGCAAATGCAGAGGTTGTTTATTCTTCGGGGGGGGGGGCGGTTCCTTTCCCAATCCAACTCACACAGGAGTCTAGGGAATCTGACCACGAGGCCCAGGGGTTAGGGGTTTTATAGGAAAAATGTCTGGGGAAACAAAGGAATTGGTGTGGCTATACATGATTGGCTATTTTAAATGTAGTTTGTGTAGATCAGAGTTGAGAATTCCTAAAAAGGGAGTGAAATTCCTAACAAAAGGGGAGAGTGCTATTCAAAGTTCATACTGACCCTTAGCAAACACTTAAGAAAGCCAAATGGCTCATGATTCATCAGTCAATGTCCGCCTAAACACGTCCCAGGCGCCTGGGTTCTGGGCACATCCCTTATCTTGTGTTTTATGATTTCCTGACCTGGCTTACTGGGCATCTCCTTACAATTTCTTTATTTCTGTGTTTCACACTTCCCTGGTCTGGGAGCCTCTAATAGCTTCTCCCTGGCTCAGTGTCCTCCTAACAGTTTACTTTGATCTGTATGCACAGGCCTGGCCCCTGTGGTTTTCAGTACTGGTCTCAAATTTAACTCTTTCAATCCCAGGCTTACGTGGGCAAGTTCATGCTGAATTTTTTATTTTCCTTTTCACTTCAAAATGCTGGTGATTTTACCTCCATCCTAGCTAAGCTGAGAGTTGATAGTTCTGCTGGACCAAAAAATGAATTGTAGGCCCGATTTTTGGATACAAACTTCCTGCTATGGTCAAAGCTATTTGACTTGAGTGAGTGACATCATTCTCAGCCCACAGAGAACAGGTTACATCCATTTAAGAAATGGTGTAGGTATTTTTTTTTTTGGTCCTTTCTCTAACTCCTTCACTGGGGACCCTGTACTCAGCTCGATGGATGGCTGTGAACCTCTACATCTGTGTAAGTCAGGTACTGTCAGAGCCTCTCAGGAGATAGCTATATTTAGGCTGGCTTACCCTTCCTTCAGTCCC
>NW_022196906.1:6046661-6054877 GCF_008632895.1 Mastomys coucha
CTTTCACCATCTCTTGATTTTTGGTGTTAGATGTTCTTAGTGACTCTGACCAGAGCTTGTCCTGTCCCAGACGCTCTGCAAGACCCCTGAGATGCGTGGGGCCTGTGCCTCCCAGCTGGCTGCTCTGGTCTTAGAAACTCACAGGAGAGAAGATGGCAGCTCTCACCGGAGACTCTGGGTCAAGGCAGTCCCTGGAGGCAGACCCTCCACTTGCAGGGAAGGGGCAGCTAAGGTCGCTGTTCCACCTCTGTCACTTGGAAGCTGAGTGGATCCTGTCCCTGCTGCCCTGCGGCTCCCCTGTGACTCGTGGGACCTGTGCCTCCCGTCTGGCTGCTCCAGGCTTAGGAACTCACCGGAGAGAAGATCTCTACATATGTTCTTAAAGATAATGTTAATAAATGCCACATAACCTCTGAATAGCCATTGAGTTCCCAAATAGTTACTTGGTTCAGAATTGTGTGGTAGGTGATTTTTCTGTAGAGCCATAATCAAATGTCAACTCACCCCAGACAGAGGATCAAGGGAAGCCTAAAGCACAAACGCTATTTAAGTTGAGGTTTGTGAAAAAAAAAAATGAATGGACTGGAGTTATTTACAGGAGCCTGGGTGAGGACTTAGATACAGGAGCGTGGGGGACTTTGAAAACCTTTTGCAGCATTTAGAGACAGCTCCACAGTCCAGAATCTTCTCTTCCAGATTATTGATTTAATAATCTTGAAGAGTAATAGTGTGAGTCTCCTAACTTTCTGACCTTACTAAGGCCTAAATTTAGTTTGCTTTAGTCTGAATTGCCTCTCTGCAGGAGGGAATGCCTCAATGGAGTTGAAAGCTATAGAGCTCTTTCACCTCATTTTAAATGATAATAGTATGGCCTTGCTTTCTCTTTTTTTCAGTGGTCTTAAAAACAAACAAAAAAAAATGTAAACGAAAAACAACAAAAGCCCTCACTTACATTGGATAGCTTCATTGTTGTGTTAGATTTAAAAGTTATAAATTTACCGCATACTCCAGTTTGTACCAAAAAAGAGTCAAAACTAACCAAGCATCAAATAATTTAACAATTTATGTTAATTTACTCATAATATTCAATATCATCTACTGTTAAGGTATATAAAAGATATTTGAGATAAAAATGGACGACGGAAATAGTGACATCAGTGATAGCTACACAAGTCTGAGGATTCAAGTTCTTCTCCAGAACTCATTAAAAAATCCCAGCTTCCAGTTGTGTACCTTTAATCACAAACTCAGGGAAGGCCAGAACAGGTAGAGTGCTCAGTCCCACTGACTGCGAAGCCTAGCCTAATCATTGTGTTCCAAGCTGATAAGATACTGGTCCAAACCAAAGAAGACAGATCCTGATTGACTTCTGGCCTCTGCAAGGATGTGTAAACAGGTACACCTGCACACAGGTGTGCCCGCACACATTCATATACACATCTACAAGATGTAATATAGTTTTATTGGTATAACTGAGCTTTTATTGGTGTAGATTATATAATTGTTATAGATGTGCAAATATAACATTACAGGTTGTGTGTGTGTGTGTGAGAGAGTGTATATGTGTGTGTGTGTGTGTATGTGCGAGAAAGAGAGAGAGAGAGAGAGAGAGAGAGAGAGAGAGAGAGAGAGAGAGAGAGAGAGAGAGAGAGAGATTTGGAAAGGTTAATTAACGTCCAGTGATGTCCTGTATATTTTTCTACCTTATCTTTTGAGTCTGAGCCTAGCACTGTACCTGAAGCTCACTGATTTGACCAGATTATCTGGCCCAATAAGCTTCACGCATCTGCATATCCTTTTTACCCTAGTGCTGTGGCTACAGGAACAGACCAGGATACTAGGACACTCCAGTCCTCAGGTGCAAATGACAGGCACATGAAACACTAGCCCACTTGATTTTACAACACATTTACTATGAATGAAGTTTTGCTCGTGACTTGACTTTATTTAATGATTCTTTGTCAGCATAGTTCTCTCCAAATAAATTATATTGTTTAAAGGCTTCATGATACATTAAAAACTGTTTGTGCATTATATGTATTGAATTTTAATGTAACTTGATGTAGACAATTGTATAACTCTTGTTTGTACTTCTCTCTATGAACACCTACTTAAATATGTAAACTCACCTGGTTTTGACCACCTATAGGAACTATCTCTCTGATAACTTCAAATGCCCAAATGCCAGTAATATTTGTTAACAGTGGTAGCAACATACAACAAATGCTGACTACATCATATAAAACATGGTTCCATAAGCTCAGATTTTTCTCTAGTTTTTAAAAACTAAAATATAGTGTAAGTAAATTATTTTTCTAAAAAGACAGACATGTTAAATTATCATATGGTATTATAGAGGAAAGTTCAAACTACCACATTGTTATAAAACTATGAAGCACACATTTGGAAGTATTAAGAACAATGTTTGAAAGAACTTATTCACTTAAAGTATGAGGTAATCACTAGCCTATAACCATTCTTCCCAGGGCTCATATTTTGGATTGCATTCTAGGATAGCACCACGGATGCAGATTCCTCTAGACATTCTCTTCTGTCACTCATCTGACATGAAGGACATTTCTCAGTAGGAATCCATCACATAGCACATTAGAATATAATTTTGTCTTTTAGTAATTTTAAAAGTATGCTAATGAATAAATAAACCTAGTATTATGGATATGTAGCATATTTAAAATGTGTGTTTTGTGTAAGTGATAATTAATGATGATTAGGACATGTGACAATTCATAGATTCATTGTTTTTATGCCATAAACATTTACATTGTATTCTTTTAATTTCTTTTACTTTTGATATTATAATTTAATTATATCTCCTTGTCCTTTTTCCCTTCTAAACCTTTTATACACCTCTTTGCTATCTTAAAAATTTATGCCCTCTTTTTCAATGATCTGTTTTAAAATTTGTATATGTAGATATGTATGTATGTATGTATGTATGTATGTATATATGTATGTATGTATGTGATATGTGCATGTGAGTGTATGTGTCTATATATTGGCAATATGCCTCAAATGCATTCAGATAGGAAGATGTTAAATAAAGATTTTACATACCTTTACAACGTAGAGATTATAATTGTGTTACTACAGTTTATTTTTTAAGATCATTGAGAGTAAGTGTGTAAGACCCTGTCAAGCCTTGGCTTACTGGAAACCCTCTGAGTGAATCACATGGAGCCTGATTGATGCAAAAAAGCAAGAGGATTTTTAATGTTCTAGTGCACTTGGACCATTCTAGACCCTAAGGAGAGGTGGTGACCCCACACAACTTGTTCAGTGAGCTTTTATACAATTTTCAGGGCAGCAGCCATTAGACACAATGTGATTGGCAAATCAGTGTGACTTTTTAAACTGATTGGTCTTCAGGGAATGAGGTGTCAAGGACTTCCCTTGTCTGAAGATGGGCAAAGGTCCACCCTAAAGAATGTGTCCCCACCTGCAGGTCACAGGTGGGTTCTCACCCTGTGATCTCAGGAATGTTAATTAGCCTTTCCCTTCTGGAGGGGCAAGAGTTCCACCACCTTCCAAAGTTCCTGAGCTTATCTTATTAAGGAAATTCCTGGCCTCCCAGTGTTTCTCTCAGATGTCCCTGTTTACTCGGATCTTACAAATGTAAAACTAATTCCTGTACCTCAGGCTTGAGGAGCATTATAGAAGAAGAATAAGAAAGACTGTATATATTTTTTTCTAACATAATATTTTTAGTGATGATTTGGGAATTTCACATAATGTACCCCAATCACACTCACTTCTCACCCACCAAAATAAGAAGAAAAATAAAAGCATATACCAAATATGAAGCTATTTTTCTTCAATGGCTTCCTGTATAGTTGTTGTTGTTGTTGACCTTTTTGGTGAAGGTAGTTTCCCAGAAAGCCTTCTATGTCTCTCATTCTCAACAAAGACAGTAGCATAGATATTACTAAACACAACCTGATCAGTTTATATAATGTAACTTGTTTGTATGTTTTTAGGGCTGAACATTTTGTAATGGGTAACCAATTTTCTGGGGGAACACTATTTCACCCACTATCATAATCCCTTGCTTGCCTATACTTTGAGTATGTTTAGGGCTTGTGGCCTTTGCCCCCTTTTGCCATCTGTTGCTGTCATCCTTATTCAGATCTTGTTTTGCACCCATGTTAGTAGGGCTTAATTGGTGTAGATTCTGATATTACTGGGAGACACTGACTAACAACAAATATTTTTGATCCTCTCGTTCTCAGAATCTTTCTGGTTCCCTTTCCCTGAGCCTTAGGCACAGGAATTGTCTTTACATTTTATTCTTAGTGATCCTAAAAAATAAACCATTCTTAGAATTATAACCTCTAGGTTGTAAATGTTTAATTCCTAACACAAATGTTAGGTGGCTCACAACTTCTTGTAGCACCATACATGTGCACACACACATACACACACACACACACACACACATTAATCCAAGCTAAATGAGGTATTAGTCAATGTTTTATATATCACCTATATATCTCTTGGCATATGGTGCTTCAAAAATTTTTGGCATAAAGTTAGAAATTCAAATTTGACTCTCCTGTGAGAATCTGCATCTTCTCCCATGATTCCTATCACCCAACTGCTATCCAAATGGCCATCTTTTACTGTAGGTTATATTGCTAGAGACTTGGGACCAGTAAGTTTTTTTAGATACTCTTTCCATACAGCTGATTTCAACCATTATTTTTCTTTGCTGTCAAGTTCTATAAATAACAAGAATTAGATGTAAACAGTTTTGCTATATACTGGGAAAGAGGCTCATTAAATATTTTTTCCCATTTTTAGAAGTGACTGCAAAGCAGAGATAGAAGTCACTCGTTATAGTGATCAGTCCTCACTAGGGATCCAATGTCTACACAGCCTGCATTTTTTCTATGTGCTTTCATTTATCACATTTTTAGGATTTAAATTAAAGTCTATTTCACAGCTGACCTTCACTCCATTATAGTGGCAGGGGTTTCTTCCTTTCTCTGTTTCTTTATTTCTTTCTTTGTTTCTTTCTCCTTTGTCAAAGCCTTCTTTATCAAGAATATTCAGTTGATTTTGGTTATTTATATGAAAGTATATTCAGTACATTATGATTTCTGATTTTTAGATTTTCTTTTTTGGCTATGGACTACTATTTCCTTCTCTAATAAAAATTAAGTACCCCCAGAAGAACAAAAATAAAGGGAGATGAGACTGTAATCAGCATATACTCTATGTGAAAATAATCAGTTGTCAATAAAAAGAAAAGGGGGGATAAAATTAGGAGACTTTTATTTCCCAACATTATTACAGCCATTTTGTGTAAATGTCACCACTCCCCTGGGAGAGAGAGGGATCATCATTCAAGAGGTCTTGTTGTTTTCAGACAGGACCTGGGTTTAGCGCTAGTACACCAGACTTTCTTTTCATTCTCTAAAATGTTTAGGGCAAAAATAGAACATCAAGGAGCCCACTGAACTTTCTTCTTTATAAACCGTATAGGATCAGATATTAAGTTCTATCAATTGGACACTGGTAAATACAGAGCTCATATAGGAAATATGCAAATTTACTCTTGAGACTAAGAGAAAAAAGTGATTAATACATTTTGGCACAATGTGAGTATAAATTTATATGTACATGTATATATCGGTCTCTCACTCTGTGTTTGTGGGGTGTGTGCGTGTGTATGTGTGTAATATACTGTCTTTGAAGTTTTGAAGAAATAATGTGCAGATGCTGAAAGGAAGTGCAGTATAAATTCTTGGGATTCATTTTGAAGGAATTTCAGAATTTCATTTCAGCTACACAGTTCAATATTCTTAAATCTTTCTAGTTTATATTCATATGAAAATTGGAATCTTTTACTTCAAAAGCCAAATCACTCTTTATTTTCAAATATAAGTATCAAGGAACCATCTGTTCAGCTAAAGAGTTTGACTATATGAATGTTCCTTGGAGGAATTCCTGTATCTCTCCCATTCAGGACAGCATCTCCTTCACTCAATTCTGCCTTCAGCTCTCAGAAATGATTTTCTCCTTTTATTTGAACCAATGATTCCATTCAGGAGTTTGACTTGTAGCTTCTCTAATTCTCAGCTTGCTGGTGATAACTACTCCATAGCACTTACTCTATCTATTGTTATATGTAGTTCTTTTCAGAAGAGAGAAAAGGATATAAATGTCAGAAATCTGGTTTTGTTTGTTTGGTTAGTTGGATTTTATTTTTTTGTCCTCCATGAATCTCATCAAACATCCATCTGACCGGTGGATCACTGCTCCTGTTTGTGACCCCTGGGGGAGCAGTCCAAAGTTCAGAACAAATGCAGTACCAATCTCTATGAGAGAGGAGTTGGGAAATAATATTGACAATTTTGATACTGCCAAGAAAAACCTTAAAATAATTAAAATACTCCTGTGCTATCTGCTGTGAATCTGACTGCTAGACTTCTCAGCACATAACCATGGTGGGATTCATTTTGTGCTTAAAGCTCTCCAGAGGAAATTTCTACTGTGGTTTTTTTTTCCACCAATTCTCTCTTTGATGACATTTCACAGAAGTTTGTATTGCATGGATTAAATTCAAAACCATTAATATGGATTCAAACCACTGAATCCCATCCAAGTGCAACTAATACTACTTGGAAACCTAGAATTCAAGCCAGGTGTTCTTTAAATATTAACACAATAAAATGATTGCCAACACAACAACTTCAATAGAAAATTTGGTCCATCCCAGAAAGCTTTGGGTGGTTGAATTATCTGACCGATCTCTTCCTTATTGGAACTATATCTTTGCAGCCACATCTAGGTTTAATAGAGGTAAAGACTAAGATAACAGTGGATGAATCTGTGCAAACTTGAGAATTAGAGCTCATATTTCCAAAAGCCACAATAGGCTGACCAGAAGTAGTAGGTACCTGTAATTCCAGCTCTTAGGACACAGAAACAAGAGTTTCCTGGAGCATGAAGTTGTTAACGCTAGACTAGTTAGACAAGCACATTTTGGGTTCATCTATAACCCCAATAAACAAAATTGAAAGCAATCAACAAAGACACCAATTGCCAACTTCTGGTCTTGATATATATACACACATGTGCACCATATACATATTGGTGCACACATGCAGACACACTTGTACTTATCATATACATGTGCAGAAATAAACAAAAGTCGAGAGCATCATCTTTTGTATAGCATTGGATGCCTTGGTTTATTTTTGTCAGCCACTTTTTCATGCAATCTATATGGGTTGACTCCAAAGTAAGTCTCACAATGGGTGGTTGTATTACCTGACAAATCTCTGGCTTATTGAGCCCACATCTTTACAGCCACATCTATGTTTAAGAACTCATTGATGTTGCATAGATGGTATGCAACGCATTCTTTTGTAAGCTTCAATGTAAGACCAGAACTGTCTTTCAAGGTCATAAGCATTCCCAAAGATACATGATAACCACTTCCTCTGTCTATATTTCTTCTATGCTCATCCTTAGACAATCTTTATGCTCATCCTTAGACAATCTTTATGAAACAACATCTAATTGCAAATAAAAATGTGATGTCAAAATCTAGCATCAAAGAGAATTTTGATAGTGTTTCTCATGATTGCTCTGCCTTCCATTCTTCAGTTATCAGCACTTACATGTGCATTTGCTTTGAGAAGTTCTGTGTTTCCTAATATGTCAGTATTCTGAGAAATTAGCTATATATGTTATCATCCACCACACTTCTTCACAAGTATAGCTATGCAAAGTTGAGAAGGCTTCTGATAACTATGCTGTCTTAGAGTCTAGGAACAGATTACCGAAAGCTGATGTGCCAACCACAGAAATCACCTAACATTGGCTCTAGTCCTAGATATCCCATATAAAACCACATGCTTGGTTTGACTTGTAGAATATTCACATATTGTTAAATAGAAAGTCACAATTATTTAGCTTTAGCAGAATTATAGAAATATATGGCAGCATTACATTGAGTTTGCATATTAATTTTCCCTTTAGGCATATTATCTATCATTGGTTACTGTCCCTATTTAATTGGTATTACTATTCCCTACTATGTTCTAAGCTTGTCAGGCTTGTCAGGCATTTGACATAATAGATCTTGATTAATGGAAACAATAAGTAAAAAAGCATGTATTATTAAGAGCCTTTAGCACTGATGATGTTGAAATTCCTAAATTCTTCAAATACTTGAGTATATTGCAAAA
>NW_022196906.1:6054887-6081805 GCF_008632895.1 Mastomys coucha
AAGAAGCACTCAAAATAAACTCTTCTACAAGCAATACTTAGTGAGGAGTATGTATATCCCTTTTCTTCAGGTTCCAACAGGAGTCTGGAAGGTGAGAGAAAATTAACAAGTCATGGGATAGTCAGACACAGATTATCTATCTTATCTATGGCACATCATTGTTTTAAAATTCTTTTGTGTAAATAAAGTACTTGAGTTAGCTCATCCTAAGTATTGATTTCCCATGTAACATCTAAATTCCCTTACTTTCACATTCAGTAATTTCAAAAAAAGATTTGAAAGAGTGTTGTAGAGGCTATATACTTGAATTAACCAAAAGGGGTGTGTATGTGTGTATGTGTGTGTGTGTATGTGTGTGTGTGTGTGTATGCATGTGTCTATGTGCACATATGAACACACAGGTGTACTATTATCCACAATTTTTTGTAATTTGAATTTGTAAGTTTAAAAATATCTATTATCAAACAAGTAACCACCAAATTAACAATGTAAATAAAAATCAAAAGATTCGCCCTATTAATGTACTATGAAATAATGTCGACATTTATATCTTAATTTATAGCTATGGTTATATCCATATTCATCTTTCTTTAAAGACATATTTTGATTGATGTTACTGTGGCAATTTATTTTAAGAGTACTTCAATAATATTTTCTAAATGGCTTATCAATTTTGAAGCTCTAATAGATCTAGAGTGAAAAAACAACTGCCATCATGCCTGGTTTTCATGAATAAATTTTACTGGAAGCCAGTCAGTCTAGTAAACTGCCAGATGAGCCATGGCTCCCATGACAGGTTAGGCCTAGAGTTGACAAATTTTCATAGAAGCCAAATAGTTGAGAACACCAAAATTCTACTATGGGCACATTAGGCAGAGTGCAAAACAGTGCCAAATCTTGTTTGATAGTAGTAAAGAAGCAATAACTGTGGTCATTTAATTAAGCTCATATATACAAGTTTCCATACATATTTATGAATATTCACTCAACTTATTTTTTACATTAATTAATGTACCACAATGATGCATATATGTTTCTACTATAGTTGATCATATTTTAATAAGCATTTAATTTATTTTTATGCTTGCATCTCACTTAAGATGGAATCTCTTGCCCTACTGCTTTTATTTATGTGTTTTAAAGTAATATTTTAATATTGTTCTGATATTTCAGATTTCTTTTTCTGTATCTTTTTTAACATCATGCTCAATACACAGTGATATGCTATGTTCTTGGATACTATGGATAGTATCTGGATTGAGAATATAGACAAACTTATTGCTTCCTTGGAAGAGCCTCCAAATTCACTTAGATGGTCTGAAGAGTCAGAACATAATGAATAACACGGCGAGGAACTGCAGAAACACTAACAAGAATTATTGGCTTGAAGTTTCAAAATCTATTCACATAATATGACATGTATGTTTGCTTTGAAATTATGACCTGTTACCTCCCCCTTCCCCTCAGCCATCAGACTTCTGCCCACTGCCTGAGTACGCCCACTGCCTGAGTACTCCCACAGCCTGAAGATCTTCTGAACCTGGGGACCTTGGCACCTGAACCTTTTTTGCAGTATGCAAATATCATGTAATCTAGAGATTTGGTTTCAGTTTCTCCTGTGACTATAAAAACCATGGCTTATTCTAAGTAAAGTGAAGTTTTGATTGGGCTATTTCAACTTGACTTTATGATTTCTCTTTGCATTTCGAACCCTCTACTTCAGGTTCTTTGTTCCCTCCTCTGAGAAAAGCCCAGTTCCTGAAACTGCAGGCAGTTTCAATGACCCTTTAGTCTCTGCTCTACACTTTATCTCCATATTTGCTCCTGTGAGTATTTTCTTCTTCAAGAAAGACCAAAGCACCCACACTTTGGTATTGAGCTTCATGTGGTCTGTGAATTGTATCCTGGTTATTTGGAACTTTTGGGCTAGTATCCACTTATCAGTGAGTGCATATCATGTTTTATTTTGCAATTGGGTTACCTCACTCAGAATGATATTTTTTTCTTCTATCTATTTGCCTAAGAATTTCATGAATTCATCGTTTTTAATAACTGAGTAGTACTCCATTGTGTAAATGTAGGACATTATCTGTATCCATTTCTCTGTTGAAGGACATCTGGGTTCTTTCCAGCTAAGGCCACCCAGAGACTGTCCCACCTGGGAATTCATCCCATATACAGTTACCAAACCCAGACACTATTGTGGAAGCCATGAAGTGCATCCTGAAAAGAACCTGATATGGCTGTCTCCTGAGAGGTCCTGCTAGAGCCTTACAAACACAGAAGCAGATATTAGCAGCCAAACATTGGACTGAGCTTAGGGTCCCTAACAGAGGAGTTAGAAAAAGGACTGAAGGAGTTGAAGGGGTTTGCAACCCCATAGGAAGAACAACAGTATCAACCAATCAGACTCTCCAGAACTCCCAGGGACTAAGCCATCAATAAAGGAGTACACATGGCTCCAGCTGCATATGTAGCAGAGGATGGCCTTGCCATGCACCAGTAGAAAGAGAGGTCCTTGGTCCTATGAAGGCTACATAGATTCCCAGTGTAGTGGAATGAAGGGTGTGGAGGTGGGAGTGGGTGGGTGGAGGAACATCCTCATAGAAGCAGGGGGATGGAAGATGTGATAGGGTGTTCCCTGGAAAGGGGATAACATTTGAAATGTAAATAAAGAAAATATCCAATAAAAAGAAAAAGAAAAAAATATGACCTAATCATAATGGCCCGAGTCAAATGCTGAGTCATGATTTTGGAAGGAAATTATCTCTGACATTGATTGCCAAAGTGAAAGACAAGCATTAATATAAAGGTTAGGAGTTAGTGCACTGGCATGTGCATGCTATGTTCACTTTATGCTTTTAATGACCATGAAATCAGGAGAATTACTTGATCAATTTAGTTGTGGACCTATGGGCATTAACTTTTAACATTTTTCCTTATATAAGAGAGTCAAAATAAAACCTTTGAACTTAAAACCCTGAGTGGTCCTAAATAATTTTGTTAACACTCATTTCTATTATTTACTTAATTATAATGAAACAGATGAAAACTTAGCAATTCAAAACAATGAGCTAATTTGACATTTTATAGCATATTTGAGATTGTAATATGGAGATAAAATATGAACAGGATGGTTATGTAACGTTAACTTTTTTTTCTATTTTTGTTATCCAAACAATTATGATATGGAATAAATCATAGTCTAACATGAGAGAAACATATATACCATCTATACTCAAGTACAGGAAAAGAGAACATTTTTCTCTTCTGAGTTTCCTGCCTGGTAGAAAAAATCAGCTTCTACATACTTCACGAATGTCCTGCCTTCCCTTTTAGGAAATGGGTGAGCTGCAATTTTCCAGCAAGCTGCTTCATCCAAAACTATGATCTCAATTCCATTCTATTTTTCCAATTCCCCAGAATATGATCTGACATTTTTTCTACATCCCCTATATTTCAATACTGTGTCCGTTTTATGCTGAATGACAGTGAGTACTTACAATGTGTCAGGAAACATGACCAGCACTTTCCACATTTCTTGACTCATGAATAATCATTAACCTGCTGGCTGTTATCAAAGGAGTAGCATCAGAATTTGAAACCAGTTAGTAAGGCTGCATCCTTTGTCACCTAAATTCCCTATTATTTATCATGGGCCTTCATTTTTAACTCATAAAATGATATCTCATCTCTAAACACCAAAGACAAAAGTCTCTGTCCCCTTTTCCAAGCACAGCCACAGTACTTTCTTATGTAGGTCAGCAGCAGCTTGTTTTGACACATGAAATCCTAAGCCAACACCTTGCTCAGGTGATAAGCAGCAGTTAGCATGACTGTTTACCCTTAGAAGGATAAATGAAGCCTTGGCACTCCTTTATATCATAAACCTTCCATTGTTTATTTCTCCTGACCAGAGAAAATAAATGCACCACAATACTGCACAATAAATGCACTCGAGCCCTCTGTAGGAGAGCCTCCCTGGCTCTCCGCATCCTCCTTACCTCTGTGTTCTTGCTGATTTCACAGTCATTTCATACTCTACTATTATCTTGAATACCTACACTGGAAGTGCTTTTATGCATATATCGTCAAGTTCACAAGACTGAAGTTTAATTCATTTTCTATGGATTAAGCTGAATGGCAGTTTCTGAATCAGAGACTAAAAGTGAGTCTTTGGTGTTAAATTTCCATAGCTGGTACACAGGTCACACGATTTAACCTTCTAGATTCAGTCAAGCATCTGAAACCTTGGGCTATAGTCCCATCATGCTGTTGTTACACTTTTTGGAACTTTATGGAAAGAAATACAGTTTCTGTTGGTAAGAGTGTTTATATTCACGTACAAAATTATCTGGAAGGCAAATGAGAGAAGGGGGTGGGTGGGTACCAGAGAGATGTGTTTACCTGTTGCAGGGTATTTGAACACGTTGTATACCCCAAGATTATGAACTGGAAAAAAAAATCTTGCTACAGTGTAGATCAGTCCTGGCACACACCTGTACATCAAAAGCCTTCAGTAAATGGTATCAAATGAAGTCAGTGATAGGTCAAGAGATAGAGCAAACAACCAGTTAACAGGGAGCAACCATAAGAAAATCCCGGAAAGAGAAAGGATGATCTTTGACATGAAGGGTACTTAAGGCAGAGTGGAGAAGAAGAAGCTTTTTCTTCCAGGGTGTCAGTGGAGTAGGAAGCTGGGTGCATTCTCTGCCTCTCTGAGCTAGCAGGCTTTCACCACAGTGTCCGGCTCCTGTGTCTTCATTTGGTAAATCGAATGTTTGGGATTGAATTTTAAAAACAACATTTCCTTTCTATGATTTTCGTGTAAGATTGCCATCATTGTGAATTTGTTTACATTGATTATGTTAGTTCAGATTTGTTGATCTTGCAATGATAAAAGTGTTTGCCATGGCATGGGGATATCCAGACATAGTGACTTATGTCAGTTATCCTAGCACTCAGAAGGCTCGGCACTAACTCTAAACCCACTTGCTATGCAGAGAGCATTGCATAGAATTTGAACATGAGATCAATCAGACAAGCACAGGCCTTGAACAATCTCAAGAAGCAGTGAGCCTCTAGAGCACACTAGCTCTAAGCATACACTGGGTAGAAAATATGAGGAAATTCATACAACAATTGGTAGGATAAGTACAAAAAAAAGGAAATTTTGTTTACACTTCTGACTCAGGCCATGATTTTGAGACAGGATGGAAGCTGCTATTGTAGACAAAGTCCCCTATGGCTAATCTAGTTGTTTTGATCTGTTTGGTAGCTTTTCAGAAGAATGACTTTGTTCTACTAGGGAAGAAAAATAGTAAGTGCTCACATCAAAGTTCCAGAAGGTTTTGGTTTTGTTTGTTTGTGTTTGTTTGTTTTTCTTTTTCCTTTTTTCTGGAGACACAGTTCTTGGGGAAACAGTACTAGGGAGAAATGTCAACCTGGTCAGGTATAGGCAAGCCCAGAAAGGCTGGTCTTCAACATGTTTCTAGCTCTTTGGTAGGCTACACTCAGTGCAGCAGGAACAAAAGCCTTGTAGGATAAACTACCTTTAGCGTCAGTGCTCCAGATTATTTCAGCTCATCTTTTAACAGATGAAACTGAGAAAAAAATGCGTTTTCCAGCCTTTCCTTCTATGTATATCTGTTTCCTTGCTTCTCTTTGTCAAGGAACCAAATATTTCTAGAAACATCTACCAGTGCCTGCAATACCAACAATCTAATATTAATTACCTGTTCCATTTACTCTTTTAAATTAACAAGTTACTTATAGTTAATTAGCATATTAGCAGGCTAATTAAAGAAAACAATTATAATGCCTGATTGGTCTATTTACAGAGAGTAAAGTGACCCACACTAGCTTTGCTCTGACAGGGGTAAATTTTGTCCTCCTCCTTTCCCTCCTGTGAACCCAGCAGATCCCCTTCGGAGCTGAGCTGTGAGAATGCTTGCAAGGTTGTTCTATCTACCCTGAAACTAAGGTAGACTAACCAACTATAGTGGATGATTTCTAATGTATGTCCCTGATGACAAAGAAAGGCATTTACTTCACAGGATCACCATAGTTGTTAATTCCAGAGGCAGGTGCGAGTGAGTGTTAGTTGAGCATGGATTCAGGGTTACTCACCATGTTTCCACATGGCTATGGATTCCATTGTGGATTTAGTAATTGAACAACAACAGACACTATAAACGAAGACACTTTTCAAATATATTGGACAGTATACTGGTAGGCAGGATATAGAAAAACAGAGAAATCTCAACTACAGACCTCATCACACAATGTGATGACAATATGTTTTTGATTGGTAGAAGTTACAGGTCCATTTGCATATTATAAAAGAATATACCTAACATTTATGAAGATGTGAAGTAACATACAGAGCATGGGAACAAACAACTATTAAAGGGGTTTTAAGTAGGACTCAAAATAATTTGCCACAGGAGTTGCAAATTCCCAACCTCTTCATACAAATGAAGTCCTAATTAGTTATTTAATTTTTCAGTAGTTTCATCTTCTTTTCTGGAACTCTCACATAAGTAAATGAGGTCTCTGCTGACTTATCCAAAGGTCCTTTGTGCCTTTTGCCCATTTTTTGTAGCTATATTTGTTTCACTGTATTAATTTCTATGTAAATTACTATTATTATTATTATTATTATTATTATTATTATTATTATTACTGATCATAGTACAACTAGTATTTTGGTCATAGAAACAATGTTTGTTTATCTTGCCTGTTCCTATGATTTAGAACCCAAGCTTTTAACAGTGGAACAATATCTCCAGCCCTAAACTAATGTAATTTTTAACAATACTTATCATTATAAATAAGTACAGTTTTCGTTATCCATCAAAAATTTCTTTCTATAACATGTACAAACTACTCAGAGATCCACAACTGGTTAAAATGCAGAGAATGGGAGATTACAGGGTCCCCAGCACCAAGCAATACACCTAAAACTGAGCCCCTGCTCCTAAGAGTGAGGGAAAATCAGAGAAGGGCTGGGAGAACAGAAAGGGTGGGGAGCCAGGAGGCTGCTGTGAGATACGGTCATCTAGACAAGAGAGGGAAGCCTTATCCATAAATTACAACAATGAATTTACCTAAACAAGACCTGGAAAATGACCATACCACCTGACTCACCAACTTGGATGTGGGAAATGTCACAGGGCCCCACCTCTAGATGAAGTGCTGTAGACAATCAAGGGCTACCTGAGAAAGGGAGGCTCAGTTGTTTTTAGGGTTGAGCCTGCTCATAGCTTATCCAATTCCAAGTGGTTGCCCCTAAACACATACACATATGAGCAACACTAAATAGACTTTCATACAAATAATATAGTTGAAATGTCTCTGCATTCCTAAAACCTGCCTAGCTAATATACCACCCAATATATATGAAAAGTATCTGTATTTATTCTTTTATTTTTGTTCAGCTAGCAAAAACACCATGGAATTGTTGCCATGTTAGAACATGGTAAATGTGTGTGTGTGTGTGTGTGTGTGTGTGTGTGTGTGTGTGTACAGGAAGCAGTATTGAATTTAAGAGACAGTTGTTTGGGCACACAGGGAGAGTGGGATGGGGAAAGGGAGGTGTAGAAAAGACTGAAATACAGTACTCATATATGAAATTCCCAAAAATATGTACTTTTTAACAAGGTTTTTATCTCAGAGAAGCAACATCCCTCATGCTGAGGTAGAAGTTATGTTTATACTTGTTTGTTTCCATGAACTTCTGCCTGTTCCCAGAGCTTTTGCATTATTATTAATAGACAATTCAAAAAGTATAGGGTAGATTTATAAATTTTCTTATTTTTGTCATTTTTGAAATCTTGACAAAATTATACCTATTAAATTACTTTTTTGTTTGTTTGCATTTAGTGTTTTCAATACTTTTTGTGAGATTATTTTATGATTTTTTTCCTTTCTACATGTAATTATTCTTAAAAGCCTGTATTCATTGGCTGTAAAATAAGTTCACTCTAAAATTTAGTTATTCTGATTAATTAAATTGATGAACTTTAAGATGTTCAGTTGAAGTAAATAAATTTTTAAAATTTATAACATCAATTTTTGTTTGTAAAAAGAGAATGAAACAATTAAAAATTTCAGGTCCTTAGAAATAATAATCATTATTTGATTAGTCCTGGATTATTTTTTAAAACATTCCACTGGCTCCTTTGAGAAGATTCAATGAGAAAAGGCTGAACCCCACAGGTGTGACTTGAGTTCAATTCCTGGACCCCAAAAAGTTGCTCTTTGACTTCCACACATGTGCTGTGGCGTGCACATCCACACACACACACACACACACACACACACACACACATACTGTAAATACACACAGATACAACAGAAAAATAATAAATAAAATTGAAAGTAAATATTTTGTAAGCAAGAGAATGTTTCTTCCCTTTGCTAGAGTGTAATTTGATTTAATATCTAAGATGAGATATTGCTGTTATTGCCTTTTATTTTACACTGATAAGAACCAAGATGGAATTCTAAAGACAATATAATTCTAGGTACCATGTCCATGAAGGTGTCACTTCTAAAAAGGTAAAGTATTATAGTATAGTGAAATAAATTAAGTAGCAGTCATGCCTTCGTTCATATTTAACACATCTCATCTTTAAATATCCTACAAATGGGATCCTTTGTAAATACTAGACAAATAACATTATAAAATATACAAATATCATCTACAAATATGAGAATGTTATTTTAATTTAAAACAAAATATGAATACATTTAATTCCTGATGATAATGGACATAGACTTAAAGTTATGCATGTTGTATTATGAATAATGATCCTGGCATGTGGAAGTCTGGACTACCTGAGTGGCTATTCTTAGCTTCAGTTCTCACCATACAAACATCATGTAAAACCTCTAATTCCATAGACCTTTTGTGAGTCATGAACACAGAACACAGGCACTAACCACTAGATGATGTGGTAACTCCTGAATTGTTATCCACAATGTATATCACAGCTTTGAAAGAAGGCAGAAAAACTTGTCCTTAGGGATTTCTGCACGCTGGTATGTTAAAATCTGCTTGCCTTTTTCTATTGCCTCTTTATTTGCCACACTTGACACTGCAGAGACAAGTCAGAGTGCATAGTGCAGTTACTCACCCAAGAGCCCCCACTGCATTTCCTGGTAACAGCCACTTTTATTATGCTCACTGGTTTTGAGAAATGCATGGATTTTCACTATGACATCTTAATCCCAGAAAATCAAAATATGTTTAAAAGTAAGATATTATTTTTTCAAACTAGACAATTATATTTTATCTGGGGTTGTTTCTACAATTGTATAATCCATTTATGTCCATTTTGGTAACAATTCGTAATTACTCAGTAGCTCTGCAATAACACTGGAAACATGCAGGTGATGGTAAGGGAATATAAAACAAACATACTTGGGTTTCTAGCAGAAAGTTGGGAGGATTCTATCAGGAAAAGGTACCAGGTACCATGTTTCATGGCAGATGGCACAGCTGTACCCCTGAGCAACATTCCTGATTCAAGAAGTCACTAGTTTACTTAGGAAACAGGCTTGCTTTGCTTCCCATTTCTACTTCTTGAAATCTGAGTCAAGGAAGGCACAGAATTCAAACATATCTCACAAACTTTGAAATACCTATACCCAGAACTTAGTAATTTTTTAAGTGAAAGAAAGTATTGCAATACAGGACCGATCAAACACACGTGAGTTGTTCACTAAATGGAATCCCATCAAAGGAAAAACTAACAAAAGGTGTGTCATTGTCCCACAAAATGATCTGGGGCTGGAAGCTCAAGTGAGCAGGTCAGCTACAGGAAGTATATACAGGTTGCTTTTAGGTGTATAGAAAGCTTGGAACCACATTGTGAAATAGATTTAGGAATCTGTCTATCAAGCCAGTAACGTTCATTGTCTCAAAGGGAGAACCAAGTAATTTTAAAAAATGCTTTGACATGTTATCGTACAGTTTTAAAAAGTTGACTGATAACAACAAATTGAAAAGATTGAAAATGGGAAATAATGGGGGGGTGGTGAGCAGAGGGAGTGGGAGGGGACAGGGTTTTTTGTTGTTGTTATTTTTATTTTATTTCTTTTTTTTGAGGGGAAACTGAGGAAAAGAGATATCATATGACATGTATGAAAAGAAATATCTAATAAAAATGGAAAAAATGAAAATGGGAAATAATATAAGTACGAGATATTGGCAACTGAGTTCTTAGTACTAGCCTTCCTGTTACATCCAATTTCTCTTTTCCAAATATCAGTTACCAGAGGTCATCCACAGTCAATGCATAGTAAGTGGAAAATTACAGAAATAAATAATGTGTAGGCTTTAAGTTGCATGCCACTGTAAATATCACTTATGCATTTGTTGCACATCACATAAGATTATTAGGTCACCTGTCATAGCTCCACAACTCTGTGTTTAAAGTTCCTTTGTATTGTGGCCCAAAGCTGTGTTCCAATGCCTGTGCATGCCCCCTACTTCATTTCAGTGTTCAGACATTGAGAATTCTCACTTCCTCATCAAGACAAGAACAGTAACAAAAGGCATTTTTTAGAGAGATGGCCAGAAAAAGAGAGAGCAAGAGTATATATTCAATACTCCCAGAACATTTATTATGGTGTACATATTTATATACATATTATTATGATTTCATAAAAATCATATGTTAGTACCAGTTATTGTCAATCTTTGCCTATCCTAACTTATATTATTTTATTGTAAGGATGATGAAACATCTTTTGTTACTACTTATACATGTGGTTCAAAAGTCCTGGGGACTGCAGTAAGTGCTGTGTCTTAAGGATCCTCCCCTGAGAAAGAATAAGCAATTGCTGGTGCTGGTTCAGTGTTGCCCCCACAAGGAAGAAATCTCTTGTAAACTGTGAGAGAAAGTTTGAGGGAACAGCAAAGTCTATAGCAGGATGCTCAACCAGAATTAACATTCTTCAAACACTGTTTAAGACTTCATAGTTAAATAAAATTAACAGTTAGGTTTCTACTTCTTCTGTTTCAATTAATGATTTTTGTACTGTTGCCTAAAACCAAATACATCTGTATGAGTCCATTTGCATCATTTCTATCTTATGTATCTCAAGCTTCTTAAGTCTTCTTGTTTCCTTCAGTTTACACATTGTAATATTTAATGGATGGAGGACCAAATGGTTATAGACAAACTACTATGTTCTAAAAACTACTCTAAGGTAGAAGTGTTCAAAAACTAAGCCAACTGGCTACTCTCCCAGCAAGCACAGAAGTAGACAAAAGAGACTTGAATGTGTGTGGGTGCTCTGGGGGAAATTCAAGGTAGAGAGTATCATCAAAGAAATGAAGGTGCTACATTAAACAGGGTAACCACTGTGAGCTTCAATGAGAACACAGAAGAGGTCCCAAGGGTCCCTAAGTACACCATAGCTGGTAATTGAGAGTGCAACGAAGCAACCACTACAACAGCCTGAGAAGGACTGACCATGTTTGGGAATGACACGTCACTGGACAGAATGAGCAAGGCAATGAAGAACTTTAGTGAATTGTCTGTGAGTGGGCAAGCTTGTGTGTGAGCACAATATCAACTACAATTTTGACCAACGCAAGGAGTTGCTATTGTAAATAAATTTACATAAGAATGAACCATACCCATACTCTGTTCATTAGTTCTTATGTAGAGCTGATTCCAAAACACACACACACACACACACACACACACACACACGTACATACACACACAGTGGGGCGTTGGGGGAGAGGGAGAGAGGAAAAGGGAGAGACAGAGACAGAGACAGAGAATTGATAATTACATCAGGTAATATAACTTCCACCATGTATAGACTGTGACAGTGTAGTACTTACAGCTTGGTTACACATACTGCCATTGTACAAGCTTTAAGAATTATTTGCTTCCTTTTGTAAATGAATTGGAAGCTGAATGCTAGGCCCATCTCTGTTTGTTTGTTGTTTCATTTTATAGATGTAACCATGATACAAGTTTAAAGTTATTATTATTTTTAATTGGGTATCCTGGGAGATATTTAGCTACATCATTCTTCAAAAGAATCCTCTGCTTTCTAGAGATTATATTATGGAAATAGCATCGAGATGATAATCAATTAAGCAGTATTCAAATTAAGAAATTCCTGAAGCTTCACTTGACAAAACATTCAGAAAATAAAAGGTTCAAACAATAAAAACTTCCATTTACTGATCCAAGATATTAAGAGAAAAAATCAAGAAAAATCAAGTCATTTTTATGGCTTGAGCAACATTTGATCGATGAGGATTCAGAGATTATTATATATTAATGAAGATTACTGCCATGGTTTCAATGTTAGACAACTACACAGTTTGAAGGTAGATTCCTAGAAAAGAGGAAATAAGGATTCCTGAGGGCAGAAATTATTGGAAATTATAGAAAATAGCTTGAAGAAGAAGAGTGAGAATTTTTAGGGAAGAGTATCCTGACAAAGAAACAGGTGTTTGATGTGCAGCAGAAAAGCAGAGTGTGCAGAGCAGAGGACAAAGCCTCTGAGCCTGATGCTCAGGGGCTCTCTAGAACTGCCAGGGGTTCAGGGACTCCCCGAATGGCCTAACTCTCAGGGGCTCCCCCGAACCACCCGGGGCTCAGGTGTTCTCCAGAACAGCTTGGGTATCAAGAGCTCCAGAGAACAGCCAAGGCCTCAGGGGCTTCCTTGCATGGCCTGGGATAATCACTTGGGGCTCTAGTGCTGACAAACAGAATTGGAGACTGGAAGAGTCAAAGGCTTTTGAAAACCCTGTTTACAAGAATGCGAATATAAACAGGGTGATAAGAAGAGAGGGGTTTATTGAAGAAGAACAAAGAAAACAAGGCAGTACAAACGGACACCATATCCATAAAACTAAGTCTCAAATGGGAATGCTTATTAACCAGACCATTCATGGTTCCAAGGAATCATGAGTTAACAAAGTCAAGGCTGACTGTGACGTTCCTTCAGTTATTCTGAGTGGGAGAATCATTAAACCAAATGTAACAAAGCCTTGTATTTAGGCAGAATTTTATAGAAGATATTCACACATATGTTAGAATGTCCAAAAGTAATAAACTACAAATAAACCAGTGTGCATCATCTCACAGATTTAAGAGATCAAGAAATTCTATCAGTAATGAAAGTGTCAACAGCCCATACATGGATGACATCTGCAGAGTAAAACAGAAAATTATCTCAATGAAAGATGCCTTAGAATATGCTGAAGTTGGACTGCCTGTGTTAAGAATCCTACTTACTTTAGCTATATCTATTTGAGCAATATAAGAAGTTGCACTGTACATATTTGATTATTTTAAAAACACATACCTACTTTTAGCTCTTTACACTCCCTAGAATTGAAAAGCTGTAATATCTACTGTTTGGACATAGAATACAAGAACTCCGTGTTTGCTGAGGTATCACCTGGGACATACAGCTTGTCACCTCTGCTGAATTCTTTGGGAATTGGAGGTAACACTAACACTGAGCCTCAACAACAATAGGCGACACTGGGATAATCCTGCTTGTCAGAGTATTTTTTTAAGTAGCCCTTGTTCTTGGAGATATACATTTCACATAATTTTAAGGAGGGAAATTAATGCATCTCCTTTGCCTCTGTTCAAATATGTTCTCACTCCACCTGAGAAGGAATGGGAATTAAACATTAGCGTTATTTCAAAAGTTTGTTTTTATAAAATTTAAGCATAGAATCAGCAAGGCAGTCTAAACATTGAACGTGGTTAGTTCTTCACAAGTGCTGCCCTTGCAGAACCATTCGATACTAAAATGTCTTCATCAATTTGCAGAGTTGTGCTTTATGACCCCACACCCAGCTAGCACAGCCCTCTCCTACCTACTGAGAGCCATAACAGAGTTTGCCTTTGTTGCCACAGGAGTCAGAAGAGATGTTAAGATTCTCATTGTGAATCTGTTCTGAGATTTATGAACTTGTGATAAGTCTAATTGTAAATTAAACCAAATGCACCTCTACCACAGATAGAAACATACTTGTGGAAAAAAATAAAGTTGACTATGTAGAACTATGAATAGATTATAGCTTTAAAGGAACATGGTGATGATTATAACTATTTCAACAAAGTGGTAAATGCCAAAAGGATTTCTAAAGACTTTGTTTTAAAAATTATGTGTATTTGTGTGTGTCTGGTGGTAAGTGCACATGGATGTGAATGCTCATGGGATACTGTGACTTTTTTATTATTATTTTTGCTGTGTCTGGAAAATCAACATTTCATATTTAGCTTTGGGATAGAACAAACTTCTTTTAACAATTGTTCAATGCCCCAGTGTAGGGGAATGCCAGGGCGAGAAGACTGGAGTGAGTGGGTGGGTGGGGAGCACCCTCATAAAGGTAGGGAGAAGGGGGTAGGAATAGGGAGTTTTGAACGGGGCAACCTGGAAAGGGTAAAACATTTGGAATGTAAATAAGGAAAATATTCAACAAAAAATGAAGCTGGGAAAAAAAGATAGTTATAAGGATGTATAACATGTCATAATATATTATTTATATATGCCTATTAAAAACAATTGTGTAAATGTGCAAATATAAATTTCTCCTTCCCTTGGCATTCTCCTCTAAATATAACTTTTATACCAGGGGCCCTAATTTATGATGAGAAATATCAAATCAAGGATGCTTTTTACTTCATGTGAGTATGCATGGTTATGTATGTATGTATGTATAGCTATGTATGTATGTATGTATGTATGTATGTATGTATGTATATTTATATCGATATGTGTAGTGAGTGCAGGTATAGAAGAGGCAGGTGCCCTGGAGATCAAAAGACAAGCAGATTGAGTCTCTCAGTGTGGTTGCTGGTGAACTGAATTCTCCAGCTCCAGTTTTTATCTTGTGTCATTGTTTCCAATCTAGATCTCTATGACCAGCAACTTCAGTGAAGTGGCTGGATATAAAATTAATTCAAATAAATCAGTAGCCTTCCTTTATACAAAAGATAAACAGGCTGAGAAAGAAATTAGGAAAACAACTCCCTTTACAACAGCCACAAATAATATAAAATATCTGGGGGTAAAGCAGACCAAACAAGTGAAAGACCTGTATGACAATAACTTCAAGTCTCTCAAGAAAGAAGTTGAAGAAGATCTCAGAAAATGGAGAGATCTCCATGCTCATGGATTGGCAGAATTAACATAGTAAAACTGGCTACCCTACCAAAGGCAATCTAAAGATTCAATGCAATCCCCATCAAAATCCCAACACAATTTTTCAAAGATATGGAAAGAGCAATACTCAAATTCATCTGGAAAGAAAAAAAAAAACCAGAATAGTGAAAACAAGTGGCCCTGGCTCTCCTGGAACTCACTCTGTAGACGAGGCTGGCCTCGAACTCAGAAATCCGCCTGCCTCTGCCTCCCAAGTGCTGGGATTAAAGGTGTGCTCCACCACTGCCCAGCGAAAACAATTCTTAATAAAAGAACAGCTAGGGGAAATCACCATCCCTGACCTCAAGCTGTACTACAAAGCAATAGTGATAAAAACTGCATGGTATTGACACAGAAACAGACCTGTTGATCAATGGAATAGAATTGAGGACCCAGAAATAAAACCACACACTTACAGTCACTTGATTGTTGACAAAGATCCAAAAATATACAATGGATAAAAAAAAGCATCTTCAATAAATGGTGCTGGTCTAACTGTCTGTCTATATGTAGAAGAATGAAAATAAACCCATATTTGTTACCTTGTACAAAGCTCAAGCCCAAGTGGATCAAGGACCTCAACATAAAACCAGATACATTGAATCTAATAGAAAAGAAAGTCGAAAGAGCCTTGAACTCATCATTGGCACAGGGGTAAATTTCCTAATTAGAACTCCAATAGCTCATGCTCTAAGATCAAGAATTGATTAATGGGGCTTCATGAAACTGGAAAGCTTCTGTAAGGCAAAGGGTATAGTCAATGAGACAAATCGACACCCTTCAGAGTGGAAAAAATCAACTAACCTCACATCCAATAGAGGACTAACATCCAAAATATATAAAGAACTCAAAAAGTTAATCATCAAAAACCCAAACACCCAATCAATAATGGGGTATTGAACTAAATCGAGAATTCACAACTGAAAAATCTCAAATGGCTGAGAAGCACTTAAAGAAATGTTCAAAGTTCTTAGTGATCAGAGAAATGCAAATCAAAAGTATCCTGAAATTCCACCTTACACCAATCATAATGGCTAAGATCAAAACTTCACATGACAACATATGTTGGAGAGGATGTGGAGAAAGAGGAACACTCCTCCATTGCTGGAGGTTTTGCAAATTGGTATAACCACTCTGGAAATCAGTCTGGAGGTTCCTCAGAAAATTGGAAATAGATTTACCTGAAGATCAAGCTATACCACTCTTGGGAATATAACCAAAAGATGCCCCACTGTGCAACAGGGGCACCTATTTCACTATGTTCATAGCATCCATATTTATAACATCCAGAAGCTGGAAACAACCTAGATGTCCCCCAACAAAACAACAGATACAGAAACTGTGGTTCATTTATACAATGGAATACTACTCAGCTATTAAGAAAGAGGAAATTCTGAGTTTTGCTGGCAAGTCGATGGAACTAGAAAATATCATCCTGAGTGAGTGCATGGTATGTACTCACTAATAAGTAGATAGTAAAAACAAAAAGTACAGAATACACAAGATACAGTCCTCAGAACTCAAAAAGGTCAACAAGCTGAAGTGCCCAAGTGAGGATGCCTCTGTTTCACTTGGGAGAGAGAAGAAAGCAATCACAAGTGGGGAGGGAGGCAGGGACATGGGAGGGAAAAGTGGACGGGAGGGGTGCAGTGAGGGGTAGAGGGGAATCTGATCTGGTATTGTGTAAGGGAAAAGGACTGAAGCCCTGAGGGCCAGCAGAAGGAATGGAAGCAGGCTACCTCAGGAAATAGGAGGATAGGGGGACTCTCCAGAAAGACCCAGAAACCTGGGAGGTGAGAGACTCTTAGGAATCAAAAGGTGGGATCTTAGGTGAAATACTAGACAGTAGGGAGAGGGAAATCATAGAGTCCACCTCCAGTAGGAAGACAGGTCATTAAGTAAGGGGTGGGGTTGCCATCCTACATTCACAGCTCTGACCCATAATTGTTCATGTCTGAAAGAATTATAGGGATGGAAATGGAGAGGAACCTGAGGAAAAGAAGTTCCAGCGACAGGCCCAAAGTGGAATCCAGCTCAAAGGGACGTCCAAAAGGCCTGACACTATTACTAAGGCTATGGAGCCCTCCCAAAAAGCATGACCACACTCAGGAAGACCCAACAAGCAGCTGAAAGAGTCAGATGCAGATATTTGCACCCAACCAATGGACAGAAGCAGCTGACCCCTGTTGTTCAATTAGGGAAGGCTGAACGAAGCTAAGAAGAAGGGCTATCCTGTAGGAGGACCAGCAGTCTCAATTAATCTGGACCCTGAGATCTTTCAAACATTGGACCACCTAACAAACAGCACTCACCAGGTGATATGAGGACCCCAATACACACACAGCAGAGGACTTCTGGGTCTGTCTTTATTTAGAGATGATGTACCTAAACCTCAAGACACTGGAGGCCCCAGGGAGTTTAGAGGTCAGGTGGTATGTGGGGTGGAGGCATCTACATGGAGACAGGAGAGTTGGGGAGGAAGTGTGGGATACGAACCAGTTGGAGGGTGGATTGGGGGGCAGGGAATGGAATATGGAGTGTAAAAAAACTCTTAATTTATAAAATAATGATAATAATAATAATAATAGGATCCTCATGAATATATCAGAATCACACCTATCTATAAGGTGTGAAAAGACTAGAAATCTAATCAGAATAGAATTTTTATGTCCCTAGGCTATGCTCAGAGGGTTTGGATTTCAATTTATTGTTAAAAACTGGTTGGTATAACCTAAGGATAGAGAGTGAGAGAGGAAAGGGAGGGTCAAAAGCAGTGACTGAATTACTTGGAATTAAGCCTACACATAGAAATCTTTCCATTTTTCCCTTTTTCTGGTAAGAATTGTAAGCCTCTACTTCTGTATTAGTCAGACACTGGCAGAGCCTCTCAGGAGACTGCTATATTAAGCAATCAGTGCTATGTCAGTAAGCACTTGCTGGCATCCACAATAGTGTCTGGTCTTAGTGATTGAATATGGGATTATTCAACTATTCCCAGGTAGAGCAGTCTCTAGATTGTCCTTCCTTCTGTTTCTGCTCCATACTTTGTCTCTGCAACTCCTTCCATGGGTATTTTGTTCCCCCTTCTAAGAAGGATCGAAGTAACCACACTTTGGTCTTCCTTTTTCTTGAGTTTCTTGTGGTTTGTGTATTGTATCTTGGGTATTCCAAGCTTCTGGGCTAATATCCACTTATCATTGAGTGCATACCATGTGTGTTCTTTGTGATTGGGTTACTTCACTCAGGATGATATCCTCCAGATCCATCCATCTGCCTAAGAATTTCATAAATTCATTGTTTTTAATAGCTGAGTAGTACTCCATTGTAGATGTACCACATTTTCTGTATCCATTCCTTTGTTGAGGGACATCTGGGTTGTTTCCAGTTTCTGGCCATTATAAATAAGGCTGCTATGAACAGGCTCATAGCCATCCATTGGACAGAGCACAGGGTTCCTATTGAAGGAGCTAGAGAATGGACCCAAAGGAGCTGAAAGCTTTGCAGCCCCATAGAAGGAACAACAATATGAACTAACTAGTACCTTCAGAGTTCCCAGGGACTAAACCACCAACCAAAGAGTACACATGTTGGGACTCATGGCTACAACTGCATATATAGTAGAGGATGGCCTAGTTGGTCATCAAAGGGAGGAGAGGCCCTTTGTCCTGTGAAGGTTCTATGCCCCAGTGTAGGGAAATGCCAGGGCCAGGAAGCAGGGGCAAGGGGCAGGGAGCAGGGGGCAGGGGGAGGGAACATGTTTTTTTTGTTTTGTTTTGTTTTCAGAGGGGAAACCAGGAAAGGAGACATCATTTGAAATGTAAATAAAGAAAATATCTTATTAAAAAAAGAATTGTAAAAGTTTTTTTTTCAAAGTGCCACTAAATGGCCATTTAGTTATTATTTAATGGGTATTGGGGCCAAATTTAGCCTGTGAATTTGGAAGTCTGTAAGACCAGGACACATCCCAATAGGGAGCCTAAGAATTAGCAGCGAAGATATTTCCTTTTGATTGAGAGTAGAAGCTATTAATTATCCCTACCAGTGTCCTGAGGTAATTACTAGTAATGACAGCCAGGCCAGATCATCAGGTCATCATATAATGAACTGGGATTTGAGCTCAGGCCAGTGCCCAAGTGGTGATGAGGAGAATGATCTCCCTAGGCCTAGGATTTCCCAGCAGGGAGAAAGAAAATCACCTCCTCAAAAGAGAAAAATCTTACCCAAGAGAAGAACTCCTAAATGCGTCAGCAAGAAGGCCAGTGGATAACTCTGTCCTCAAGAATACTAGAAGGTGGCTGTGAGCTCAACAGCCTTCCCTAGGTACCTGGGGCCATTTACACTAAACTCTGGGTGGGGGAATGCTCATCAATTTGTAAGTGTTTGGATAGAGGTCTGGGAACCCAATGCCTGGACAGTCCATGTGGCAAGAAGTGTGAACCTTCGCTAAATCAGTCATGGCACCAAATGTTGTGTTTTATAAAAAGCCAAGTGTATATTTTGTAAAGTTCAGTGTGGTGAGTTGGAAGAGGTGCCTAGGCAGACATGGGGAGAGGCGTTGAGGAGGGAGTAGAGACAGAGAAAGAGAGAGAGGGAGAGGGAGAGGGAGAGAGGGAGGGAGAGAGAGAGAGAGAGAGAGAGAGAGAGAGAGAGAGAGAGAGAGAGAGAGAGAGAGCAAAACCCTCCATTTTATAGCAAGCTGAGCCTACCTAGATATTACTAGGTAACTGTTGGGTGGATCCTAGAAGGAAGTCTAGCAAATATAGAACTAAGATCCACAGAATCCTTCCCCACCACTCTCGCATGTTAACTCCTTTGAAGACAGGAGCATGTTGATAATTTGACCTCAGCTACAGCACTGCTGAATAGAAAGACAGTAATTGACCTGTCATTGCCTTAGTGCAAATTACCCAACTATTGGTAATTTGTCATTTGTTGTTTGTGCTAGTTGAGAGAAGATTCTGAGAATAAGCGACTATGTTCATTTTAAACATCCTCAGAGATGTCTTTCCAGGGTCAGGCTGGACCAAGCCTTGTTCCAAGAGAAGGGAAGGAAGCAACAAACACCTGAGGCTGTTGAATCAGCTAGAAGTTAAACAATTCCAAAGGATATTTCTATTGTGTCATTCATGGTATAAAAATGCTTTCAGTGGGGACAAGAAAGCAGAAGCCCATCAATCAATGGAGAGTTTCAATCTGGAACTTTGGCATCATGCTGCCTTTCCAGTTTTATAAGCTAAGTGTTTTAAGCATCCACTTTGATGACAGTACCTTCGTTTGTTCTTGTCATTGAACTACTTTAGCTGTCTCACTGTTATGTGAGTGCTGGACAATAAAAATATTTTATCTCTACTTGGTACTTGCTATTTTCTTTTCTTTCATTAGCTATATACTTAGTAAATTAAAATCACGCCTACCCTAGATCATTCCTCATAAGGAACAGAAGCAAAAATACTGAAGCAAAACTGATCCACTGTGCACAATTTGTGATGAGGAGCAGTTGATAGGAGGAAGGCTGGAGAGAAGACAGTAGATTCTAATTACGGAGGAGGATAGACAGAAGGTCAAAGTAAAAGCCAGTTAGACTGACTGAAGCCAGACTGGTGGCTCTGTCAGGTAGAGGAGCACAGTGGAAAGCTATATTTAAGTATCAGTGTTTTGCTCTGTTTCCCTGCTCCTGCTGTGTAAATAAACCAATACCCTGCAGCTGTTAGGATTCTAGTGTGAATGGAGATGAAATTCTCTCTACAAATTTGCTTTCTGGTGAGGAAAAAATGCATAAACAAATACTTAAGCAAAATGGTGATAAGTGGCCAGAAGGTAGCATGCAGTGGATTATAACACATGTATGTTGCTTTCTATAATAGGGTATGTTATATCCTAGATTATAGAGTTGTGAATTAACTCCTGGGTAAATAAATGAATAAATAAATAAATAAATAAAGGTAGAGTGATTTGCTGGGTAACATCGAATGTCCGTCACAGCTATGATTTTGGTTAACTTTGTGGTTGTGGTAATTTATGTTCTCACCACTGTGCCTTTCTAGAGCACAAAGACCCCCACCACATCTCTAGACTCTTTTATTGAGGCTAGGACACAACTTGGTTGGTGAAGTGATTAATTTGCCATGGTCAGGACCCAAGCATGATGTTCTGAAAAGACCAACAACTTGTTTGATGGTGTACTCCTGTAAATCAGTGTTGGTAGATGAGAGAAAAGGACCATAAAGCTTGCTGAATGACCAAGCTAGCCTGTTTGTCAGGTACCAGGCTAAGGAGGCTAGACTCTGGGTCTAGAGAAGGTCATATCTGACTTCTGGTTATAACATTTATAGTTTTGCATATGTTCTTCCACATAGTCCAGCCATATGAATATACACACATGTATATATTCATATATTCTCACATAGACACACACAGGCACACCATTTTATTAATTATTATTTGAACAATTTCAAAAACATGGATTGTAAGAAACACTTTCAGATAGTGGAGTTTGGCATGAAAAACTCCTTGTTCCCAATAGCGTGATAAGAAAACATACAAACTATCAGACCGAAGTGAAGAATTTATTGAAAACAATGCTTCTGTCAAAGTCTGACAGACATGTCATGGACACCTTTGAGGCTCTCTGGCTTACTAGTCACCCAGAGCAATCAATTCTGATAGGTCCCCTTCAACATGAAGACACGTTTTTGGGATCCTGACCTTATTAGGGAACAGCCCGTGCATGTGGAGAGCAGGATTAGCTGTCAGCCACCTCATCAAAAAAAAAGACAACAGAATGCTCTGAGCTATATTCTCAAATATGCTGGATGCTGCTTTTAGTGATTTTAACAGTATGAAATATTTTGTTCTCAATCAAAGCAAATGTTAAATAATTATGATACAAATTGCTCAGCAAAGAATAATGGAACCCTAGTATTGTGGTTGTCTTTCCTATGAGAAATCACCTAGAGCATCAATAAAAGTCAAATACTGTCAAATTCTATTCCTTGGCCAAATTTTTCTGTCCTCAGGGAACAGCTGTCAGAGGTTCCTTGACTAACATGTAGACAAAGTGGTAAATTCGATTGAGTACTCTTAATGAATAAAGTCAGCTGAATAAATATTTGCTGACTTCACTAGAAGAAAGAAAAAGCACTTCACACTTTCCTTGCATTTTAATGTTTATGTAAAATAAAAGTGAGGAAAAAAGATTGTAATTAAAAATGGCCATCTGTACATTGCAACCCACAAAGGAGGGAGGCTGCCCTTGACAATACTGACATAGAAACCCTGCTGCTCAATGTACACAGCACCCATTGCTCCCTTTCATTCTGAGAATGGATGATAAAGTAGTACATTTACTAAAGACAATATAATTCACTATACCATTAATAAAGTTAGAGATTTATGTTTCAGACTCAGCTTGTCATTTAAACAATTTTATTGTATTTTGTTGCAAGTCCTCATGCATGCAGCCATGCACATTGGGACAGTGCTTCTATCGTGTTCTGAACTGTTCAAGGTAAGAATTCACATCCCTAAATTAAAGCTGACAAGTTTTATTTCATTACAATTCTAAGTCCACAAAATTGTAAAAACTTACTTACAGATGAAGAAATATGAATTGCTTAATAAATGTGTTAACCTTGATTTGGTAGCTGTTAAATTTTATTATCATCTTAATTAATTTATTCATCAGTGATTGAAGGCACCAGGAAGGAGCAGGGTACCCCAGTCAGCAAAGCACTTGCCTTTGAAACATGAGGATGCCAGTTTGAGCCCCAATCACACATAAACAGATAAACAAAAGGGAAACACAAGCCTGGTAATAGACATTTGTAACCCCAATGCTCAGGAAAAAGATACATATAGATACCTGGGACTCCTGGACTAGCCAGTTTAGCCTTCTGGTTGATTTCTAAGCCAGAAAGAGACATTGTGTCAAAAAAACTCAAGAAAACAAATATGGAGCACCGAAGTTTGAGGTTGCCCATAGGTCTACACACACACACACACACACACACATACACACACACACACACACACTCATATACAACATGACTGCACATGTACAAACATGTACACAGATACACATATGCACATGGAATTGAAGACAGCATCTTGTAGTACCCTTGTTAGGACTGTTTCATTTAAAGTTAAAGTAATTCAGGACTCTGCTTTGCAAGTCATTTGGCAATGTATGCTTTACGTGAGAAACCACACCAGGTAATGAGACAATGATGGGTAGGCACAGTCCTTCTCTGAAGCAGTTTGCAGACAGCCAGAGCAATGTGATAATTGGATGCTTCTGTGGATAAACTCCTGAGTTACAAACAACTTTCCAGACTGAAGTATTAAGATGCAGAATGATATTTAACAGAAAGTTATCACAGAGCAGAGCATGTGCATCAACAGATGGTTGAAATACTGTGAGGCATTTGAAGATTTTAGAATGTAGAAGATTCTGTAATCTTCCTCAGGTTTGCTGGAAAGGCAAGGGAAATATTGCTTCGCATACTTGAAGATAGCAGAAAATATTAACTCCATACCACTGGGAAATAACTAATGAAAGCAGTGAAAGAGGCTAACATTGTGTGGGATATGCTCTCATCCTAAATATGGCAGGATTCAGCACTGTTTTTACTCCATATTTTATTTTAATGACCCAATGAAAGGAAATATGGAAAAAAAGAAGAAGTCCTCCTCCCTTCACAAGTTTGAAAAGAGACAAATGTATTTGTTAACAGATATATTTATCTGAAAAAATATGTATTGAACATATAATTTCATTGGACATGAAAAGGAATATCCAATCTTATAGTTCTATGATGAAGTCAATACATATTGGTGCTTCCATTGCAATAACACATTTGTGCAGGATTCTACAACTAGCAGAGATAAACCTCCATAATCCCTTTGTAGTAACTGTAAAGCACGCATCCATGCCAGAACTGTAGAAAATGTCAAAATAGTATAGAGCGAGCTCCAGTTCACATTCCAGAATGTGAAGACTCAAGTATAGGGCACAGAAAATTAGAATTCAAATTAATAAAAGCACAAAGATATCTGTGGATGACCATAACAAGAAGCCATATTTGTCACTCTGTCCTATAAATGTTACATACCTACTGTGTCCCTCCAAAGTATTATTAGCATAGTATATGCAAATGGTCTCTTGACTTTGTACCTCCTGTTTGCTTGCTTTCTTTATCACAACTCTTTTCAGGATAGAGGGATGAGTGAGCAGTAAATGGTGGGTAATGTTCTTACAGAGGACATGAGTTCTGTTCCCAGTATCAATGTCTAGCTCACAAACACATGTACCTCTATAATTCCAGGTCCAGGGGATCCAACAACCTCTGCAGGCCTCCATGGCACCTACACTCATGTGCACATGTCCATACACAGATACACAAAATCATACCTAACTAAAACCAAGTAAAATGCCTCTAATATTATGATAGCATCTAGTAATTATTATATAATTTAATTAATTGACTCTCAAGAACACATAAGACTATGAATGTGTGTTAAAAATATATGAATGATAAATTATTGCTCAGAGTTTATAGTGATTTTCTTCTCGACTGTTTAAATAATGACAATATTTTATGTACTATCTCTGCTCAGTATTCAATAAACAGTTTCATAGAGCTCAGTATTCAATAAACAGTTTAATAGGGCTCAGGCTTTAAGTACCTTCCTAATTTTTTTGCTAAGAACAATTCATTGCTACTTAGATTATATGATACACCGTATCAACCACAGGCCACACCTGCCAGAGACTACATGTCAAGTGCTCAGCAACTTTCTCCACTCTCTCCGTTTTCTAGGGCAGATAAATCCTGCCCAATCATAGGTCAATAAAAATTTCAATATGTTCTATTAATAGCTTATCCAGAAGACATGGATTGATTAACCTCTTTAATTTCTAGACTTAATATTAAAAATGAAAGCTCCATGCAGAGTTAACATGATATATTTATAGGCAAATTTTCAAAAAAAAGTTGGCAAATTATTCATTGGAGATATTTTTTACCATTTCACATTTAGTTAATATATAAACTGATTTCATTTAGTCAAAACTACAGGTATCCCCTTTTCAGATTTTTATACACCCGAGTTTCTATACTGTCCTCATCAAATGAAGTCTATGGGTGAGCATTTAGATTCTTAGAAAGGATTTCAGAATATATAATAACCAGCACTATGAAGAAAGTATGTTAAAGGTAGAGCTGACTTGAGTATTTCTATATATTGTTGGCTATTGTCAAAATCAAATGATTGAGCATTAAAATAAATCTCTTAAATAAACTATCAAAAGCCATAAAAAAATTTCTTTTTGTTCACCCTCACCCTCGAAAAAATTCGATAAACATCCTTCCCCATTTTGATGATTTGATTTTACTTTAATTCAGTTTGATAGGTCCTTTACAAAGATGCAAAATACAGCTTTGTGGTCGAGATTCTTCAGCTACACCTGAAAAGAATGGGGCACATGTAGCAAGATGTAGTTAAACATTTCAAACAACAGCAGTATTATACTTCACCTTCATAGATGTGAACAACCAGTTTGAATGGATCTTTATGTTCAATAATTACACTGCTAACTAGGATGAAGAAGAAAGTGCCAGATCCATATTTCATATTATACATGTACATTATTAATTCATACCCCAAACTAGAGTTGCTGGCAGTTTGTTTATGGAAAGGACTTTAGAATTCTCAATGTTTATAAAAGGCAAAGGCACTATCATTTAGACAAAGCCTTCAGAATAGGAAGTAATTTTTATCAAATCCATTTCCAATAGAAGACCAATATACAAAATATTAAAAGAAGTCAAGAAACTAGATATTAAAAAAACAAATAATCCAGTTAAAAATGGAGTACAGATCTAAACAGAATTCTCAAAAGAGGAAATTCAAATGGCTGAGAAATGCTTAAAGAAACATTGAAGACCCTTAGCCATCAAGGAAATATAAAGCAAAACTACTTTGAGATTCCATCAAAGCACCTGTCAGAATGGCTAAGATAAAAACCCTATACGACAGTTCATGCTAACAATGATATGGAAAAATGAGGAACATTCCTCCATTGCTAGGAGGACAAATTTATAAAGTGACTTCTAAAGTAATTTTTCCAGCAACTTGGCTGCTTTAGCAAGGTACAACCAAAGAGCTTCTAGGTCTGTGAATTCTGCCAGAATGACACATTTTTACTCCCTGTGGCTTGAAGGCAGACATGCCCTCAGTACACAAATTTAATCTCAAACAATGAATGTAAAGATCATTTGTAAAAGGAAGTTGCCATGTTTGAAAATGATGTTGAATTCAGGGGC
The DNA here is from genome assembly GCF_008632895.1 of Mastomys coucha. Lineage (NCBI taxonomy): Eukaryota > Metazoa > Chordata > Mammalia > Rodentia > Muridae > Mastomys > Mastomys coucha. The sequence goes on from NW_022196906.1 coordinate 6,081,416, forward strand.
AGACAAAGTGATGAATCAGAGAAAGAATAGATAGGTTGAGACAGAGATAGGATAAGCATAACTATTTTAAGAATATAAAACAGGAAGGAGAGGCTTCATAGAGAGAGAGAAAAAAAACAGAGAGACAGACAGAGAGAGACAAAGAGATAGAGATAGAGAGCAGCGAGTTCAGTTAAGTTCAGTAAGTCAGTGAAAGAGGCAGTATAGTGGAGTTATTTCAGTTGCATTTATTTTCTGCTATAGAGGCAGTGGAAGCTTGACAATATGAAGGAGCCAGAAACTTAGAACAAATTGCCACAGTTAGTTTGAGGCAAAGCAGAGCAACTGAGTGTGAAGCTGACAGAAGCCAGATTGAATCATTCAGCATAGAGAAGAGTTTGAGCCAATACA
>NW_022196906.1:6081815-6167851 GCF_008632895.1 Mastomys coucha
AAGGTGAGCATATTCAGCAGTAAGACTCCTGGACAATAAGTTACTATTATAGTCACTGTTGAGATCAATGTGGCAGTTCCTCAGAAAGATAGAAATTGACTTAGGGGACAGCAGATGCTGGCAAAAATGTGGAGAAAGAGGAAAACTCCTCCATTGTTGGTAGGATTGCAAGCTGGTACAACTACTCTGGAAATCAGTCTGGTGGTTCAGAAAGTTGGACAGTATTACCTAAGAACTCAGATATACCACTTCTAGGCATATACCTAAAAGATGCCCCAACATAAAACAAGGACACATGCTCTACTATGTTCATAGCGGCCTTATTTATAATAGCCAGAAGCTTTAAACAACCAAGATGTCCTTCTACAGAGGAAACAGAAAATGTGGTACATTTACACAATGGAGTACTACTCACCTATTAAAAACAATGAATTCATGAAATTCTTAGGCAAATGGATGGAACTAGAAAATATCATCCTGAGTGAGGTAACCCAATCACAAAAGAACACACATGGTATGCACTCCTTGATATGTGGATATTAGCCCAAAAGCTCGGAATACCTAAGATACAATTCACAGACCACATGAAACTCAAGAAGAAGGAATACCAAAGTGTGTATACTTTGGTCCTTCTTAGAAGGGGGAACAAAATACTTACAGGAGCACATACAGATAAAAAGTATGGAGCAGAAACTGAAGGAGAGGCCATCCAGAGATGCCACACCTGAGGATCCATCCCATATACAGTCACCAAATGCAGACACTATTGGGGCTGCCAAGAAGTGTATACTGATAGGAGCATGATATGGCTGTCTCCTGAGACGCTCTGCCAGAGCCTGACATATACAAAGGCAGATACTCTCAGCCAACCATTGAAATGATCATGGGGTGCCCAATGGAGGAGTTAAAGGACCCAAGGAGCTGAAGGGGTTTGCAACACCATAGGAAAAATAATATCAACCAACCAGAGCTCCCAGGGTCTAAACTGCCAACAAAGGAGTACACATGGAGGGACCCATGGCTCCAGCTGTATGTGTAGCAGAAGGCAGCCTTGTTTGGCATTAATGGGAGAAGAGGCTCTTGGTCCAGTGAAGGCTAGATGAACCAGTGTAGGGTAATGTGAGAGCACAGAGGTGGGAGTGAGTATGTGGGTGGTGGCACACTGTCATAGAAGCAGGAGGAGGGGGATGGGATAGGAGTTTTCAGGGGAGGGAAATCAAGAAAGGGGATAACTTTTGAAATGTAGATAAATAAAATATCCAATAAAAATGACTAAGCATAAAAAAAAATGAAAAAGAAAGAAATTGATCTATATCAAGGTTCAGTTATACCACTCTTGGACATATACCCAATGGATGCTTCATCCTATTACAATGATACCTGCTCAACTATGTACATGGCTGTGCTTTACACAACAGCCAGAAATTAGAAATGACATTAATATACCTTAATTAAAAATGGATAAATAAAATAGTACAGTTGCATCATGGACTTAGCTGTCAAAACATGGTATCCTGAAGTTTGCAAACAAATGGATGAAATAAGAAAAAAAATCATCCTGAAGAGGATAAGTCAGACTCAAAAAATAAATATGGTGTACATTTGTTTATACTTAAATATTAGCTGTTAAGTTAATGGTAACTGATGAATACTAGCTGTAAATTCAATGATAACTGAGCTACAGTCCATAGACACAGAGAGGTTAGACACAGAGGAAAAGACCCAGGGCATGTACCTGGCTTTCACATTTACTTTCCATGTGATGGGGAAATAGAATATGTTTTGTGTGTGGACAAGAACCGGGATATGATGGGAATAGGGGGATCATTCAGAGAGGGAGAAGGAATTTGAGGAGAAACAGCAAGAGCTGTGGAACATTTGAGGGGTGGTAGGGAAACCTGGTGCAGTGGTAATTTCATAAAATACAAAAAGCAGTCACAATGAAGTCGGGAAAGAATGAGGGAGACATAGTCTCATCTAGCCATTTCTTGTCACCAAACAAAGCTTCCAGTACCTGGGTTGGGTTACATCCAATTAAATTGTTTTCCAAAGAGTTCCTAGGAAAAATTCCAAAGAATCAGGCTGTTGTCAAGACAATAGTTTGTTTGTTGTCCACAAACATTAAGACTCGATTGCTGAAGATAAATGGATACATCAACCCAGATATAAACCCTTTGATCTACCATGCTGCCCTGCCTGCATGATATGCTAGGGCAAGGGTGACACAAAGGTTGTGTAAGTAACCAGCCAATATCTGATTTGACTTAAGACTGACTCCATGAGATGGAGCCCATACCTCACACTAGTCGGATTAACAAACACCAGAGACTAGATAGTCCAGAGAACCAGGATAAAACCAAATATTATTGGCCTAAAAATACATCAATAAAATGACTCTGAATTATATTCTTTTACAGTCATAGATTATCACCTTATTTAGTTGTGGTCAGAGAATCTTCCTCCTGCAGCAGATAGAACAAATAAAGAGCCCACCACCAGACATTGTGCTGAGACAGAAAAACTTTAGAGTACATACCTCTAAATAAGTTGTCTACATCAAATCCTCCCCTCAAGGTTAGAGGAAGCCTGTGGAACAGGAGATGGAGGTCATCAGGAGGACAGAGACCTGTAAATCAACTGAGCAAAGAACTTATGAACTCAGAGACTGAAGCAGCTAAAACAGGGCCTGCAAGGGTACATAGAATGGCTTTCAGTTCATGCTTTTATAGGATTCTGGAGAAGAATGAAGAGGTTTCTTCTTCTGCCTTCTCTTGGGCTCTTTTCCTTATGTTGGGTTTCTTTGTCCAATTTCATTGTGATGGTTTTTGTTTTATCTTATATTTATTTTGCTATGTTATGTTTTGTTGTTATCTTTTAGAAGCCTGTTCTTTCTTAATGAGAGACAAAAAGGGGGTGGATCTGCATGGAAGGGAAGGTGGGAAGGAACTGGAAAGTGTAGAGGAGGGAAAATTGTTAAAGGGATATAGTGTATGATAAATAGTCTACATCCTTTTTCTTTTTTTTAACTCTGAAGTACTTTATTTTCTTTCTTTTTTTAATTAACCAATCAGATTTATGTATCAATAATATCACAATTTGTCTAATTTCAACAAAGGGGGAAAATGAATGTATTAATGAAAAGTTTTTCTTTTTTAAAGTTTAAGGATTTTTATTTTAAGGTCTAGTAATCCTAACAGATAATATTACCTGTCTTAGTTTAACAACTGTTTTAGGGATAATATAAAAGGCTATTTTCATGAACATTTTTGGCTAAGTATTTTTGAAAGAAACATATATAACTTATCAGCAAATATGACCTAATACATTATTAAAATGAAGAATTTATCTTTCAATACTGTTCTATAATCCAAAGTACATTAAAAACTATTTGAACCCTGTAATTGTATTTGTAATTCAATAATAGTTGGGACCATCAAATTTCCAAGTAATTTTGCACTGTTTAAATCCTGTTTTCTTTCTCTGTTGGAAAGAACTGCTAAAAACTCCAGCCTTAGGCTCTGCCTCATGCAGGCACAGCTAAGTACATGTCCTTTTCTTTTGTAAGTGACCCAATGCATATGTTGGAAAAAGCGAATGTTCTGACAGGAACAGAAAACTACTAAATGTTGCTCTAGTGTTTGTCCATAAAGTGAGACCTAGGTGCTGATCGATGGAGGGAGATGATGAATGTGTCCTCTGTTTCCTCCCATGTGTCACTACCAGTCCTTGCATGGCTGTCAGATCCCCATTAAGAACAGTTTTATTAATGGTTCCTGCTTACATAAGGGCACTCCATTTATCAGCTTCATTGACTGCGACAAAGTGCTTATGCCACCAGTGAATTCTGGCTCAGCCTATAGGCAAAATGATAGCAGCTTCGGGAGAGTTGCATAAAGAACCCATAGATGGACCTCACTGTGTGGCTGAAGAAAGATGGTGAAATTTAAGGTTCTAACGATGTCTTTGGCATAAATTAGAATTCTTAATAGTTGCAACAGGTGAACAGTAACATACAATGATATATTCCATGTCACAGTATAATTGAGTAGAGTTCCCAAATTTTCCAGGAGAACTTGACACTAGTATTTAATGATGTGTAATCAGGGAAAAAAGGAACACTTGTTTCATGTTGTTTTGTGGCAGTCCCTTCAACCATCTCTCTTACTTGAGGTGACCTGGTGATAAGTAATGAGATTTGATTTATGCTGAGTATGTGGCTTTAGTGAGAAAACACTCATCTAACATGGGTGATCCCCTAAATTTATCCCAGGAATAGAAGGGCACATCTTTAATCCAAACTCAGGAGCAGAATGTAGAAAATGGGCTACATTCAATGCTTTAATTGGGATACCCAGTAAGCACAAGATAGCCTGTGATACATAAGACCATGTCTCAAACAAAACAAAACAAAACAGAACCAGATTTGATTCGATTATTGTATTGAAGCCTACATAGAATTGTGTTTGGGGGTTGGGAGTATGTTACCTGACAAATAAAGAAGTACCCATCATTAGTTCATTTCCATTGGTAAAAAAAATTATCTAAGGAAAAAATAAGATTTTAAAAATTATTACAAATAGCCTCCTAAAGTCCAGTCTCATTTCTGGGCAAAGATTTAAGTTGATACCATTCTCTTATTGAGGTGTAGACAGGGCCTGGGTTGTAGGTTATTTTCCAGCTACAGTGCATGCTCTGCCAGAGACTCAGATGGTAAAACCATATCTCTTGAAAAGTAAATGCTTGTACTTGATTTGTGGATCCCTACAAGTAAAAAATAATCATATGCACATAAAAGCCGCCATGTTCATACTTGTTGCTCTTAATATTTAGATATCCTCTATCATATATTTGCATGTATAATGATTGAAAATAAAACTTTTGGGGACTCTAAGATTGTTCATTGTTTCCATGGTGCAGTTAGTATATAGTCAAACCTCATCATCAAAGCAAGAAACCAATTAATGTTTAGGATGGATTAGAGAGAATCAGATATGATATCCAATTCTTAAGAGTTAGGATATAGGACATTATTATTCCTGCAATTTTATCAACCAAGTAACAACTGGTTGGTTCACAAAACCCAGTGGTTCTCAACCTTCCTAATAATGTGTCCTTTTAATATATTTCCTCATGTTGTAGAGGTCCCCAACCATAAAGTTAGTTTCGTTACTACTGCTTAATTATCATTTTGATAATGTTGTGAATTGTAATGTTAAATATTTGATATGCAGGATATTTGATATGAGACCCCTGTGGAAGGATTGTTTGACTCTGAAGGGGTCATGACCATAGATTGAGAACTGTTGACATCTACTCAGTGACTGTGATGTTCAAACATGTCTTCCTTCTGTTATAACTTCCTGTTCATATCAAGACTCACCACAGAGCTCCTGAGGGCCCGTGGTATATTTGTGTCCTCTCTATTGTCAGTATTATCAACCCCCCCATATATATCTAGAAAGATCCACGTTGTGGTTCCTGTATACAGACCAACCATCATGGTTATAACGCTAGTCTGTCTCCTTTTTCTTTAGAATTCTGACAGCATCAGCACCAAAGCCCATCCTATGACAGACAGATTTGGATTTGAAACACAAAGGAATGTCATACAAACCAACCAACAAGCTTACATCTTCATACACAAGGAGGCCTCCTTTTCTTTATTGAGAGTGAGAATGCCTCGGAATGTTGGTCATGACAGGTTGACATCTTGCCTCCTTACTGGTCTAGAAACCAATACAAACATTTGACATTTCTGAGAAGCATGATATCTCAGAATCTGTGATTGCAATTTAGGAAATCTTTATTTTTAGGATTAAATTAGATTTGGGAACACTGTAAGTAAAAACAAACTACTGAACACAGCCACTCAGTGAGAGAATAGTTTAATGGAACCAACCAACAAACTAACAAAAACAAAACAAACTAAACTAAAACAAAAGAAAACCACCTGGCTGCCTTGGGCAGCAGAGGACAGTACCTGGATGAAAAGCTTGTTGGGGTTTTTAGGGGTGCATAACCAGGTGTGGGGGTGGAGGGGTTCAGATGCTTGAATATCCAGAAAGTTGTTAGCATAGAGATTTTGTCAGACACAAGAAGGGCTGACAGTTAGGATTAGCAGCATTCAACTAGCCTTTAAGGATGTCTGAGAAACACTCTAGGTTTCTGTTTCCAAGGAAAACTCTGGCTCAGGTAAGAGTGGGACCATTACCCTAAAACACCGCCAGCAACATTGGAGTTGGAGGCAGGCTTGTGACCTACCATTACAGCCTTTTGTTGATGATAATGGTCAACAGTGGTCCTCTGGCTACTTGCAGGTAAGTGAGGATTTGGGGGGAAAAGGGGGATCTGGAATGATGCTCCAACGCAAGTGGTCAATTCGTAATGGTAGGAGACCAGATGGAATTCCATCAGAAGCATTAGGTTCACTGAGCATTGGGAATCTCATTGTTAATTCTTTCCTGAAGAGATGAGGGAAACAGAGACCAGAATCATAAGTCACAAGCCCACAGGAGACCATAATGAGAGTCTTCTTTTGAGGTCTGCTCCTAGCGGTCAGATTTGGTGTGCCAGCTGCTATCGGTCCTTAATCTTCTCTCTTACATGACCAGAATTGTTTATGTAGTAACAAAATTTTTCACTGAGGGAGAAATAAGTGTCTCCTTTTTGGAAGTCATCAGGTCAAAGGCCCTTTGGTTTGTAGACCACCAAGTCTAGGGTGATCAAGTGGTTTCTGAGTAGCTATAGATCCAAGGTTGATTGCAGGGAAGTATCTGGGTAGAAATCTGCTAAGATAGATACTATTGAGAGAAGGAGGAGAAGGAGAAGGTAAAGAGCATAGGAGGATTTTTCTCTTGGGTGTATATTTGAAACCTTGTGGCCTGTTTAGAGGTAGCCTTAGGGCTCTTGCCTGAAGCTTGTATTTATGCCTGTCATGGGAACCTTATTCCTTCCTGTTCTTTTCTTCTATTAAATACTTTATATGCCTATCTTAGCAGATCACTTTAAAACATTTGAGGAAAATTATCTAGTGCCTGATTTTGAATACTATTTTACATTAACAAACTCGGTTTTAGTTAACTTTTACAGGTTTAATGCTGAGACCACTTACGAAGGTCAAAGCTTGTCCTTGTGAATTATCTTCATTTGTACTTAGTATGGCTATGAACATGGTTCTGAGCACAATAAGGAATTTGATCATTTGTAAGGTGACTGACCATTAGCTTGCACATTTTATTTATCTCTAACAGTTTATAATAAGTACTTTTTATGAGATTAATATTTTTATTCTTTATCACTGTTAAGGTTGAGTATGAAAATTAAAATTTTTTAATTGGAATTTGTTTAGTACCAAAATAACCTGAAAACACTAAATAGAGAGAAATAAGGAACCTCATTTCTCAACCTTTTACACTGTACTTTTAAAAAAATTACAGTTTTTTTAATGATTCATTTTTTTTCCAAATAGTTAAATCTTAACAAAGTTAGCAAAGACATAGTAGTTACATCTTAAGTCAGTTTTAGTTAGCCTGAATAGATCTTAACCTTAGGAATTTATAAGCTTAATCCAACAAACAAATGTTTGTAAGTTTTTTTTCAGTTTATTTTGTTTATTTATTTTTCAATATTTGCTTTATTTACATTTTTTACATTATTTGCTCCCTATCCCTTCCCCCTCCCCCTGCTTCTATGAGAGTGTTCCCTCACTGTACTGGCTGGTTTTGTGTCAACTTGACACAAGCTAGAGTTAACACAGAGAAAGGCGCTTTGATTGAAAAAAATGCCTCCGTGAGATCCAGTTGTGAGGTATTTTCTCAATTAGTGATCAAGGGGGGTGGGCCTTTGTGGGTGGTAACATCCCTGGACTGGTAGTCTTGAGTTCTATTCTACTAGAAATCAAGCTGAGCAAGCCAGGGAAAGCAAGCCAGTAAGAAACATCCCTCCATGGCTTCTGCATCCGTTCCTGTATCATGACTTGCTTGAGTTCCAGTCCTGATCTCCTTTGGTGAACAACAGCAATTTGGAAATGTAAGCTGAATAAGCCCATTCCTCCCCAACTTGCATCTTGATCATTATGTTTTGTGCAGGAATAGAAATGCTAAGACATCCACCAACCCACCCACTCCTGCTTCCCCACCAAGGCATTCCCTTACACTGGACCAAGGACCTCTTCTCCCATTGATTCCCAACAAGGCCATCCTCTGCTACATATGCGGTTAGAGTAGTGGGTCCCTCCATGTGTACTCTTTGGTTGGTGGTTTAGTCCCTGTAAACTCTGGAGGCAGGGGAGGACTGATCTGGTTGTTTGATATTTTTGTTCTTCTTATGGGGCTGCAAACCCCTTCAGCTCTTTCAGTCCTTTCTCTAACTTCTCTGTTTGGAGACCCTTGGCTTGTAAGTCTTATTTACCACAAACTTTATTTATGGTTTTCTTCTCATCTGTTACAGTTTTACTTTTTTGGGAAAAAAATTCACCATACAAAATTAAATCCCTATCCAACATATCTTAGAGTCATATCATTGCCTCCTGAGTCTAAGGAAAACAAAACAATACAAACCATTTTACAAAAGCAACTGTTTTCCTCAGTAAGATATGACTCCAAGTTATATACGTGATATGTTACAGTGAATTAGAATTCCTTGCATATTTTTAACTATCAACCCTTTGATTACCAGTTTTAAGCTAACTTTTTTATGTTGTCATTTGAAATCTTATTTTATTTTTAACCACAACCCAATGACCATGAAAATCCCTAGAAAAGGAAAGTTTACATTTCAAGAAAAGCTTTAATGATACTAACAAAACCAACAAAAAGGGGAAGGGTTATCTACAATTAAACCTCAGTGATTTCACTTGTCATGTATAACCTCTAATAGAAATGGTTTACTTCTTAGTTATTCTCCAGCCTGTAGTGTCTTTTCATGGTCTGTTTTACTTTATCTTTTCCTTGTCACAGAGACAAGTAGACAGCCTGACAGAAGAGGGAAACTTTGGAGAGAACTTTTAAACAAACATACTTGGGTCTATAGCAGGCAGACCAAATCCCTTCTTGAGAGCAAGATTTTTAGAATTGTAAAACAGCATGTGACAACATTGCATTGTCACTCATACTGGAAAGCTGTTTGACTCTGTAAAACTGAGCCCAGTGAATAGAGATAGGGATGAGAGAGGAGAGCAGAGGTGCCTTAGAATGAAATGAGTTTTAAATCATTTTTCAGTATGGTGGCAGAAGTTGCCACTATCTGTGAGAATCTGAAAATTCAGCATGCCAAAGTTTGACCACTGAGACTAGATAGCAAGTTGGTATTGAGAGCAAGCCATATTGTAGTTAAAAAAAGAGACATGAAGAATTAAGGGTATCATGGAATCCAAGAAAGAAACAAGATTTAAAGAGACAGGGAACAGGGATGGTGGACTCAGACTTGAAATGAGAGGATCCTGTGATTATTGAGATAAGAACGTCCTGAAAGAGGGCAGAAAATGAGCCCCAATATCAGGGCAAGAAGTAGGTAGAAAACAGCTAATGAAAGTCTTTCCTTCTATGTTCAGACACTGGGAAACATTGGGGTCTAAGAGTTACCCCTCAGTGAGCATTAACCCCATGAGGGATCAATTAGGGCTGCAAAAGAGAGTTCAGAGGTGGCTGTGACCAAGTCTGAATCCTACAGAACTTTTAAGCGTGAAATCCCAAACATCTGTGGTAAGTTATTTCACCAATTAAGATTTAGGGATAGATGACTTCCTTAGGAATATGTCATTATTGTACATTTACCCTATCCCCACTGCTTGAAGTATTCCATTGTGGCAGGAGACTTCCTTTGCCTAGTCTTAACTTGCCAAGCAGGTTGTTAATCACATACATGACTCTCTCTGCCAAGTAGGATGTCAAGTCCCAAGGAAATCTTGGGAGCTTAAAACTGTACTTGACTCCTACTCAAGTACAAATCAAATTCCAAATAGCTTCTTATGTTGTGCAGATGTCTCTCTTATGTTGGGTTCCATCCCAAGGACAGCTTACAAAGGCAAAATCATAAAAGCTCATACACAAGTATAGGAAATGCTGCTGGGCAGCTGGTTCAGACACAAACTTATTTTAACTAACTATATAAAACAATACTAATTGACATCTATTGTGATTGGTTTTCAAGAACACCAAAGCACAGAACATAACAGAATATGCAATCAACTTGGCCATGTTATTCCTAATAACAGCTGGTAGGATAGATCAGGAGTACTTACTCAGGTCTTAACAGGATCTGTAACTAGACGACATGATAAAAGGAGAAGACCATAGAGTACACAAGTGTAAAAAAGAGGAACTAAAACTCATAAGGACACAGAAGGAGAGAATTGTGAGGGATAACTGCCCCTAGATGGAAACTCAATCGAAAGGGTATCCCCAAGTGAATTGCTGTTTATCAAGATAAAGCCTAGATCACCAAGGGCAGCCATCCTTGACCAAGTAATGGGTGCCCAGGAAGACTGAGAAACTCCACTCAGAGCAAAGTTATATAAATGCCTGCAGCAAGATGACTTTCAGCTTCCATTCCAGGTCATCTAAAGGGCCTTTGTAAACATTACTCAGTTTGCCTTTAAGGAGTTTTTAATCTTAAAGAGTTTGTAGCAGTTGGAAGGAGGGATTTAAAAGCAATGGGTGTTTTAGTCAGTATCCTTTATCAATGGATAAAGGAGTATAAAATCTGTAATCCATCTTTTTTAAAAAATCACAATTTTTCCACCTGCTTTTTTTTTTTTTTGGTTTTTTGAAACAGAATTTCTCTGTATAGCCCTGGCAGTCTGGCCTTGAACTCAAAAATCTCCCAAGTGCTGGGATCAAAGGCATGTGCCACCACTGGCCTGTGAGTTTAATCCTTTTATCTCTACATATGGTAGTTAATTTTATGCTTCAACAAGCATAGCAATAGTACCAAGACACAGAGTAAAATATATATCTAAATGATATTGTGAACGGTCTTTTGGGTCATTTTAAAGTGCATTTTTTAAAAAATAAGACTTTTTTCTTTTATTGGATATATTCTTTATTTGCATGTCATATTTCCCAGTTTCCCCTCCAAAAAACAAGAACAAACCCCTGATCCCTCTTCCCTCGCCCTGCTTGCCACCCCACCTTCTCCTGCTTACTGATCCTGGCATTCCCCTACACTGGGGCACAGAACCTTCACAGGGCCAAGGGCTTCTCCTCCCACTGATGACCAAGTTGGCCATCCTCTACTATACACATGCTGCTGGAGCCATGAGTCCCACCATGTGTACTCCTTGGTTGGAGGTTTAATCCCTGGGAACTCTGGGGTACTAGTTAGTTCATATTGTTGTTCATCCTAAGGGGCTGCAAACCCTTCAGCTCTTTCTGTCCTTTCTTTCTCTAGCTCCTTCACTGGGGACCCTGTACTCAGTTCAATGGATGGCTATGAGCCTCTACTTCTGTATTAGTTGGGTACTGTCAGAGCCTCTATGGAGACAGCTATATCAGGCTGGATTGTCTTTCCTTCAGTCTCTGCTCCATAGTTAGTCTTTGTAACTCCTTCCATGGGTATTTTGTTGCCCCTTTTAAGAAGGAATGAAGTGTCCACATTTTGGTCTTCTTTCTTGAGTTTCTTGTAGTTTGTGGATTGTACTTCGAGTATTCTGAACTTCTGGTCAAAACAACCCTGGGATTCCACCTCACACCAGTCAGAATGGCTAGGATAAAAAACTCAGGTGACAGCAGATGCTGGAGGGGTTGTGGAGAAAGAGGAACACTCCTCCATTGCTGGTGGGATTGCAAGCCGGTACAACCACTCTGGAAATAAGTTTGATGGTTCCTCCTGAAATTGGACATAGTTCTACCAGAGGACCCAGCTATACCACTCCTGGGCATATACCCAGAAGATGTTCCAACATGCAATAAGGATACATGCTCCACCATGTTCAGAGCAGCCTTACTTATAATAGCCAGAAGCTGGAAACAACCCAGATGTCCCTCAACAGAGGAATGGATACAGAAACTGTGGTACATCTACACAATGGAGTACTACTCAGCTATTAAAAACAATGAATTTATGAAATTCTTAGAGAAATGGATCGATATGAAGAATATCATCCTGAGTGAGGTAATCCAGTTACAAAAGAACACACATGGTATGCACTGTCTGATGAGTGGTTATTAAATAAGGCTTATTAATATTTATAATATAAGTTGAATCCAATGGAAGATTTTAAGAAGAAAAAACAAGAATTTTCTAAATAAGAGAAAACTTGTAATTCTGTAATGTTTGAATTGAAATGGGTCTCCAGTTACTCATTTAATATGAAGAGTTTTCATTGCAACAGTCTGATCTACACTCTTAATATGAGCCAATTTTTCTAAAATAAATTTGTCTTTTTATTTCTGTTTCTGTCTGCTGGTCTGTTGTTTCTAATAGAATCTCAACAATTTTATTTTACTAGAGAAGACTTGGGAGCCAGATGCTGTGGTGAAAACCTACTAGCTCAGAGAGGCAGGAAAAGCACCCAGATGACCTTCTTCAACAGCTTATGTCACTAAAGGAGATTCATCCCCAAACCATCTCAAAAACACCTCAAATTGAATATCCGTCCCCTCAACTTCATACTTCATGTGTATCTCTCTATCCATCCTACTCACTTTCTCTTACTATCTATATTTTTTCTGTTGTTCACTTTCTGTCAACTGGTTGTTCTACCTCTTAATCTATGGTTGACTTTATTTAATCCTGTTTATGATTACAGTAAACAGAAAACTCTTGGATTAAAGGTATGTTAGGACTGAGCTACACCACTGCTAGAAACATATTAATACAATCTCAAGGTTCATAGTGTGATCAAATATCCTTCAACATTAGTCTCTTTTTCCCTATCAATGTAATTTATGCCTATACACATACACACATCTAGACAGACAGACAGACATTCTTTCAGTTCCAATATTCTGGAAAACTTCATAATCACTCTACCAATTTTGAAGAATCTCCTCCAATGTCCATTGGGTTTTATGTAATTCTAAAGCTACTAGCTTTTCTTCTTTTATTTACATAGAATATTTTGAGAAGGTATTTCTAACATAATACTCTGACATATAATCCTTATTGTTGAGTTGACTAGATTTGGAATTTCCTAAGAAATGTATCTCTGTGTGCTTTTAGAAGGATTTTTTAGAGAGGTTTGGCTAAGGAGAAGAAACCACCCTGCATGTGAGTAACATCGTCCTGTTAGTTCTGTGTAGCCCTGTAATAAATGAAAGGAAGTGAGCACTGGCATTCATTACTCTCTGCTTTCTGATGTGAACATAATATGATTACCACCTTGCATTCCCTATGCCATGTCTTTCCATCCTGATGGACTGCATCCAGTCATAAACTATGATGGAGACATGGCCCAGATGTTAAGAACACTGTGTTCTCCTCTAGAGGAGCCACATCTGGTTTTCAGCATCCATGTCATGACTCACAATCTTCTGTAGTTCCAGTTGCAGGGTATCTAACATCTATTTACAGCCCCCCTGAATAGCAGGCTTACATGTGGTGCACAGTCATACATGCATATAAAATATTCATATACATATTATAAAATAAATAAAATCTTAAAAGTCCTCCCTTAGGTTGCTTCTACTATATATGTTGTGATAGAAATTAAGAACGTAACTAGTATATACTAATATTAAATTTTAAAATAGTTGTATATACCTTCCTTAACCAGAACAAGTCCCATATCTGCTTAACATAGTCTGAGTGACCTAACAATCCCATTTCCTACTTAAAAGTGTGGCTTACATGTCTGGAATTAATGAAAAACTTAAAGAATATAATACATTAATCTTAATATCCTATCCACCACTTCAATTCTAAGTAACACTCCTCTGCTCGCCCTCCTCTCTGACTTCTTTCTCCCTTCTCTTAATATCTCACACACTCTTTCTATTCCATCTTCAATAGTATTGCCATTGCAATATGCATGATGAGCTAATAGGTAAGTCACAGCCTACAAAATATTTTTAATGGAAGACATAACTATCATAGAAATTAACTCTTCCATTAAACTTTTAGCACCAAACTGGTAGCTCTGGAAAGATGGCAGTTTTAATGGAACTAACTTACTCATTACTGGAAGGATTCCCTTTAGTAAAGTGAAAGGATTTTGCCTTCTCATAAAGAAGTTTTTTCCATAAGTGCTACAAAAAATAAATGTAATCCCTTGTGGTCCTGGATATAAATGGTCATTGTCCTGATATGATTTTTCTATTCACCACTTTTATTAATTTTTACATTTTCATTATGTTCTTTCATGCATCTAACTTCCCACATGTTTATCATAATTTTCTACCTTATTCAAATGAATTTTATAGGATTTTAATTGTGCTGGCTTGCTGTCCCTCTGGATTGATGGGTTCAGAAGATTTTACTATTTTTTTTTTTTTGCGTTATCCCATATTTGTTCTTTTTCTGATGCCCTTGCACCTAATTAGCTGGGAACAAGTTCTCATATTTGCAGCAACAGTGAGCAAGTGCTTATGTGGAGGTTAAAAAAAATTCCTAAAAGGGGAAGGCTACAAAATATATGTTCATACTGAGTAGATTCCAGACCAAAAATTTATTCTAACATGTCTATAGTTCTTTATTCTACTTACCTTAAGATTTCCTGTAATGACTAAGCATCTCTTAGACTATTCAGGATTCAGACAGGTCACAGAGCCTCACTCCAGTTGCATTGTCTAAAGGAGATTTTGGATGAATAAGCCCTGAATGTCAGTAGGAAGGACAACTAAATCATATGTTTCACATTGGATACTGACCTGCACATTAGACTGAGATTATCTACAGGAAGAGGAGAATGAGTCTTAGAAGAAAAAGAAGGGTGAGTTGACTCAATATAAAAAGTCAATAAATGTTGCAATGTTCTACACTGAGATTGTGTTCAACAAAGATAAACCAAGACCATGTTCTTGCTAAGCACTGATCAGATATCTATACATACAGTAGTATTTTCCATTCACTATTTACTTAGTTGGCTAGCTTTTGTTGTTGTCTACAAAGAACCTGAGACATCTGAAAAAGAGGAAAAGCTTCTACAGAGGGATGCTGATGCTTGCAGTAGTAAATACCACATGAAAAACAAATAAACTCTGTGCTTATGTACAAATGGCATTGGAGGAATATGATTTCAGAGGATAGATTATATTATTTAGGTAATTTAAATCATGTGTCATTCTGTCATTCTTCTATTTTCTCTTTGTTCAATTCCATCTTTCTGTCTCTTATTAATATCATTCTCAAAAGGTATAACTGAGAAATGTAGAAGGCAGTGAATCCCCTTTCTAAACAGCAGTCTCAGTGGGTAACAGAAACTTGTTTGTGATTTAAGCAAAATGTCCTGTATCTATGACAATAAAGACATAATTTTATTTATTGTACTCTAGTAGAGAAAATTACTCATTATGAATACAATATGGTTTAGTTATGTACAGGACAGAAAAGGGATGTAGAGGAAGCTGTTATCCAACTGAAATGCTGAAGTCCCCCTGACAACTATGGGGAAGAGTGGATAGGTACGTGTACATATTGATACCTAAGTGCTTAGAATACATTTACAGTGATTTTGGTGTTAGCAGGTCTTATTTACTAAGAAACGACCTGACCATTTGACTGACAGATGCCTCCCAGACTGTGCAGGTTCTGACGTGATGACTGCTGTTCCACACATAAAGTTGCTTGGGAACACATGAAAGTGGAGAACTGGAGTGAACTGCATTAGAAGAGTCATTCCTTGTGCCGCTATTGGAGAGCCCCTATGTAGTAGGAAATAATACAGGATAGATTTTAAAAATTCACAAGCTTATGGCTCTAATATTTATCAATATGAATTCTGTTCTGGGTGCCAATTAAATTAAAGTAAGCAAGGAAAAAGTCACTTGAGATCTTTTCAGGGATACAAGATATGGTACAGAATAGAAACATGAATTCCAAACTCAAAATTTAATAATTTATTCACATACTCTGTAATTGTTTTTATAAAGATAGATATTGATTGTCGACTAGGTGTTTGGTAACAGTTCTATTATATTCCCAAGTAGACAAAGTGCATGACTAAAAAGATGACCAAGTCACTAGGAGACTATGCAAACAAATTTGTTATTATTGACCCATTGATTTCACTTAATAGATATATTTTAAGTTTGCATTTCCTATATTTTTATTACAGAATCTATAAAAATTATTAAAAATATTTTTTTTTTTTTTGGTTTTTCGAGACAGGTTTCTCTCTGTAGCCCTGGCTGTCCTGGTACTCACTCTGTAGACCAGGCTGGCCTCGAACTAGGAAATCCACCTGCCTCCGCCTCCCAAGTGCTAGGATTAAAGGCATGTGCCACCACCGCCCAGCTTATTAAAAATATTTTACATAGACATTATTAGGAAAATGAATAGATGTGAGAATTATTACATTAAGTAGAGATACCCAGGCTCACATAGACAAATATCATGTGTTCTAGCTCATATTGAAATCCTAGACTGTGTATTATATGCTTGTGCTTATGTGATTGTGAATATGGGTTTCTTGAAATATTAGAGGAGACCATGCAAGGAGAAAAGAGACTTCAGAATGGAATAGGGATACTAAATGGAACATACGTAGCCTGAAAATATAAGCTACTATTGATTATGGAAGGGAGTAAGTAAATGAAGGGATGGGAAGAGGAGTGAGAGAAATGGATCATTCAAAACAAAACATGTATGGAAATGACAGAACAAAACTATCACTTTGAAGGATGCCGAGGCATCACTTCCCCCTGAAGGACCAGATATTCACACACTGGTATAGTATAGAACAGAGTTTATTTAGGGCATGGAGAGGGAAGTTAAAGGGGTAGCAGAGACAGAGAAGAACAGAGAGAAGGAGAGAGTAGAGAAGTAGAGACCGGCCATGGCCACGTAGAGAGAGGTGGTAGGGAATTGGAAGAGAGGGAGAAGGAGGGGGCAAGAGAAAGAGGCAAGAGCTTAAAAGAGGTAAGAGAAGGAGGAGGGGCTGAACAGTCCCTTTTATAGGGCCAGGCCTACCTGGCCATTGCCAGTTAATTGTGGGGAGGAGCATACCTGGCTGCTGCCAGGAATCTGTGGGAGTGTTTTGACAGAATACCAACAATTGCAATACATTTTAAGTTGTGTTTATACTTGGCAAGGCATGTACATATTCACTTCCAGCTCATTTTGTAAACAGGATTATGAAGTTCTGTTCATAATATCTTGTCTTGGGACTTCAGCAAAAACAATTTGCTCAAAAAAGTGAGTATTTATCTCTGCAATTTTACTTATTTACTTTTTTTTTTTTAAATGGTTGTCATGTAACACAGAATTGGTACAAATTCATAATATAAAATATAAAAATCTCGATGACCTTAAATTCCTGACTGATCTTTCTATCACATAATGACTTCATAGTGCTCAAATAATTTGCCTTCCATCATTTAGCGTATAGAGAGCAAAGCTGATGTCCTGACTGTAATGTCTGGGTAGTAAACCAACACTAAAGGCCTTACTACCAGAGCTTTGTCTTAAAAGTTTTGTTGTTAACATCAGACTTTACTAATTTTTTTCTGGATTATTTGTCTTAACTTTTCTCTCAGAAGAAAAAGGACAGTAATAAAGACAATAGAGATATCTGAGGCAATAAAGGAAGTATGAAAAAATAAAGTAACTTCTATACATAGAATGTAAATGTCTTAGTGCAGACATCAGCACCTGTTTAAATATTTACTTTCAATTTACTTGTTTCTTTTTATGACTAATACCCATAAAATCCTAAGTGTGATACTTAGCAAGTAGAAGTTACTTAGTAAATAATACATCCAGGCATCAAGAATTGATGTGATTGCACTCTTCAAATCAAACCCAAAGGAGAAACAATAATTACACTGTATGCAGTGCTGAAAATAATCTAATTGGGTCTTCCAGGTATATAAATGCACCCAATCCTCAGGCAAGTGTTCAGAACAGAGTTGGTAACCACAGCAAAGAGGCATTGACTCTGTGCAGCCAATAAGAAATGAAGCCAGTCTTTGCACTGTGCAGAACAATCAAGGTCAACTTTTGATATTCATTCATATGTGTTCCTCACCATTAATATTAACCAACTGACTTTTTTTTCTATTTTTAAAAAGAACTTTTCTTTACTTCCCCTCATCAATGGTCAGTTTTTCTCTAAATGTGGATCAAAATTTATTAGTTAGTTCTCTGATACAATAACATCAAATTATTTAACTGAACAAATGGGCTAAATCTGTGCTCATCGAGGTACTTTTGAATTTGCATGTGATCTACAGTATGGCAACCATCGGGCTGTTTAAATGCCCCTTTAAGGAAAAGATAATTTACTGTTGTCTTGTGATTGCAGGGGTTAGAAGAAAACAAAGCTGCAAACTAAGCATCAGCAGCTGAATAGATCATTGATGGTGTGAAGCATTTCTAGTTCTAAAAGATGATTCAGGGATGAGGTGGGTGTTGGAGGGAGCACCGCATTAGAGACAAAAGGGAGGCCTGACGGGTTAGGGAGGTTGTGGATATGGATGTGGGTCCAGGAAGGGGAACAACATTTGAAATATAAATTAATAAAATAATTATTTTTTAAAAAAGAAAAGAAAAGAAAATAGACAGGGAGAATACTGGTTCAGAAAGGGTTAGCTCCCCCTTAAAGGTAGAAAAAGATGAAGTAGGGTAGAGGGGTTAACCATAATAAAGATTTTAATAGATGCTTAAATGAAAACCTAAAACAAAAGAAAGAAGAACAAACTATACATTCCTTTGCATTAAAACATATTTTAT
The DNA here is from genome assembly GCF_008632895.1 of Mastomys coucha. Taxonomy (NCBI): domain Eukaryota; kingdom Metazoa; phylum Chordata; class Mammalia; order Rodentia; family Muridae; genus Mastomys; species Mastomys coucha. Next base: position 6,100,644 of record NW_022196906.1, read on the forward strand.
TTAAACAAAATGTTAATGTTTCAAACATGGAAGCAAAGGAAATACAAATATAAAAGAGAAATTTTTACAAAAAAAAAGGAATACACATAAAAAGCAATCAACAACTTCAGTGAGCAGATTATGTGACTCAAGAGCCATTACTGAGGATTCGAGAGTTGACTGAATGGTTAAGAACACTCACAACTCTTCCAGGGGTTTGAATTTGGTTCCTAGCATTCCAACTGGGATATTCACATATTTCAGTAACTCCTAGTTCAATGCAATTGCAATCAACGTCCTCTAGCATCTATGGATACCTTTACTACATCTAAATATAAACACACACTAAGACATATATACGTGATTGAAAGTCATATAAAAGTGAAATCTAATTCTCTGGGTATATATAGAATGTCACAGTGGACCCACCTCTCTCCCTCAGCCCATCTCTTTGTGTCAGCCACTAATACCTGGAATTATTCTTCACTAGTAACCCACTGAATATATCAGTTTTGATCAGGTATATAATATTCAACTCTCCTTCTTGACCTCCATTTCAATTTGACCTTCTCAACTCTGGTAATATAATACAATTTCCTAAATCCTACCCCCTCTCTTTCTCTGCTTTCACTGCCTGGAGCCTCCACGAAAGCTTAAGGCAGAATCATTTCTCCTCATCACTGTGAACTTCCTTAAACAACCTCACTTCCAGCCTATCCCCATTCCATCCTGTTAGTCCCCCATTATCTAGAAACATGTTTTCTCTGGGACCCTCTATAGTCACACCTGGCAAGGACTCAAAATCATTCCTCACTAGGCAACTCCCAACCGCCTCACATTTCTAAGACACAGTGGTACCAATGGAAATTATGGAATGAAAAACCTGCCACACACAGACAAGAACCGATGTTAACACCGAGAATTGCAATCATCCCAAACTCAGAAGTCTAGAAATCAACTCAAAGACATAATCATTAATACGCAAGACAATATTTCTCTGTCACAACTCAGAACATTTACTAGTGGCACCTAAGAATATAATAAAGCTGTAGGAAAAGTTAAGAACTGCAAGATTGTTAGTATGAATATGTGTAAAAACCTTAAAGATGAAAGAAAGAGGATATGTAAATTCCTTAATGTAGTCCCTGAAAACGTAAACACAGGAGGTGAGAGGAGAGACATAGAGAAGAGGAGAAAAGGAAATTGTGGTTGGAGTGTAATATAGGAGAGGACAAAAATAAATATGTATGGTTAAGAAAGAAATTATGAAAACTTTTGAACACATCAAAGTAGAAATAGAGTCATTAAAAAATAAGCTGACGTAAAACTAGAAAGTTTCAAAGCCATATAAAAATCCTCAGAGGTAAAGCTCATGAACCGAGCATACAACATGGACGAGAGAATGTCCAACACTAAAAACAATGTAGGAGAAATGGATAATTCAGTCAAAGAGAATGTTAAATAGAACAAAATCAATCCACAAACATCCAGGAAAGCTTGGGTACTATGAATACCTGATCTACAAATAATAAGATGAAAGAAAGAAAAAAGCACCAGATCAAAGGCACAGGAAATACTATCAACAAAATCACAGAGGAAAAGGGAAAATTTCCATAACCTAAAGCAGGTAAGTATCAAGGCACAATAACTAAATAAATTATATATATATATGGAGAGAGACCAAGAAAGAGAGAGAAGAAAAAATATTACAAAATATTACAGAAGAAAGACTATTATAATTTGCAAGAAGAAAATCCCAAGTAAAATAAAAACATGAACCCATTAGAATAACATCTCAATCTCAATGGAAGCTCTAAAGTCCAGAAGGGCTTCATAAATGGTCTTCAAACCCTAAGAAACCACAGATGCTATGTCAGAATATAATACTCAACAAAACATTCAATCACAATAGATGGATAAAGAAAAACTTTTCATGATAAAATTAATTAATGCAATACATAAGTCCAGATCTACAAAAACCAGTAGACAGAAAACTCAGGCTATATATACTATTAGGGCAGTAAACAAAAAGAGGTGGAAATAACTACAGTGAAACAACAAAATAACAGGAATCAGTAGATATTGTTCATTGATAACTCTCAGCAACACTTGTCTTAATTCCCTTAATAAAATGACACAAACTAACAGAATAAATGTAAAAATCTATCCTTCTGTACTCACTACCCCTTTAAAACAAAAACAACAACAATAACAACAACAGCAGCAGCAGCAACAAAAACATACCTTAAGATCAAGAACAAACAATCACCTCAGGGTTAAAATGGACTAAGAAGCAAGCCGTTGTAGCCATTTTGATATGTGATCAAATAGACTTCAAACCAAAACTAAACAGAAGCGATAGATAAGGACACAACATTCCTATCAGAGGAAAATTCTTACAAAAGGATATTGCAATTCTTAATATTTATGCACAGAAACAAAGACACAAAATTTCATAAGATAACCATTACTACCTCTGAAACCTCATATTGATCCTCACACAGTGGTAGGGAGAGACTTAAATACCTCACTCTTGTGAATGGACAGGTAATTCAGACAAAAATTAACACAGAAATACTGGTGCTAAATGATTTCACAAATCAAGTTGAGATAACAGATATTTACAGAACATTCCATACAAATAAAAATAAATACACCCTCTTCTCAGTAGCTGATGGATCATTCACCAAATTGACCAAAACAAACAAACAAATAAATCAAACTAACAAGCAAAAAGCAAGTCTCAAAAGGTACAAGAAAATTGAAAAACAAAAACAGAACCAAACAAAAAAGACAGAGAGAAAAGTCCTGTATCCTATCTGACCACCAAAGATTAAAGCTATATCAATAACAGCAACAACACCCAGTTTAAAAAATCAAGAAAAAGAACTCATTACTGAATGAAAAAAGTGGGTCAAAACAGAAATTAAGAGACATCTTAAAAACTTTTAGAATTGAATAAAACTGAGAATACCACAAGATACCTAAATCTCTGGGACACAGTGAAAGCATATTCACAGCACTATGTGCTGTTAAAAAACTGGAAAGATCTCAAATTAGTAACTTAACAGCACTTTGGAATGATCTAGAATGGAAGGATGAAATACCACTCCAAAGGAATATATGTTAATAAATAATCAATCAATCAATGCTGAAATCAACAAAATAAAAACAAGCAAAAATAATAAGAATCAATTAATGGAGTTGTTTCTTTGAGAAAATCATTAAGACTGATTAACCCTTAGCCAAATTACCTAAAAGGCAGAGAGAGAATATCCAAATCAAAAAATTTAGAAATTATCATTGGGCCTAACAACAGACAGGGAGGGAATCCAGAGAATCTTAAGGACATACTTTAAAAATCTGTACCCCAGTAAATTGGAAAATCTAAAAGAAATGGGTAATTTTCTCAATATATACAATGATCAAAGCTAAATCAAATAAGTAACTTAAACAGATCTATAAGCCCTAGTGAAACAGAAGCAGTTATTAAAATCCTTCCAACTAAAAAGAGCCCAGGGCCAGATGATTTTAGTACAGATTTCTACCAGATTTTCAGTGACAATTTAACTGCAATAACACTCAAATTATTTGACAAAATAGAAGTAGAAGGAACATTGCCTAATTCCTTTTTACACAAGCACAATTACCCAGACACCTAAACCACACACAGATTCAAGAACAAAGGAAAATTACAGAGCAATTTCCCTTATGAAGATCGGTGAAAAAAACCTCAAGATATATGCAAACAAAATCAGACATCATCTAATGTGATAAAGTCGGCTTCATCCCAGAGACATAGGATGGTTCAACAGATATAATCTATAAACATTATATTCATATGCTGAATGACAAAAAGCACATGGTTATTTCATTAGATGCAGAGAAGACCTTGAGCAAAATTCATCACCCTTTCGTGATCAAACTCCTAAAGAGAGTTGGGGTATTAGAGGTAAACTCTTTATGATAAAAGTCCTGAAGTGTTTCTGGATACCTTGACACACACACAAAAAAAGAGAATCTACTACAAACTGAAAGCCATCATCAATTTCAATGTAGAGAAACACAAACAATTTGACTAAAATCAGGAACAAGATAAGGTTGTCCACTCTCTTTATAACTACTCAATATATGCTTGAAGTTTTAGCTAGAGCAATAGGACAATTTCAGGAGATCAAGTATATGCAAATTAGAAAGGAAGAAGTTACAGTATCTTTATTTGCAGATTTTATGAGAGACTTACAAATGACCCTAAAATTTCACCATGGAACTTCTACAGCTGATAAACACTTTCAGCAAAATAGCTGGGTAACAAGATAACAAAAATCCTTTTATTTTCCATTCAAAATGCATTGACTTCATCTGTGATGTCCACATACTATTGGGTATGTGACCATTCATTGAAACACTAAAATACCAAGGGCCACACTGTTACAGAAAAGTGACTCTCCTTACTTCAACAGCTATCAGTGTAAGAATTGAGCAAACAGGGACACCTCATAAAAATACCGAGGAGCTAGGAATGTCCAATAAGCCTAAAGACAGAGAGCTTCAGAAGAGTTTACTTAACAAACATCCATCCCCAAGAGATGCCCTAATTGTGGGCAGTAATGTCTAGGAAACATCCCCAGGAGAGGGTGGATCTCCCCCAACCCCTCCTATGTGCAACAGGTATCTCCTCCTCTTCTGGAGGACAAAGGTCAATGGAAACAAGAGAACAATGAGAAAGATAACCAACCCACATTGTAAGTTGTAAAACTCTGTTCTGAAAAGATATAGAGTAGGGGCTTTCATTCCCTCGGGGTCTCCTTTGCCTGTATGCGAGATGACCATAGTATAATGAATTAATAAAAACCTCTTGCTAATTGTATCAGTCTCCATCTCTGCGTCTTTGTTGGTGGGATAGCCATACCGAATTTAACATCTTGGTGCATTGGTCAGGAAGGTCCTCCTCTCGTGGGACCAGTGATTGGAGATGGGAGGATTAAGTGAGCTGAGAATCGTGCGCTGAGAACTGTGCTCTAGCAGATACCGTGGTTGTTCTGTGTCTGACTTTGTGAATCTGTATCTCTGATCTGTGCAGCCGCACCGGTGGAGAACACAGACTACTGACAACCCACTGAAGCTCAAGATAGTTAAAAATGAGACTCCCATTGGTCATGGTACTGTATCTTAGTTCCCTCCCTTTGAGCCCATCTGGTGCCAGCCCTCACCAGCCAGGTAACCTAACTTGGATGGTAATTACTGGACATAGGGACATAATATGGAGCAGGTCCAAAGTCACTACACCAGGCCAGTGGTGGCCCTGGTGTCTGAAAACTGGCCTTTGGGGCACCAGCTAACTGGGATATGGAGAGATATTACAACCCCAATATGCCTGCTCCCAAAGTGTCCTTTCCCCCTGGCCAGCATGGGCTAGACACATTTGGGGGGGGGTGGACATGTGAGTCAGAGGACTCAACTCCATACCCAGATATGTTACGTTTGCACTGGACTCCACAAAAAGCATTCCCTTAATCCAACATGTGGAGGTGGAGATCTTTTTTTCTGTAAAAATTGGGGCTGTGAGATTCAGGTGATACATATTGGAAGCCATCTTCCAGTTAGGACTATATAAAGGTGGCCGCCAACTATAGCCATCATGAAGCAGGAAAAGCAGGGTGGACATACTATTCAGAGTGTGAGGCCTGGTGTCACCCACTCCATATTACTTTTACAAGGCCAGGAAAACAGGCAACCTGGTGGGTAACTGGCTATATGTGGGGACTTAGATTTTTATAAGGAAAAATATGACAATGGGCTGATATTTACCATAAAGCTTAAGATAGAAACCCTTTTACTCTGCTAGGCCTGAATTCTGCCTTGTGCCCTCCCCATCTGCCTCATCCACGGGCCCCTCCCCAGATTAAACCCAAAAATAAGAACTGCCACACCAACTGCTGTGTTAGAGACCACCACACTCTCTCTAGAGGCCCTACTCGCACAGCCTCCAGAATCTGATCTGGAGTCTATTGTCTTCAGAGTACTCAATGCTACGAATCCTGAGATAACTAAAATGTTGGCTATGTTATGATGTGGCACCCCCTTACTACTACATGTGTTGGTACTCCTACCATTTCTTTAAAAGCCTCCCATTGCAGGTGGAACCATCAACAAGTCCAACTGACCCTGTCAGCTCTTACTGGAAAAGGCCTTTGTGTGGATTAGGTCCCACAAACCCATCAACATCTGTGTAATAGTTCACACCCTCTGATAAAGTATCCAACCAGATACCTCCTCCCGCCCTTAGACAGCTGGTGGGCCTGCACCTCAGGGATTACAACCTGCATAAGTTTAGAGATTCTAAATAACAAGCATGACTTTTGGATTTTGGTCCAGATATTTCCTAGATTGCTGTACCATCCTTATGAAGATGTACTGAATTACTGGGATCCTGAGGGTGGAAACTTAGTAAGACACAAAAGAGAATTGGGTATTACCCTGGCTGTCATTTTGGGGTTGGGCTTAGGAGCTGCAAGGGCAGCCACAGGATCAGCTACTATGGCCTTACAACATAAGGTATATGTAGAACTGAGAGCTGCCATTGATTTAGATATTGAGAAAATAGAAAAGACCTTGACTGACCTCTAAGAATCCCTGACCTCCCTCTCAGAGGTGGTTCTTCAGAATAGGAGAAGATTAGACCTGTTATTCCTTAAAGATGGAGGTCTGTGTGCCGCACTGAAAGAAGAGTGTTGTTTTTATATAGATCACTCAGGAAGAGTCAAAGACAATTTAGCTAAGATTAGAGAGGGTTTAGAACAAAGAAAAAGAGAAAGAGCTCAAGGCAAGAACTGGTTTGAAGCCTGGTTTAATTCCTCCCATTGGTTCATAACTTTAGTATCTACACTGGTAGAACCACTAATTATACTCCTATTATTACTTACCTTTGACCCCTGCATTCTAAATCGCTTAGTCGCCTTCATTAGAGAGCATGACAGTACTGTACAGCTTATGATGTTGAGACAGCGATAACAAGAAGTGAACCCAGATGAGTTACAGCAATATAGCACATAATCTCAAGATTGGGATATTTTTAATCTCAAGATTGAGATATTTCTTAGAAAGAGGGGGAAATGTAAGAATTGAGCAAACAGGGACACCTCATAAAAATACTGAGGATCTAGGAGTGTCCATTAACCCTAAAGACAGAGAGCTTCAGAAGGGTTTACTTAAAAAAACATCCATCCTCAAGAGATGCCCTAATAGTGGGCAGTAATGCCCTGTTCCAGGAATGTCCCCAGGAGGTGGGGTGAATCTCCCCCAACCCTTCCTATATGCAAAAGGTATCTCCTTTTCTGGAAGACAAAGGTCAATGGAAACAAAAGAACAATGAGAAAGATAACCAACCCACGTTGTAAGTTGTAAAACTCTTTTCTGAAAAGGTATAAAGACTAGGGGCTTTCATCTCTCAGTGCATCTTTGCCTGTTTGGGAGATGACCATAGTATACTGGATTAATAAAAATCTCTTGCTAATTGCATCAGTCTCCATCTCTGCATCTTTGTGAGTGAGATCTCCACCCTGAATTTAACATCAATTGCCAATGGTTCATAGCACATCAAGACCATCCCCTTTACCCAAACTGAAATTTTTATCTGGATTAAGATTATGTATGCCTTGTTCATGTTATCATATTCATTACTAGTTCTTGTGTACAATTTTCCTTATGTGTCTTATGTTTCCTCTACTTCAGGCTCTTGAAATGTCCCTGCTCATTCTTCTATATAGGTCTCTGAGCCTTGGGAATGCTGTACATGATAAATATCTCATGTAAACCGAGCATCCCATCATCTTTTTATCTCTGTACCTTGTCCAGTTGTGGCTGTTGTTAATCAGCATCTACTGAATAAGTATACCTTCCTGATGACTATTGAAAAATTCACTATGGGTGTAAAGGCAAGCCATTAAGGCTTAGCTTAGTACTATGCCCATTTAGTAGAATAAAAGCAGTTGGATTTTCCCTAGAGTCTATGGCCTGTTTAGCCACACTTTTGCAGCCAAGATACTGCCACATGTGGTTCTCACCTTGTGGAGAAGACAATAAATCTAACCAGAAAGTGGTTGTACATTTCAATGATGTTTGTTTGGGTCACTATTGAACCAGAGTTTATATCTTGCCAGACTGGTAATCACTGTAGATCTCAAGCATCACAAATGAAGAATACTCTCCCATATGCATGAATGCATTATGAAATCTAATCAGAGATAATACTTTCTGGTTATTTTCAGTGTAATTCTCCATGAGTAAAGTATGTGGTTTTTATCAAATTCAGGAAAGTAACTAAAAGATATCACATTATTCTGCAATATTTTGAACTTTGTACAACCTCAATGACCAAAAGTCAAAAGAGATAGCATTGAGAATTTTTGAAACATTTGTACCATTGAAATTAACAGTAAAAAGGGAGCTTCTTCAACCATTAGCTTTGCTATTGCAGAGATGAAGAAAAGGAGATATAAAAACTTGGATTCACCAATCACAAAGTTATATGCATATAACCTGTTTTATTAAATAAATATATTGCTACTGTTTTCATTACCTTTAAAGCATTTGTCTAACTTTTATTTGCCTTGAGACTGAACAGAAATTTAAATGCAAGAACAGAAATAGACACCAGATAGGATGTATAATTTAATTTTATTTTATCTTCCCAAAGCCATATTTTTAGAAAAATACATAGTGAAGTCTCCCTCTCTCCAATCACCTGCCTTCCAGGTTCCAGCTATAGTAGGCCCAACTGTGGTGAGATCCATTTTCTGGCCCATGGCTCTGCATGCATTTAAGGAGACTTCCAACACACACACACACACACACACACACACACACACACACACACACACAAAGCATAACCCAGACTCAGGCCCATTACCTGTCAGGTCTTCTTAGGGAACAGTCAGAAACTTAACCCAATGCCCTCCACTTATTTTCTAGACCACTACTCTACATGCATTCCCTGAGGGCTACCAGCATCAGTGACAACAAAGCGGAACCGCTCTTCTCAAATTTCCTGCCTACCAACTCCCCCTAAAACACTCCCAAAAGCAGTAAACTGTACCTGTTCTTTGGTACACACAGCCTACAACAATGAGTGCATTCCTGGAGCCCTGCACAAAACAAGTATATCTATATGCCTAGAGGATAAGAACACAATCAACAAAAGCCAGGGTATTATGGCACTTCCAGAGTCCACAGGCTCTGCTTATCCTAACACAGCTGAAGCACAAGAAAATGGCCTTAAATCCAATTTTTTTTGAAGATAATAGGGACCTTTAAAGAGGAAATGAGTAAATCCTTCAAAGAAATATAGGAGAACACAATCAAACAGGTAAAGGAAATGAATGAAACTGTCTAAATACTGTTAGCAGAAATAGAAGGGTAAAAGAATATACAAACTGATGAAATAAAGATGAAAAACCTAGGTAGAGAACAGAAATTACAGACACAAGTATCACCAACAGAATAAAGGAGATGAAACAGAGAATTTCAGACATAGAAGATACAAAAAAGAAATTTATGTATCTGTCAAAGAAAATTTTTAATTTTTTCAAAATGTTTTTAAAACATGCAGGAAATGTGAGACACTATGAAAAGACACAACCTAAGAATAATAGAAATAGGAGAAAGAAAAAAAAAACTCAAAGCACCAGAAAATATCTTCAACAAAATCATAGAAGAAAATTTCTCCAACCTAAAGAGTTTCCTGTAAGTGTAAAAGAAACTTCCTGATCATGAAATATTTTGGGGCAAAAAATAAAATCCTCTTGCCATATAATAATAAAACCACTAAATGTACAGGTCAAGAAAAGATTATTAGAAGTTACAAGAGGGAAAGACCGAGTAACATATAAGAGCAGACCTATCAGAATTATATGAGACTTCTTTTTTTGTTGTTTTATTGCATTATAATGAGAAAGATTATGTGATTTCAATTTATCTGAATTTGTTAACATTTAAAAACATATTTTGAGTAAATAGAATTAAATCACATTCTTGTTTTCCTTTTGTACTCCAACTCCTTCCTGAGACCCCTCCTTCAATACCTACAATATCTTTTTTTTTGTCATAGTCTTTAAAATGTATAAAATACTATAACAATAAAATAAGTATTATAAAAGTTGTTTGATATAAAATAATAATCAATTTAACAGTCTTATGTAGATGCTTGTCTACCGCAATACTGAAAATACATATGTTTTTCTCCATATAAATGGAAATAACTGCAAACATATTAACTGTACATTTCAAAATAATACATCACTACTAACATTTTCTTAAATGAACATATATAAAGTGTTTTTGTTTTTTTTGTTTGTATTGTATTTAGTAGAGCTTAAAATCTTGGCTCTTACTGTGGTAACTTGATATTATATTCAGGCGTGAGTACCATACTTGCGAAGAATCAGGAAGGAGGTCACTGCAATTTGTATGAGGTTTTTAATTGAAACTAGTATACTAGGGTTGCCCTGCATTCGGGACAAGAGTGACCAAGAGGAAACAAAGCTCTAAGTTTTGAGACCTTTTCAGAACAGAGTTTTACAGTTTACAACATGGACTGGTTACAGTTTACAACATGGGGCTGGTTACACTTTATCTTTCCCATTGTTCTTTTGTTTCAATTGACCTTTCTCCTCCAGGTGAGGATTAGATACCTGTGGCAAGCAGGAGGGGTGGGGGGAGATCTGCCCTCCCGGGGGATTTTTCCTGGAATCTTGCATTTCTTGGGGATCAGTGTTTGCTCTGTAAACTCTTCTGAAGCTCTTTGTCTTAAGGTTTAATGGACCTCTCTTGGTTTTTGGTATTTTTATGAGGTATCCCCATTTTTCTTAATTTTTACAATACAAGAGTTTCAAAGGTCAAGCAAAGCATTCAGTCTTACTCTTTGTTGTTCTCCTATACACCCCTCCCAATTTAATTGTCTACATTTCTTTTGGATATATAAATACTTTTAAAATATGTAAGCTGTTCTGAAAACCATAGTATAGTGTAAAAACACGAAATAAACAATGCTACTAATAGAAAGGCTGTGATAGGAGAAGCAAGATCTCAAGACTATTATGTTGTACACAGCAAGGCACTGTCATGAACAAACAAGCTGAAAGTGTATATGGATTGTATAATATTTGACTTATTTCTCCAATTACCAAATTAGGAGACCATTGGATGACAGTCAATAAATTTCTAATTCTTCCTATTTTTGGACTCCCAACGTAATGGGCCAGTAAATATCGTCAACAAAATTGTAGAAGAAAATTTCCCTAATCTAAAGAAAGAGATGCCCATGAACATAAAAGAAGCCTATAGAACTCCAAATAGACTGAACCAGAAAAAAATTCCTCCTGTCACATAATATTAAAAACACCAAATGCACTAAACTAAGAAAGAATTTTAAAAGCAGTGAGGGAATAAAGGTCAAGTAACATATAAAGGCAGGCCTATCAGAATTACACCAGACTTCTCACCAGAGACTATGAAAGCTAGAAGATCCTGGGCAGATGTCATACAGACCCTACAAGAAAACAAATGCCAGCCTAGGCTACTATACCTGGCAAAACTCAATAGATGGAGAAAACAAGATATTTCATAACAAAACAAAATTTATACAATATCTTTCCACAAATCCAGCCCTACAAAGGATAGTAGATGGAAAACATCAACATAAGGAGGGAAACTACACCTAAGAAAACACAGGAAGTAAGTAATTCTACATAAGCAAAAACAAAAGAATGGAAACACAGACACACACACACATACACACCCCCACCACCACCACTACCATGGCCACCAACAAAAACAAAATCAAAATAACAGGAATTAATATCTCTCAATATTAAGGGAATCAATACCCAATAGAAAGACACAGGCAAAAAGCATTAATATGAAAACAGGATCCATCATTCTGTCGCATACAAGAAACACTTCTCAGCAATGGAAATAGACATTAACTCAGAGTAAATAGCTGGAAAATTTTAAGCAAACAGAGCCAAGAACCACAACGGTGTATCCATTACAATATCTAGTAAAATAGATTTTCAACCAAATTTAATCAAAAAAGCTAGGGAAGGACACTTCATGCTCATCAAAGTAAAAAAAAAAAACAAGATGATTTTTTTCAATTCTGAATGTCTATGCCACAAATAAAGGACACCTACATTTGTAAAAGAAACGTTACTGAAACTTAAATCACATATTTAACCCACACATTAATAGTGGGATATGTCAATGATCTGTTCTCACAAATGGACAGGTCATAGAGAAGAAAGTAAAGAGAGAAAAAATAATTACCAGATTTTATGAAACAAATGGACCTAAGGGATATTTACAGAACATTTTACCCAAACATAAGAGAATATACCTTCTTCTTAGAACCTTACCAAACCTTCTGCAAGATAAAGCACATACTCAGTCACAAAGCAAATCTCAATAGATACAAGAAAATTTGAAATAATGCCATCGCTCTTATCAGCAAAACATGGATTAAAGCTAGACTTCAACAACAACAGAAACAAGAGAAATCCTACACACGCATGGAAACTGAAACACTCTCAATGATCACTGGATCAGGGAATAAATAAAGACTTTCCAGAATTCAATGAAAACAAAGATACAATGTTACCAAGTTTATGAGACATATTGAAAGCAGTGCTAAGAGAAAAGTGCAAGGCTTTAAGTGTATTTGTAAACAAGTTGGAGACTTCTCATACCAGCAATTTAAATGTACACTTGAAAGCTCTAGAAAAAAAGAAAAGAAGAGGAAGGAGTAGAAGAAGTAGAAGAAGAAGAAACAGCAGCAAACGCCTAAGAGAAATTGATGGAAGGAAAAAAAACAGAAGCAGGGATGAAATCCATAACTTAGAAACAAAGAGAACAATATAAAGAACCAATTAAATAAAGAGTTGGTACTCTGAGAAAATCAACAAGATAGACAAACCTGTGGCCAACCTAACTAAAAGGCCAAGAGAGAATATATAAATTAAGGAAATCAGAAATGAAAAGGGAGACATAACAACAGATACAAAAGAACTTCGTTAGGTCTTACGAAAAAATGAAAAAAGAAAAAGAAAAGAAAAAAAGAAATGTACAGATCATAAAATTAGAAGATCTAAATGAAAGAAAGCATCTTGACAAATACTTCTTACCAAAGTTAAATCTAGATAAGGTAAAAAATTTAAAGTAGATCAATAGCCAATAAGGAAAGAGAAGCAGTAAATAACATTCTCCAAATCAGAAAAAGCCAGGACCAGATGACTTATCACAGAGTTCTACCAGATTTTCAAAGAAGAGCTAATAACAATACTTCTCAAAATATTCCAGATAATTGAAAAACAAGGAAGATTGCTAAACTCATTTGATAAGTTCCAGTCACTCTGATACCTAAACTACACAATCTCAACTAAGAAAAATAATTTTGTATTTATTTTCCCTTATGAACTTTGGTACAAAAATACTCAATAAATTATTCACAAACTGCTTCCTTCTGGTCTGGGCCTGTGCCCTGAGCATACTTTAGGTGTGAACTCCATAGCCAATCCCACAATGCCCAGAGGAAGGTCCACTCCCAGGAGCTCTAACACTCCCAGAAACATAGGATCAGAGGTGAGGAGGACACAACATCTGACCCAACACCAAAGAACTCCACCCAACCAGTGGCACAGGTTCCTTCCATTCTAGGCCAATGCTCTGAGCAGACCTTGGGCACAAACTCCACAGCCAAGCCTACAGCACACATGGGAAGCTCCACTCCCAGGTGCTCTAGAGAGGATAGGTTGCACTAGAGATAATCAGATGGCACAAGACAAACATAAGAACATAAGCAACAGAAACCAAGGTTATTTGGCATCATCAGAACCCAACTCTCCCACCATAACAAGTCCTGGACACACCATCACACCAGAAAAGCAAAATTCGGATCTAAAATCACTTCTCATGATGATGATAGGAGACTTTAAGAAGGACACAAATAACTCCATTAAAGAAATACAGGAGTAACGAGGTAAGCATATAGAAGCCCTTAAAGAGGAAACACAAAAATCCCTTAAAGAATTACAGAATTTTCTAACCTAAGCCTATAGTGGCTCACAGAGTCTAAACTACCATAATTACCTTGCATGAGATGGGCCTAGGCCCTAGGCACATATGTAATAGACATGCAGCATGATTTTCATGTGGGACCTCTGTTGACTGGAGCAGGAGCTACTTTTGAAACGGATGCTTGCTTTGGATCCCTTTTTCTTAACTGGGCTGCCTTGACAAGCCACAATAGAAAAAGATATGCCTGGTCCTACTGCAACTTGATATGCCAAAGTAGTTTGATATCTGTAAAGACTTACTCTTCTCTGAGAAGAAAGGGAAGTGGTGTGTGTGTGCATGTGTGGTGAGGTGAGGTGAGAGGGAGGGACTGGGAATAGAGGAGGGAAAAGAAGCTGTGATCAGGATATAAAGTACATTTAATTAATTAATTAATTAATGAAAATCATGGTATTTTCTTTTTATATATTGGACTTAAAAAGTTGAAGTGTTCCTCTAAAAGCTGACAATCTGATGCCAAGATTGTAATTATCATTGTTATTATTAGAGCCCAATTCATGACAGCACTCTGCTAACACTGCAAGAAAAAAGATATTTAATCAAAGCATTTATTTAAAAAATTATGCCCCTGGGAGAAAATGTAATCTTAAGAAATTAGGACTTTGAAAGTATGCCTACTTATTGATGTTACTTACCAAGGAAAGCTAAGGAAATATATTCCCACCAACATAAAATCTTTGAAGGCATCTCTCCCCTAATCAGCCTTATTCATCTGAAAAGAAAGTAAAACCATCTTACTTCTAGAAGTGTTAATTAGAAATGTAATACACATCATCAGATAAATTAATGTAGGTTGATTCTCAGTGAGATTTTAAAATGTATTTCATGTTCAGCTAACTTACACACAAATCACTGAAAGTATGTATTAAAGATCAGCCTGAACTGATAAAGAATTACTCCTATTAAAATAGAGTATGTGGGATCAAATGCATTTCTTTTGCTGAAGTAATATTCTATTGATTAAAATAGTGATTTTATCAGATGTTATAGTGACCTAGACACACAAACATATCATTTTCCCTATATACTGTTTTCAGTATGAAACATCATTATGCAGTTTAGTAAAAGTCTTGTGATGATATTTAGGGTGCACATAGGCATAATGAGAATCAAAATATTAAATAAAAGATAAGACATTAAGGAGCTTAAAAGTCAACAAATTTTGTTGTAGGTATAAATGTCATTTTATATATAATATGAGAACAGAATACATATATATGTGTTTCATATAGTGATATAAATTTGAAGCTATCTATATCAAGCATACTAAAGGCCATGTGACTAACACATTGTTTATAGCATTAAATACTAATAAAACTCAAAGTGGCAGTTTATTATTATCCTTTTATTCTGATTACAATATTAAGGCTATAGCAAGTGATTAATTGCCCACCGTTTTGCATGTATTAGGACTTCTTAGTGGAAATAAGGTAAAAAGTTGATCATGTTATAATGGCACACACACACACACACACACACACACAAATATAAACTCCCTGTTCTACAAGGTCAGGTCTTGTTAATGCTGCCACAGACACTATGAGTCTGCGTGTGCAACTACACTGTTATGTCTGAAAACCACTGTTTCTGCAGTGATCCACCACCTCAGAATTTTATCGTCATCCTGATTCATAAGCTGCAGTTCTCTCTGAGCCTTGGAAGAGGGGGTGTGAGGAATGTCTCTTAAAGCTGAGCATTCCCTACTCTCCATTTCTTTGTACCTTTGACCAATTGTGGGTGGCATTTGATATGTTAAAAAAGGAAGACATTTAAAGACAGAAAATTGGGGATTCCTAAGATGTCAGAAAGAGTTAAAAGCTGAAATCTAAGTCTATCTAATAACATGCATAAAACTCGTTCATTCTAGAGGTTATTTCTGTAGAGTTAAATCTTGAAGATATCATGACTTGGTTTAGTTGAAGTTGTATACCAAGAGATTCACTCTTATAATTAAGTGGAAGAGTAGGAAGAGACATGATCGATAGTAATGGGAAAGGTTAGGCATTGAATGCTTCCCCAGCTTCATGCTTATTTTGTATGTTACCAAAAGCATGTTTTGCAATTCTTTGAATGTTTTAAGTACTTTCACAACTTTAAAATCCTGCACTCTTGAAATTCTTGATTTTCAACTGGGAATTTGATGAGACTATATGTCTCTTTTAAATATTTATTTTATGTTATAATTTGTCAGCTTGTATATCTTTTTGCCACATGTGTATAGTGCCCTCAGAAATCAGACGTGAACGATGATATGGGTCCCCTGGAGTTGCAAAACCAGGTCAAATCTTACATTTTCTTGTTGGGAATTAAAATTGGAGCATTGTAAGAGCAGCCAGTGCCCCTAACTGTTTTTCTAGAGTGATATCCTAACTAAACTCAGCTGAGATCAAATGATTTCTGGCAAATAATTTTTTCTTCATAGTTTGGTTTTTATTTACCTCATTGCTGGACTAAAGTCTTCAGCTCAATTATTTGAATGGGGAAAAAGTTTGATGGCATTACTGACATACCTAACTTTAAGGCAATTAGTCTATAAAAAGGGAAGAGGCAAGATTGGCTTTAACATTCTATAATATACAGTTTTAAGTACGTTCATCAGAATATGAAATATGGTTCTAAGTGGAAGTGAAACCTATGGTTAAAAAGAAAATGCCATAGTATGAAAGCTTTAGAACTTTGGAAACATAGTTCTAAACTTTGGAAACAGCTTCCTGGGCAAATCATCTCACTTCATATTCTCATAAAATATTTTTGCCATTGTTTTTATGAACTATATTGGCATCTATTTGTTTGGTGCAATTATTATTTTGATTTTACATCAAACTAACCATCTATACAACAATGCACACTGTAAGATGAATCAATTTGTTTCCAGGAAAGAACATCAGGGAAGGGGAAGAAGAAAAGGAGAATAAATTGAAATGAGAACAAAGAGATGGAGTAGGTAACATTTGATGTAAATGTTATAAGATTCTTTTAGCTTTTCCTTTTGTGTAAATCATATGATAGATTTTTTCAGCATGGTGATGGCTGTGCATGCATCTGTAAGTTAACAGTCACTACTTTGTAAGGCTGCAGCTTATGACCTACACAAGCAGAGCAGCTCATTGTGCTGTACAGAACTCAAAGCTGTAGATAACCATGAATTTACCAGTGTAGCAATTCAGTACTTGCCATGGATAGTCTTAATTCAGGAAGCAGTGAGGTAGGATGGAGCTTCACCCTGGCTTTAATGTATTTAGTGAGATCAATGACATCAGTGGAATTGATAATGATTTTAAAATGAAGAAGAAAGAGAAAGAGAAGAAGAAGAAGAAGAAGAAGAAGAAGAAGAAGAAGAAGAAGAAGAAGAAGAAGAAAGAGGAGGAGGAGGATATGGAGGAAGAGGAGAAGGAGGAGACAGAAAGAGGGAAAGAAGGAAAGAAAGAAAGAAAGAAAGAAGGAAGGAAGGAAGGAAGGAAGGAAGATAGAAACTGTAGAGAACAGTATGGATAAAATTACTTAATATTTTAATTACTAAAATCCATTTACATTTATTTTCAGTAATAAATTTGATTTACAAGTTTCCTCCTCCCTGGGGGTTTAAAACTCACATGTACTCAGGCATAGTGTGATGGTTTGCATATGCTCAGCTCAGGGAGTTGCACTATTAAAAGGTGTGGCCCTGTTGGAGTAGTTGTATCACTATCGGTGTGGACTTTAAGATGCTCATCCTAGCTGCCTGGAAGTCAAGATTCTGCTAGCAGCCTTCAGATGAAGGCTCAGCTCTGCTCACACAATGCCTCCCTGAATGCTGCCATGCTCCTGCCTTAATAATAATGGATTGAACCTCTTCACCTGTAAACCAGCCCTGATTGCATTGGTCATAGTGTATGTTCACCGCAGTAAAACCCTAACTAAGACACATAGGTTTTATCATTTTCTGTGAATAATAAAAAATTGTAAATCAGGTGTACAAAACTGCAAATATGAATGACAAATACAAGTATGAGAGCCTTGTCCTAAAAATAATAGAAATGAAAGTAAAAGAATTCACATTTACTAATTTTTTCAGAAAAGATACTTTTGTAAACAATCTAAATCAAAAGAGTTCCTGTCAAGATTAATTTCATTATATCCAATATTTCTTGGCTGGGCTAATTTACTTAAGATCTCATTTTAAAAGGGTTGGAAGGATGGCTGAACAGTATTACTTAGCTTCCAGAGGACCTGAGTTTGGTTCTCAGAATCATGTTGGTTGATCAGAATAACATGCAACACTTCACTTCCAGGAAATCCTTCAGTTTTCTCGTCACTCGGTGTGTCTATATTCACAAACACTTGTACTCATATTGACACACACAAACACAGACACACATGCATACAAGTAATTAAAATTAAAAAATCAAAAGCAAAATTTAAAAATATCACTTCAAATTATACCAAATTAAAACAATTCCAGAAGTACATGGTACAACCACTCTGGAAATCAGTTTGGTGGTTCCACAGAAAATTGGACATAGTACTACATGAGGACCCAGCTATATCACTCTTGGGCATTTACCCAGTGGGTGCTCCAACATGTAATAAGGACACATTCTCCATTATGTTCATAGCAGCCTTATTTATAATAGCCAGAAGCTGGAAAGAAGCCAGATGTCCCTCAACAGAAGAATGGGTATAGAAAATGTGGTACATTTACACAATGGAGTACTACTCAGCTATTAAAAACAATGACTTCATGAACTTCTTAGGCAAATGGATGGACCTAGAAGGTATCATCCCGAGTGAGGTAACCAAATCACAAAAGAGAAAACATGGTATGCACTCACTTATAAGTGGATATTAGCCCAGAAGCTCGGAAAACCCAAGATACAATTACAGACTATATGAAGCTCAAGAAGAAGGAAGACCAAAGTGTAGATACTTTGGTTCTTCTTAGAAAGGGGAACAAAATACTCATGGGAGTAGATAACAGAGACAAAGTGTGGAGCAGAGGCTGAAGGAAAGGCCATCCAGAGTCTGTCCTCCCTGGGGATCCATCCCATATACTGTTACCAAACACAGACACTATTGTTGATGCCAACAAGTACTTGGTGATAGGAGCCTGATAGAGCTGTCTTCTGAGAGGCTCTGCCAGTGCCTGACAAATACAATGATGGATGCTCTCAGCCAACCATTTGACTGAGCACAGGGTCCCCAATGGGGAAGTAGAGAAAGGATCCAAGGAGTTGAAGGGGTTTGCAACCCCATAAGAAGAAAAACAATATGAACTAACCAGTACCCTCAGATCTCCCAAGGACTAAACCACCGACCAAATAGTACACTTAGAGGGGGCCATGTCTCCAATTGTATATGTAGCAAAGGATAGACTTGTCGGACATCAATGGGAGGAGAGGCCCTTTGTCCTCGAAGTCTCTATGCCCCAGTGTAGGGGAATGCCAAGACAGGGGAGCTGGAGTGGGTGGGTTTGTGGGTAATGTGTGGAGGGATGGGATGGGGAGTTTTGAAGGGGAAATGAGGGAAGATGATAACATTTGATATGTGAATAAAGAAAATATCTAAGAAAAAAGTATAAAGTATCAGTGTAGTCATGAATGAAGAGTTAGAAAAGCAGACACTCCTTTCAAGGATCTTGTCAATGCCAGGTACTAGCAGGGTCAAATTGTGGTCAAAGAACTGGCAGGAACTAACTCATTGCAATTTTTCTAGATTGGTGCCATGAGCTCTGTGGTTTCTGTTTGGATGCTTTTGGTTTTGTTTTGTTTTTTCAGTTGTAGATATTTTTTCTAGCATCTTTTATTTGATGTTATTTATTTCTTGTTGTTTTTCATGTCTTGTGTTTTTATGAATGGTTGCCCATAGCCATGGGCATGCTTAGGCAAGAAGTCTTCTACTGACATATATGTTTACCTATAGAACCCTTAGTTCAAACCTCAACTATATTATTATTACAGATGATCACCCACTTATCAGCAACAACATAATTTTCTGTAAGTTCATTTTTAACTTTTACAATATAGAATAGCTGTCTTGCAATACTACTACATATCATACCATGATGGAATCATCCAACTATAATATAGCACCTAATTCCAGAACTTGAGGGAATGGGCAGTAGACCCTAGATAAGACCAGGATTGAAAGAGTGGATAAAAATAAGCAAGCAAACCAAAGTGTATAGCATGGTGAAGATTATTATCAGAAAAGTTGTAGGTTTAAAAGTTGTATTTTCTACTTTCTGAAGTGGGAGGCACAGGCCTCAGAAGTGGCAGGGAAGCTGGGACCAGATCCTTTCTACTTCCATCTACATGTATGAAGGATGGAGGATCCATAGCTCTCTTTGTCCCTTCCCTGCAAGTGGAAAGCTTGTCTCCAGAGAGTGTTCTGTCCCAGGGACTCTGGTGAGATCGCCATTTTCTCTCCTGACTTTCTAAGGAGGGACCAGCAGGAAAGCACAGGCCTCAGAAGTGGCAGAGAAGCTGGGACAGGATCCTTTCTATGTCTGTCTACACCTAGGAGAGACAGTGGATCCACAGTCCTCTCTGCTCCTTCCCCCTCAATCAGTGCTTTGACCCAGGGAATCAGGAGTGACAGCAGATCCACAGCCCTCTCTGAACCTTTCCCGAAAGCAGAGAGCCTGTCTCTAGGGTGTGCTCTGACCGCAGGACTCAGGAGAGGTGACTGATCCACAGCCCTCTGCATATGGGTTTTACCAGGGGAGAGCTGATCTCTGAGAAGTGCAGACACAGGCTTACAGACCCACAGGAGGAACAAACAAGCTCCAGTCAGAGACAGCAAGAACATCTAACACGAAAGATGAACAAATGGCAAAAGGCATCTTGCCAACAGAAACCAAGACTACTTGGCTTCCTCAAAACCTAGTACTCCTACCACAGCAAGTCCTGGATATCCCAAAACACGAGAAAAGCAAGAATTGGATTAAAATCATATTTTATGAAAGAGATAGGGGAATTTAAGGACATGAATAACTTCCTTAAAGAAATACAGGAGAACACAGGTAAAGAGGTTCAAGCTCTTAAAGAGGAAACACAAAGATCCCTTAAAGAATAACAGGAAAGTACAACCAAACAGGTGAAGGAATTGAGCAAACCATCCAAGACCTAAAAATGGAAGTAGAAACATTTAAGAAATCACAAAGAGACAATACTCTGGAGATAGAAACCGGAGGAAAGAAGTCAGGAACCACAGATGTAAGCATCACCAACAGAATACAAGAGATAGAAAACAGAATCTCAGGCACAGAAGATACCATAGAAAACATTGACATAATGGTCAAAGAAAACACAAAATGCAATAAGTTCATAACCCAAAACATCCAGGAAATCCAGGACACAATGAGAAGACCAAACCAAAGGATAGTAGGTATAGAAGAGAATGAAGACTGCCAACTTAAAGGGTCAGTAAATATCTTTAACAAAATTATAGAAGAAAACTTCCCCAACCTAAAGAAAGAGATGCTCAAGAACATACAAGAAGCCTATAGAACTCTAAACAGACTGGACCAGAAAAGAAATTCCTCCTGCCACAAAATAGTCAAAAAAACAAATGTATAAAACAAAGAAAGAATATTAAAAGCAGTGAGGGAAAAAGGTCAAGTAACATATAAAGGCAGGCCTATCAGAATTGCACCAGACTTCTCGCCAGAGACTATGAAAGCCAGAAGATCCTGGGTTGATGTCATACAGACCCTAAGAGAACACAAATATCAGCCCAGGCTACTATACCCAGCAAAACTCTCAATTACCACAGATGGAGAAACCAAAGTATTCCGTGACAAAACCAAATTTACACAATATGTTTCCACAAATCCAGCCCTTCAAAGGGTAATAAATGGAAAACTTCTCAGCACCTCATGGTACTTTCTCCAAAATAGACCATATAATTGGTCACAGATCAGGCCTCAACAGATACAAGAAGATTGAAATAATTCCTTGCATCCTATCAGATCACCATGGACTAAGTCTGCTCCTCAATAACCACATAAACAATAAAAAGCCCACATATACATGGAAGCTTAACAACACTCTACTCAATGATAACTTGGTCAAGGAAGAAATAAAAAAGAAATTAAAGACTTTCTAGAATTTAATGAAAATGAAGGACAAATACCCAAATTTATGGGACATAATGAAAGCAGTCCTAAGAGGAAAACTAATAACTTTAAGTGCCTCCAAAAAGAAACTGGAGAGAGCATACACCGGCAATTTGACAGCACATCTGAAAGCTCTAAAAGAAAAAGAGGCAAATTTGCCCAAGAGGAGTTGAAGGCAGGAAATAATGAAACTAAGGGCTGAAATCAACCAAATAGAAACAAGAAGAACTATACAAAGAATCAATCAAACTAGGAACTGGTTCTTTGAGAAAATCAACAAAATAGATAAACCCTTAGCCAAACTAACTAGAGGGCATAGAGACAGTATCCTAATTTACAAGATCAGAAATGAAAAGGGAGACATAACAACACACACTGAGGAAATCCAAAAATCATGAGATCCTACTATAAAAGCCTATACTCAACAAAACTGGAAAACCTAGATGAAATGGACAATGTTTTAGACAGATACCAAGTGCCAAAATTAAATCAAGATCAGATCAATGATCTAAACAGTCCCATATCTGCTCATGAAATAGAAACAGTCATTTATAGTCTCCCAACAGAAAAAGACCCAGGACTAAATTGGTTTAGTGCAGACCTTCAAATAAGACCTAGTACCAATACTCCTCAAATTATTCCACAAAAAAGGAAGGAAGGCACTCTACCCAATTCGTTCTATGAAGCCACAATTACTCTTATACCTAAACCACACAAAGACCTAACAGAGAAAGAAAACTTCAGACCAATTTCCCTTATGAATATTGATGCAACAATACTCAATAAAATACTTGCAAACTGAATCCAAGAACCCATCAAAACGATCATCCATCATGACCAAGTAGGCTTCATCCCAGGGATGCAGGGATGGTTCAATATTCAGAAATCCATCAACATAATTCACTATATAAACAAACTCAAAGAAAAAATACCGTATGATCATTTCATTAGATGCTTAGAAAGCATTTGACAAAATTCAAAACTCTTTCATGTTAAAAGTCTTGGAAATATCAGAAAGTTAAGGCCCATACCTAAACATAGGAAAAGCAATATTCAGCAAACCAGTAGCCAACATCAAACTAAATGGAGAGAAACTTGAAGGAATCCCACTAAAGTTAGGGACTAGACAAGGCTGCCCACTCTCTCCCTACCTATTCAATATTGTACTTGAAATCCTAACTGGAGCAATTAGACAACAAAAGGAGATAAAAGGGATATGAATTGGAAAGGAAGAAGTCAAATTATCACTATTTGTTGATGATATGATACTATACTTAAGTGACCCCAAAAATTCCACCAGAGAGCTCTGAAACCTGGTAAACAACTTTAGCAAAGTAGCTGGATATAAAATTAACTCAAGCAAATCAGTGGCCTTCCTTTACACAAAGGATAAACAGGCAGAGAAAGAAATTAGGGAAACAATACCCTTCACAATAGTCACAAATAATATAAAATACTTTTGTGTGATAATAACTGAGAAAGTAAAAGACCTTCTGACAAGAACTTCAAGTCTCTGAAGAAGGAAATTGAAAAATATTTCAGAAGATGGAAAGATCTCCCATGCTTGTGTATTGGCAGGATTAATATAGTAAACATGGCCATCTTGCAGAAAGCAATCTATCTACTTATTCAATGCAATTCCCATCAAAATTCCAACTCAATTCTTCACAGACTTAGAGCAATTTGCAAATTCATCTGGAATAACAACAACAAAAAAAAACAGAATAGCCAAAATTATACTCTACAATAAAAGAACCTCTGGTAGAATCACAATCCAGGACCTTAAGCTGTACTACAGACCAATTGTGATAAAAACTGCATGGTATTGGTACAGTGACAGACAGGTAGATCATTGAAATTGAATTGAAGACCCAGAAATTAACCCACACACCAATGGTCACTTGATCTTTGACAAACGAGCTAAAACCATACAGTGGAAAAAAGACAGCATTTTCAACAAATGGTGCTAGCTCTACTGGTAATTAGCACATAGAAGAATGCAAATTGATCTATTCCGATTTCCTTGTACAAAGCTCAAGTCCAAGTCAATGAAGGATGTCCACATAAAACCAGATACACTGAAACTAATAGAAAAGAAAGTGGGGAAGAGCCTCCAGCACATGGGCACAGGGGAAAATTAACAGAACAGAACACTAATAGCTTATGCTCTAATATCAAGAATTGACAAAATTATATTATATATCCAATATATACAAAACATTTAAGATGTTAGACTCCAGAGAACCAAATAACCCTATTAAAAAATGGGGTTCAAAGCTAAACAAAGAATTCTCAACTGAGGAATATCGAATTTCTGAGAAGCACCTAAAGAAATGTTCAACATCGTTATCCATAAGGGAAATGCAAACTAAAACAATCCTGAGATTACACCTCACACTAGTCCAAATGGCTAGGATAAAAACCACAGGTGACAGCAGATGCTGGAGAGGTTGTGGAGAAAGAGGAACATCCCTCCACTGCTGGTGGTATTGCAAGCTGGTACAACCACTCTGAAAATTACTTTGGTGGTTCCTACAGAAACTGGACATAGTACTACCAGAGGACTCAACTATCCCACTCCTGGGCATATACCCAGAAGATGCTCCAACATGTAATAAGAACACATGCTCCACTATGTTCATAGCAGCCTTATTTATAATAGCCAGAAACTGGAAACAACCCAGATGTCCCTCAGCCTGGAAATCCGGGACACTATGAAAAGACCAAACCTAAGAATACTAGGAATAGAAGAAAGAGAAGGATCCCAAATCAAAGGGCAAGAAAATATTTAAGACAAGACCTTCAAGAAAAATTTCCTAAACTAAAGAAGGATATCCCTAATAAGGTACACTAGTCATACAGAACACCAAATAGATGGAAGAGAATAAAGTCCCCTCACAACATAATAATTAAAACATTAACATACAGAACAAAGAAAATTAAAATTTGCAAGGTAAAAGAACAAGTATCATATAAAAGCAGATCTAACAATTACACCTAACTTCTCAATGGAGACTCTTATAACAAAGGGCCAGAATAAATGTCCTGCAGACTTTAGAAGACCAAATATACCATCCTGGACTCCTATACTCAATAAAATTTTCAATCACCATAGGTGGACAAAAGAGATATTCCATGATAAAGTCAAATTCAAACAATATCAATCTATAAATCTATTCCTACAGCAGACACTAAAAAGAAAACTCCAACACAAGAAGGTTAATTATACCCACAAAACTGCAGGAAATAATCTCAGACCAAAAAAACCAAAACTCTCTTTCTCACTCTCTTTATCTCTCAAACACACACTCACAAAACTCATGCTACCACCACTACCACCACCAACAAAATAGCAGGAATTAACAATCATCAGTCACTACTATCTCTCAATACCAATGGAGTCAATTCTCCAATAAAAAGACACAGAATAACAGAATAGATGCCAAAAGTAAATCTATTCTTCTACTGTATAAAAGAATCATAAATTAACATCAAACATAGTTATTAGAGTAAAATATTGTAAAAAGATTTTTCAAGTAAATGGATAGAAGAAGCAAGCTGGTGTAGCCATTCTAAGATCTAGCAAAACAGACTTAAAACCAAAATTAATCAAAACATGGAAGGACAGTTCATACTCATCAAAGAAATAATCCACCAACATGACATAAACTCATGTTTTTATTCATTATTTTATTAATTTATATACAAGTGTTATCTTCCTCCAGGTCTCCCTCTTCACCCCCTTCTCCCTCCCCTTCACTTCTGAGACGGTGCCACCACACCCAGGCAACCACCTTTCCTGGGTATTCTATAGTTTTTGGTTAATATCCACTTATCAGTGAGTACATACTATACAACTTTTGGGTATGACTTACCCAAGGATGAAAAATCAATTGGTTTAAGGCAGAGAGGGATAGATCCCATGTTTTCTGAGTTCTGTGTGGGTTCCAGTTGGTGTGGCTATTGGGCTGGTGATCTTATCTGTGTTTATGATTAGGGTAGACCTCCTGGGAGACAGGTAGTCTGGAGTCTCAGGGCAGGTACATTTATATGCCATAGGTTCAGGTAGAGGTGTAGACAGGAAGGTCCAAGATTTCAATTTTTAACATGTATGCTCCTAAGACAGGTTCATGTACATGTATAAAAGTGTTTTACTGAAGCTTAACTCATACCTAGGCCCTCACCCATTAACAGGGGAACACTCTAATACCCAAGTCTTAGCAATGGACAGGTCAGTCAGACAAAAATGAAACAAAGAAATACTGGAGCTACCATATCTTATGAACCAAATGGACCTAGCAGATATCTACAGAACATTCACTCAAACACAACAGAATTGCCTTTCTCAGAACCTCACTAAACTTTGTCCAAAATTGACAATGCACTTGGTAACAAAGCAAGACTCAAAAGATTCAAGAAAATTGAAGTAGCATCCATATCTTACCCAACCACCACAGATTAATAGTGGGTTTCAAAACAAATGGAAAAAAACAGAAAGCCTATGAACTAATGGAAACTGACTACCTCTCTACTCAATGCCTCCTGGGTAAAGGCAGAAATAAGGAAGCTAAAGACTTTCTAGAGTTCTATAAAATGAATGCAAAACACTTCCAAACTTTTGGGCCACAATGAAAACTATGCTAAGAGAAAACTTCATAGCACTAAGTGCCTACATTAAAAAAGCAAAAAACAAAAAACAAATAAACAAAAAACTGGAGAGATCTCATTCTTGCAACCTAACAGTACACCACAAAGCTATACAACAAATAGAAACAAGTAGACCCAGAACAGTAGAAAATAATCAAACTATGGGTTAAAATTGATAACATAGAAACAAAAAATCAACAAAGATTCAAAGACACCAAGAGTTGGTTCTTTGATAAAAGTCAACAGGACAAACACTTTTTCAAACTAACTAAAAGACACATATTAAATATCCAAATTAACAAAATCAGAAACAAAAATGTGTTTATAAGAATAGACACAAAGAAAAATCTAAAGAAGAACTAAGTTATACTTTAAAAACCTATATTCCACAAAATTAGAAAATATAACAAAATGCACAGTTATCTCCATAGATACCAATAACACAAGTTAAATCTGAATCAGATAATTTAAATAGACTTATAGCCTCTAAAATAGCTACAAATACTATGTAAAATATCTTAGGGTATCTCTAACCAAACAAGTGAGGTACCTGCATTAAAAGCTTTGAAGTTAAATTGAAGCAGATATCACAAGATGGAGTGATCACCCATGCTTGTGGATCAGTAGTTTCAACATAGTAAAATTACCATCTTACCAAAAGCAATCTATAGATTCACCACAGCTCTCATTCAATTCCAACACATATTTTTAAAGACTTTGAAAGAACAATACTCAACTACATATGAAAAATCAAAGAACTCAGGATAGCTAAATCAATCTTGGACATAAACAACAAAAGTAAAAAAATGCCAGAGGTAGTTATACTATAGTTAAAAACAAAACAAAACAAAACCATAGTATTACCATAAAACAGATAAGCTAGTGGAATCAAATCAAAGACCCAGACATATTTGCATACACTTATGGACTTCTGGTTTTATAAAGAAGACAAAAATATACAGTGGAAAAAAGAAAGTGTCTTCAACAAATGGTGTTGATTTGATGGGATGTCTTCATGCAGAAGAATCCAAATAGATCCATATTTATCACCATGCACAAAATTAATGTCCAAGTGGATCAAATTCCTCCACATAAAATCAGAAATACTAAACTTGATAGAAAAGAAATTTGGAAATAGCCTTGAATACATTGAAACAGGAGATAACTTTCTGAACAAAATACCAGTTGTGCAGGAACTAAGATGTGGTCACTTAAAATTAATAAATGAGATTGCTCAAATCTGCAAGACCTCTGTAAAGGAAAGAACAAAAGGACAAGATAACAGTGCGCAGAATGGTAAAAGACCTTCAACAATCCCAGATCTGACAAGTTGCTGATATCAAAAAAAAAAAAATTAATGAACTCGAGAAACCAATGTCCTCAAACCAAATAATCCAATTAAAATATAGGGTATAGATCTATAGATGAATTTTCAACAGAGGAATTTTAAATGGCTGAGAACCACTAAAAAAATGTTCAACATCCTTAGCTATCAGGGGATTGCAAATTAAAACTACTTTAAGATTTCATCTTACACCTGTCAGAATGGCTAAGATCAACAACACAAGTGACACTCATGCTGGTGAGGAAGTGGAACAAGGAGAAATGTTTCTCCATCGTTGGTGGGAATGTAAACTTATAAAGCCACTTTGGAAATCAATATGGCAGTTTGTCAGGAAATGTGGAATCCATATTCCTCAAGATCCAGCTATAATTCTCCTGGGCATACAAAAGGGCAATTCATCCTGCCACAAGGACACGTACTCAACTATGCTCCCAGCAGCATTATCTGTAACAACCAGAAACTGGAAACAAACTAGATGTTATTCAACCAAAGAGTGGATAAAGAAATTTTGGTACATTTACAAAACAAAATAATGAAATTTGCCTCCTGAATGAGGTACTTGAGGAACAGAAAGATGAAGAGTGTATGTACTTACTTACATGTGGACATTATCTATTAAATAAAGGATAAGAATGCTACAATCCAAAAAGCCAGAGAGGTTAACTAACAAGGAGGGCTCAGGGAAGGAGGATAAGTGGATATCCTTGGAAAGCAAACTTAGGTTAGATTATTTGAGTGGCCTGGGATCATAGGGCTTAGGGAATAGGAGGTATCAAGGGAGAGAGTACTAAGAGAGATACCTGTAATTGGTTATGGGGATTTGAGGATAATGGGAAAATTTAGTGCAGTGGAAACTCCCAGGAATCTATAAAGGTAACCCTAGTGAAGACTCCTAGTAATATGACATATGGAGCACAAATTCGTCAACTTCCATACCAAGCAAGGCTTCCAGTGTTAGAAGAGGGATGTTAAACTATCTACAAGCAACTACCCTACAATTTGTCCTGCCTGTAATATGGAGGGTAATGAGAGCTCAGAACTTGTGGATGTAAACCACCAATGACTGGTACAACTTGAGGCTTGAGTTTTGAGAGGAAGCTCATGTCTGTCATTCCTAGATAGCCAGAGAGCAGAGCCTGGATAGTCCAGAAATCTAGGATTAGAACTAAACATGACTAGATAAAACCAAAACAACCAACCAACAAAGAAACAAAACAAAAAATGAAATGATTCCTTATATTTGTCTAAATTCATAGGCTAGAGCCTAGCTACTTGTCTTCAGAGATGATTGATCCTGCAACTGATGGGAACAGACACAGATGCAGAGACCAACAGCTGAACATTAAGCAGGGCTTAGAGAAACCTGAAGAAAAGGAAGTAGGATAGTAGGACCCAGGGGGCTGAGGACACCACAAGAACACAGCCCACAGAATCAATTGAGTAGGCCTCATAGAGGCTCACAGAGACTGAGTGAAGGAGCCTGTAGGGATTTGACATGGATCTTCTGCATATGTTAAGGTTGTGTCACTTGGATTTTTGTGTGACTCCTGATAGCAGGAGCAGACTGTATATGACTCTTTGGCTTCCTTTTGAGACCCTTTTGCCCCTTCTGGGTTGCCTAGTCCAGGAACACTATAAAAGGCTGTGCCTCGTCTTAATTGCAACTCATTATGTCATGTTTACTTGATGTCCCTGTGGGGTCTGCTTTTTTTCTGAAGGAAAAGAAAGTAGAGTGGATCTTGATGTGTGTGTGGGGGGTTTCAGGGACAGGGAGGAGTTGATGGAGGGAAAAACTGCAGGAATAGATGAGAGAAGAAAAGTGAAAATAAAAGAAAGAGAGAGAGGAAGGAAGGGGGGAGGAAGGAAGGAAGAAAGAACATTGAATTAAACTATCAATGAAAAAATTAAAGCATTTTTAAAATAAATACTATTAAATAGCTGGCTATGAATTCCCAAGATACATATGAAAGTTTATCTTATAAAAATGTGTCCTTTCAAATTATGGGAATAAATATATTATAATTTAAATTTTCTTAGGTACAGCATTTTCCAATAAATAGGAATGGATTCAGTGTGAGTTGTGTGCATGTTTCTATATTTGCATTAAAATTAAACAGAAAATATCATGCAAATGGCCTAAATCTACTCTAATATCAAGTAATAATGCTGAAGTCCTCTCTACCAATTAGTTCTCACAGTATGAACTGAAGCTCATAATTTTAAATTGTTATGCCATTTGTAAGCATTTTCCTTTCTATTGCTATTACACAGATTTAATGGAGGCTGCCCCACTGTATGAGAATGTGCCCCTAAAACTCAAGAAAGATAATTATAAGCTATCAGTTTTTCTAAACCCTCTATAGTTCTCAGTGGAGATATAAATTTAGAAGGGCATATGATTAACCATTACTCCTGTCTACCTCAAAGCAAAGTTTTGAGGTTTAATTGGATAATGTCTGCAAAGTATTTCAATTCCAAGGGAAAATAATACCCATGCATAAAGAGAAAAGTTGTCAAAGTGAAATTATTGCATGCATGTAGCTCTAAGGTAGGTTTTAGCTCGACTTCCAACAGACTTAATGTGGGACACAAATATGAGTTGCTTTAAAAACCTATTGCAAATTTTATCTGCAAATACTTAGAAAGCTGAAGTGTTATGGAAGTACATTAGACATACAGAGCAGGGAGAGGAAACATGCCATTCTTTGCTCTTTTCTTATTAGCTGTAAGTCTATAATGCTGTCATGGAAACTCTCAATACCTGTTTCCTCCAGTTGACAAGATTTTCCAGCTTTTTCTCATGTTTCTGTGATGCTAATGTAACAAGTGCTTATGGGAATTTACTTGAAAGTCCTTAGTATTATCTGGCAAAGTTGCCTACATGCAACAATGTTATTATAAACAAGGAATGAAAAAAAAAAAGTTTAGGTATGAATGTGTCTTGCTTGGATTCGTGTGCCCACAGTGGTCAGAAGAGGACTTCAGATCTTCTGAAGTAAGTCACAGCCTTTGTGACGCACATCACCACTCTGTTAGCCATGTGTGCTCAAAACCAAACCCAGTTCTCTACAACAGTGGTGGGGGCTTTTAACCCTTGAGCTGGCTCTACAGCATCAATTTCATTTTTATTTCTTAAATTAAGGTATTTATATTTACATGAATTTTTGTTTCCTTGCTTTGTGGTGCTCTTGGTCCCATACAGTAGATCAAACATCTCATTTAGCATCTGCATTTCTGTACCCCAACCTCAGCATAACTTTGTGGAGAATATTAATAGTCTTTTGCTTTTATGGATTCTCAAAGAGAACTGTCATATTGAGAAATGGTTTGAGTTCCCAAAGGAACAATTCCAGAAGAAAACAAATCTTTTTCCTCATCCTCTTCTCCACTTCCCACATAAAACTACCCAGCTTAACCACTGTGAATTAATCCTTTTGGTAAATATCCTAGAGCCTATAACAATAAGTCCTGTATATGTTCATGCACACATATTTGCAGATGAATGCACACAGCCACTAGCACTATAGTTTGAATCCTCCAGTCATCAGTAGTGTGTTATTCTCTGGTTATGATTTCAATATTTGATCCAGTAGCAGTGTTTGTCCTGTCCTGTATTCTCCTTCCATGTGCTGAGTTTACCAGCTGTTTTTCTGCCTTGAACATGTGCATTTAGTGTTTATAATTAATTGCTAAGGGAGGATCTAAATGGTTATTGTGTGCCTGTTATGCTTTCTTATCTGATCTCTTTAGCTCTTATGAATGTAGACTGATGAGTGAATATATCTGCATAACTTATTCATCCTGGTTTGAGGTATGTGGTTGTGTGTGTGTGTGTAAACAACTAGTGGCAGTGTCTTAACCATGCTTTCACCACTTTTCTGTTATGCTAGATAACAATGAAGAACCTGCTTCTAAATAGTTCACAGAGTCAAGGATGTTATGTTGACCTTGGTGTATGCTTCTCAGAGGTGATTGCACATGATGCTTTTCATTCTAGTACATGGGAGAATCAGGCCGACTCTGTGAGCTGGAGGCGATGATGGTCTAAAGAAGGAATTGTAAGACATTAACATTAACTAAAAGTTTCTCCTATAATAAAGTAGACTAATATAGATAATGCTTTGAAATTGCATTTATCACTAATTCTTTTGTTCATTAGTTTGAGACAGGGTTTCTCAATGTACTCCTAGCTGTCTTACAACTCCTTCTGTAGACCATCATCGCCTCCAGTTCACAGAGTCGGCCTGATTCTCTCATGTACTAGAATGAAAAGCATCATGTGCAATCACCTCTGAGAAGCACAGCTTCTCCCTGGTTATTTTTAAATTGGATATTTTATTTACATTACAAATATTATCCCTTTTCCTGGTACCACCTCCGGAAATTCCTTATCCTATTCTCCCTTTCCCTGCTTCTATGAGGGTGTTCCACTACCCACCCACCCACTCCAGCCTCCCTGACTTGGCATTTCCCACACACTAAGGCATCAAGCCTTCACAGGAGGAAGGGCCTCTTCTTCCATTGATATCAGACATGGCCATCTTCTGCTACATATGCAGCTGGAGCCATGGGACCCTCCATGTGTACTCCTTGGTTGGTGTTCTAGTCCCTTGGGGCTCTGAGGGATCTGAATGGTTGATATTGTTCTCTCTATGGGGTTGCAACCCCCTTCAGCTCCTTCAGTCCTTTTCTCTAACTCTTCCACTAGGGAGTCGGTGCTCAGTCCAATGGTTGGCTGCTAACATCCGGCTCTGTATTTGTTAGGCTCTGGCAGAACGTCTCAGGAGACAGCTACATCAGGCTCCTGTCAGCAAAGCACTTCTTGACATTCACAATAGTGTCTGCATTTGGTGTCTGTATATCAGATGAATCCCCAGGTGGGGCAGTCTCTGGATGGCCTTTCTTTCAGTCTCTGTTTCATACTTTGTCTCTGTATTTTCTCCCTTGAATATTCTGTCCCCCTTCTAAGAAGGACAGAAGCACGCACACTTTGGTCTTGTCCCTTCTTGAGCTTCATGTAGTCTATGAATTGTATCTTGGGTTTTCTAAGCTTTTGGGCTAATATCACTTATTAGTGAGTGAATATCATGTGTGTTCTTCTGTGACTGGATTAACTCACTTAGAATATTTTCTAGGTCTATCCATTTGCCTAAGAATTTCAGGAAATCATTGTTTTTAATAGCTGAGTAGAACTCCATTGTGTAAATGTACCACATTTTCTGTATCCATTCCTCTGTTGAAGGACATCTGGGTTGTTTCCAGCTTCTGGCTATTATAAATAAGGCTGCTATGAATATAGTGGAGCATGTGTCCTTGTTATATGTCAGAATGTCTTTTGGGTATATGCCCAGGAGTGGTATAGATGGTGTCTCAGGTAATACTATGTCCAATTTTCTGAAGAAACACCAGACTGATTTCGAGAGTGGTTGTACTAACTTGCAAGCCCACCAACAATATGGGAGTGCTCCTCTTCCTCCATGTCTTCCCCAGCATCTGCTGTCACCTGAGTTTTTGATCTTAGCCATCCTGACTGGTGTGAGGTGGAATCTTTGCATTGTTTTGATTTGTATTTCCCTGATGACTAAGGGAAATTTTCTTTAGGTGCTTCTCAGCCATTTGGTATTCCTCAGTTGAGAATTCTTTGTTTTTTTTTATTTTTTTTTTATTTTTTATTTTATTTTTTATTTTTTAGATATTTTCTTTATTTACATGTCATATGATTTTTCTTTTCCCAGTTTCCCCTCCCAGGAGCAAAAAAACAAACAAAAACAACAAAAACAAACCCCTGTTGGCTCCCCCCTCTCCATGGTAGGACTGATTGTTCTGGCAGCATGTGTATAGTAGAGGATTGCAAAATCAATCATCAATGGGAGGATAATTCTTTACTTAGCTCTGTACCCTATTTTGTAATAGGGGTATTTGATTCTGTGGCGTCTAACTTCTTGAGTTATTTGTAATATTGGATATTAGCCCTCTATCAGATGTAGGTAAAGATCTTTTCCCAGTCTATTGGTTGCCATTTTGTCCTATTGACAGTGTCCTTTGCCTTACAGAAGCTTTGCAATTTTATGAGGTCGACTCTTGATCTTAGAGCATAATCCATTGGTGTTCTGTTCAGGAAATTTTCCCCAGTGACCAAATGCTTAAGACTTCACCACTTTCTCCCCTATTAGTCCTAGGGTATCTGGTTTTATGAGATGTCATTTCCCTAATTTCTTTCTCAGCCTGTTTATCCTTTGAGTACAGGAAGGCTACTGATTTGTTTGCATTAATTTTATATCCAGCCCATCTGCTGAAGTTGTTTATCAGGTTCAAAAGTTCTCTGGTAGAATTTTTGGGGTCACTTAAGTACGCTGTCATATCATCTGCAAGTAGTGATATTTTGACTTTTTCCTTCCCAATTTGTATCGTTTTGTCATCCTTTGTTGTCTAGTTGTTCTGGCTAGGACTTCCAGTACTATATTTAATAGGTAAGGAGAGAGTGGGCAGTCTTGTCTAGTCCCTGATTTTAGTGGGATTGCTTCAAGTTTCTCTCCATTTAATTTGATATTGGCTATTAGTTTGCTCTATATTGCTTTTACTATGTTTAGAAGCGGGCTTTGAATTCCTGATCTTTCCAAGACTTTTATCATGAAGGGGTGTTGGATTTTGTCAAATGTTTTCTCAGCATCTAATGAGATGATAATGTGTCTTTTTCCTTTGAATTTGTTTATATAGTGTTTACATTGATGGATTTCCATATATTGAACCATCCCTGCATCACTGGAATGAAGTCTACTTGATCATGATGGATGATCATTTTGATGTGCTCCTTGGTTTGATCTGTGAGAATTCTATTGAGTATTTTTGCATTGATATTCATAAGGAAAATTGCTCTGAAGTTCTCTTTCTTTGTTGGGTCTTTGTGTGGTTTAGGTATAAGCGTAATTGTGACTTCATAGAACGAACTTGGTAGTGTTCCTTCTGTTCCTATTTTGTGGAATAGTTTGAAAAATATTGGCATTAGATTTTCTTTGAGGTTTGATAGAATTCTACACTAAAACCATCTGTCCCTGTGTTTTTTTGGTTGGGATACTCTTAATGACTGCTTCTATTTATTTTGTGGTTATGGGACTGTTTAGATGGTTTATATGATCCTGATTTAATTTTGGCTATCTATCTAGAAAATTTTCCATTTCATCCAGATTTTCCAGTTTTGTTGAGTATAGGCTTTTGTAGTAAGATCTGATGATTTTTTGAATTTTCTTGGTTTTCTTTATTACGTCTCTCTTTTCATTTCTGATTTTATTAATTTGTGTACTGTCACAGTGCCAGATGGTTACTCTGGTTAAGTGTTTATGTTGTTGATTTTCTCAAAGAACCTGATGCTTGTTTTGTTGATTCTTTGTATAGTTCTTTTTTGTTTCTTCTTGGTTGATTTCAGCCCTGAGTTTGATTACTACAAGCAATCTACTCATCTGGGGTGTATTTGATTTTTTTTCATAGAGCTTGCAGGATGCTGTCAAGTTGCTAGTGTATTCTCTCTCCAGTTTTTTTTTTTTTTTTTTTTTTTTTTTTGGAAGCACTTAGAGTTATGTATTTTCCAGTTAGCACTGCTTTCATTGTGCCCCATAAGTTTTGGTATGATGTACCTTCATTTTCATCAAATTCTAAAAAAGTCTTTAATTTCTGTCTTTATTTCTTCTTTGACCAAGTTATCATTGAGTAGAGTGTTGTTCAGCTTCTATGTGTATGTGGGCTTTCTGTTGTTTATGTTTTTATTGAAGACCAGCCTTAGTTCGTGGTGATCCGATAGTATGCTTGGGATTATTTCAACCTTCTTTTGTCTGTTGTAACCTGTTTTTTGTCCGATTATATGGTCAGTTTTGGAGAAGGTATCATGAGGTGCTGAGAAGAAGATATATTCGTTTGTTTTAGGATGAAATGTTCTATGGATAACTGTTAAATCCATTTGGTTTGTAATTTTAGTTAGTTCCCTCTGTCCCTGTTTAGTTTGTGTTTCCATGATCTGTCCATTGCTGAGAATGAGGTTTTGAAGATTCCCACTATTATTGTGTGGGATGTAACATGTGCTTTGAGCTTTAGTATGTTTCTTTTATGAAAGTTGTTGCCCTTGCATTTGGACCATAGATGTTCAGAATTGAGAGCTCATCTTGGTAGACTTTTCTTTTGACCAGTATGAAGTGTCCTTCCTTATCTTTTTTTGACTTTTGGTTGAAGGTCAATTTTGTTTGATATTAGAATTGCTACTCCTGCTTGTTTCTTGGGAACATTTGCTTAGAATTCTTTTTCTAGCCTTTTACTCTGAGGTTGTGTCTGTTTTTGTCACTGAGATGCATTTTCTGTATGCAGCAAAATGCTGGTTCCTGTTGACTTATCCAGTCTGTTAGTCTATGTCTTTATTGGTGAATTGAGTCCATTAATGTTAAGAGATATTAAGAAAAAGTGATTGTTGCTTCCTGTTATTTTTGTTGTTAGACATGGAATTATGTTTTTGTGGCTATCTTCTGTTGCTTTTGTTGAGAGATTGCTTTCTTGCTTTTTCTAGGGTATAGTTTCCTTACTTGTGTTTGTGTTTTCCATATATTATCCTTTGTAGGGCTGGATTTGTGGAAAGATATTGTGTAAATTTGGTTTTGTCATGGAATATCTTCATTTCTCCATCTACACTAATTGAGAATTTTGCTGGGTATAGTATCTTGGACTGGCATTTGTGTTCTTTAAGGGTTTGTATGACATCTGCCCAGGATCTTCTGGCTTCTTTATTCTCTATTGAGAAGTCTGATGTAATTCTGATAGGTCTGCCTTTATATTTTACTTGACCTTTTTTCCCTTACTGTTTTTAATATTTTTTTGTTGTTTTGTGCATTTGGTGTTTTGATTATTATGTGACAGTAGGAATTTCTTTCTGGTCCTGTCTATTTGGAGTTCTGTAGGCTTCTTGTATTTTCTTGGACATCTCTTTCTTTAGGTTATGGAAATTTTCTTCTATAATTTTGTTGAAGATATTGACTGGCCCTTTAAGATGGGAATCTTACTCTCTTCTATACCTATTATCCTTAGGTTTTGTCTTCTCATTGTGTTCCGGATTTCCTGGATGTTTTAGGTTAGGAGCTTTTTGCCTTTAGTATTTTCTTTGACTGTTGTGTTGATGTTTTCTATGGTATCTTCTGCACCTAAGATTCTCTCTTCTATCTCTTGTATTGTGTTGGTGATGCTTGCATCTATGACTCCTGATCTCTTTCCTAGGTTTTCTAACTCCAGGGTTGTCTTCCTTTGTAATTTCTTGATTGATTCTATTTCCAGTTTTAGATCCTGGATGGTTTTGTTCAATTCCTGTTTGGTTGTGTTTTCCTGTAATTCTTTAAGGGATTTTTGTGTTTCTTCTTTAAGGGCTTCTACCTTTTTTACCTTGTTTTCCTGTATTTCTTTAAGGGAGTTATTTATGCCCTTCTTAAAGTCCTCTATCATCTTCATGAGAAGTGATTTTTAAATCAGAATATTGTTTTTCCAATGTGATAGGGTATCCAAGATTTGCTATGATGACAGAACTTGGTTCTGATGATGCCAACTAACCTTGATTTCTGTTGATTATATTCTTGTGCTTGCCTCTCACCACTTGGTCATCTCTAGTGCTACCTGCCCTTGTTTTCTCTGACTGGAGCCTGGCC
This sequence comes from Mastomys coucha, assembly GCF_008632895.1. Classification (NCBI taxonomy): domain Eukaryota; kingdom Metazoa; phylum Chordata; class Mammalia; order Rodentia; family Muridae; genus Mastomys; species Mastomys coucha. The sequence goes on from NW_022196906.1 coordinate 6,138,508, forward strand.
CTCCTGTGATCTTGGTTGTGTCAGAAATCCTCAGAGTTTAGCTCTCTCTATGATCCTGTGATTCTGTGATCCTGGGATCTGTGATCCTGAGACCCTGGTCTGACCAAGCTCCTGAGATTCTGTGATCCTATTATCCTATGCATTTTAGAGTACCTGGGAGTCGAGCTTTATCTGTGTGTTGTGGGAATGGGTACAGAGCTAGCACCCAAAGTCTGCTCAGGGTCAGAACAGAAGGAACCGGTTCCACTGGTTGGCATGGGCTCCTGTTTCCCCTGATTCTGGCAGTCTCAGTTACTAGTAGTGTTGAGGCAAATGTTGTGGCCTCCTCACCTATCATCCTGGGTGTGTTAGAGCACCTGGGAGTCAAACTTCCATTGGGTTTTGTGGGATTGGGCGAAGAGCTAGGGCACAAGGTCTGATCAGAGCACCGGCTCAGTCTGGAAGGTCTATGGAACTTTTCATGACTTATGATTAATGTAGGAGAGCTCATCTCATTGCTGGCAGTGCCATCTCTAAGCAGGTATTCTGGGGTCGTGAAGAAAGAAAGCTGAGAAACCCAGGGAAAGCAAGTCAGAAACAACATTCCACTGTGGTTCTTACCCTGTTATATTCCATGATGTACTGCAATTAGTCATTGACATCAAAATCATTCCTCCTCATTCTAGGTACTTTCGGACATAATGTTTAAGACAGACACAGAAAGGAAACTAGGACAGCATGTCTTTAACAATTCATCTGCTATATAAACAGGGACAAGTGCTAGAAAGGTGGCTCAGTGACAAAGCCCCAAAGACTGACCCCCAAGCTTGGCTGCCTGATTTCAATCTCTGAATTTCATGTGGTGGATGAAGAGTACTGACTCCTATGTAAAAAGCAATACACAGCAGGTAAAAGCTATCGATTCTGACATTGTATGTCAGATTGGAAGGTTAGAAACTCTTCGTCAATAGGGAAAGTTATTTACTGCTGATAACTGAAAACAACAGCCACAACAACTGCATGATAGCTTTAAGAACAAACTGTACATTGAAATATGATCACATATATTTATGTTTCAAAAAATCCCTTGAAGGCACAAAATAGAACAAGACAGTGGAATATTTAGGCAGTCAGAACAGTATGCTTAGAAATCATTGGAAAAGAATGATTGCTAAGCTAGTGTGAAATTTCAAACAGGCAAACACATTACCTTTTGAGAAATAGATATAAAAATAATATAAGAATGCACCACATTTTAAATTCAACAACCCACTATATGCTAAAATCAAGCATTATTGGTTGTATGTAGAGCATTTTTCATCCTGTACTATGGAAAAACATACCATGGTGTTTTATGAGAAGCTTCTGGACAATATGAGTTTCAGGAACATGAGGTAAACAGCAGGTAAAACAGAGATGCATGTGATGGCAACCTGAAGCAATGCTTTTAGGAAAGGACACTGTGTACAATTTAATCTGCTGTCAATTCTTGTCCATTTACCTGGGACTTCCTTAAGGGTCATGCATTATCCCTTAAGTAATACATTGTCTTTATATTGCCTCTATCTACTATGTCAGCCTTTTAAACAATTTACTCTGTTCATGATAAGTCAGATGTTCTGATGAAAACAATCAAACAGTGGATGCATTGATTTTGTGGCGTATGTCACATGGGGCTGAGAAATGATTTAAGTAGATTGGCTCATTTTTAAAGGTCAATATTTGTGAAGAAATCTAGAGGAGCTGATTTTGCTGTAAAAGTGGAAGTTGCCAAAGATGATCAGGAAGCTGATGAGCTCACTGGAGTAACCAGAGCTCACCATTTCTTAACTGTAAGATTCTGTTGGCTTCATTCATTAGATTCCCAATGTGACATTTAAACCTTCAGTGGTCACACGAACATGCTAGACAAGATGTATTTTCATTATCAAGAAGAAGAAAGACTTTTCTTCTTTTGGTGAATTAAGTCAAGGATATATGTTAACTATGGAATTTTAATAATTTATTGTGTTTTCAATGATATCGAGTACTTGAAAAGTAAAAAAGTAGTTTTACTTTGAGTTGTTATAAGGGCAGTGTTGGCATGCTTCGTAAGACTCAATTTGTTGATATCAGCAGTACGTGTTTCCCAGCCTTATGGTTGCATCATGACTTTTTAGTAAAATGCCACTGTATGTAGACAATATGAGAGCCACGTAACTCTGACTGTAGCTCTGAAGGAAACATGAGTAGAGATGTATCAAAGTCATTCTGCAGCTTCTTTGTGAACTGTTTCTGTTTAAATACAAAGAAAGAAGAGATTCAGAGAAGCAACTACAAACAACACCAGCAAAAATTAAACAGAATTTTGTGATATGTAGATGGGCTTGGAATTGACATTCATTATTTGCCAGCTCAGAAAAGAGAGGGGTGTAGGGAATCAAGATTATTAGTCACACTCATAGATTATAGAGTATCCAGCATATATAAATATTAAAAGCATACTTTTGAGCTTCACAAAAATTGGGAAAAATCTACTGATTTTAAGATTACTAGCTATTTCATTCTTCACTAAAACAAACAAAGAGAACAACAACAAAAAAATGTGCGTTCCTCAATAAAGGAGAAACATGGTCAAAATGAGAAAGTAAGAAAAAAACCCACTTCCAACATTCAGCTGAAGTACATCTACAGGGCAGTGAGTCATCAGGACAAACTGGAATGCATCTTAAGATTTTCATATGCCAAAATTAAAGAAAATTATATCTCAGAACTTTCACCAGATAGACAATCTGTGAATGGTCATTAACTGGGCAGAGGCAAATTTATAAAAATTATAGTAGTTCACTGTTGTTTTTCTCTTTAGTTACTACTTGAAGTCATAATTCTCCTGACTCAGGCTCTGCTACTTACCTCACACGTGTGATATGCTTACATGCCTAGCAAAACTTCCAAGTCATAATATAAAGCTAATTCAGTTTGTTTACAGTAAAACTTTCCCATTTCTTTTCTCCAGTGATCACTCTTAACCAATGACTATGCAGCCTGGATTTCTTCAGCAAAGGGACTGGGCTATGTCACTGGTCATTTGTGTAAAATACAAAGTACTTGAGTAAACCCTCAGAGTAAAACCAAATTTAAAGTTTATAAAATAGGAATTAGGAAAAGTATTTTGCTGAGACAAACCCACATAGCCATGGCTGGGACACCATCATCTTCAACTGGCTAGAAAGATGGACTTGTTTCACCAGACAACATTTAAGAGTAAATGGAAACATATCAGGACTTTAAAGCAGATTGGGATAAAATGTTAATAGTGAAAGGAAGCACAGAATAAGAAGAAATGGGCAGCAGTGGGCATCATTTTCAGAATTCTGCAGTCCAGTCGCTTACAGAGTTAGTCCTTGGTAGCTTGCTCACATGGTAATGGAGACACTTTGTTCCTAGTCTCATGGCTTGCATTTGTATACATGGCTATCACATGGTAATAGTGGAGACACTCTGTTTCTAGTCTCATGGCTTGCATTTGTATACATGGCTATTGCATGGTGATGGAGGACAGACTCTGTTCCTAGTCTCTGACTCTCTCATAGTGTTCATTAAAAGGCTAAGGGGTGTATGTAGGACCAAGACTCATAATTCTGAGCAGCTGCCACAGAGGATAAGGAGACATGAACGAAGTTAATTAGAACTCTGGATAATGTAAACAGAAAAGCATATACATCCTCCAGACTATGATAGACATACTCCTTCAAGTGACAAATACATCTGAATTAAATGTAGGTAGAACAGCACACTTTAGAAAACAAATCAGATTTCCCTTCTTTATATTGTTCTTGTATTTCAAAGAATTTGCACACTAGAATGCCATGCCGTGTAGTATTAACTAGTATTAGAGAGGTTTACCATTTAAAAGAAAATCTTAGAGACTAGTACAAGATAGAAAATATCTAGCTTAGCTACCAATGTTTTATATTCCAAAACAAGTTCTAAAGTTTAGTTTTTAAAAGCGGAAGTTTTTAAAGTACATGTTCTGAGTAAAATTAAATTTCCTTGATCTTATTTGTAAAACTTAAGGGAAAATGGCATAAACTGTTTTCTGTATTCTTGATATTCATGAACTCTTATCATTAATAAAAATACTATGCTTAAGTACAAGCTGTTCTTAAGTACAAGCCCATCAAAGAGAGCACAAACATTATTAGGTAAACTAGGATAGTTCCAATTTCCAAAAGCCTTTTATGGGAAAATATATCAAATATTTACAATGCATAAAAACACATCCATATCTATACAAGCCTATTTAAAAATCTACTTTAACTGAATCTCTCAGTCGCTGTGTTTCTATTCCTAGTTGTCTGAGATAGAAGTGTCTTGTTTTGTTCTATTTCAACAAATCACAAGAACCTTTTACAAGTAAAGTCTCCACAGACTGACTGAAAATCTTATAGCCAACTATCATGGAAATGCAGTTTTGTTCTCCCATTTCTAGGACTCCAGGAGGGGTCCATGAAGTTTCCAGAAAGGAGAAGAGGTGAAAGGGGCCTGGTCCCTCTGTTGGCAACAACTGTCAAATCCCCTTTCAATAAAATATCCTTGTGTTTTCTGTAGGACATTTTCATCCAGAAGTTTTAGTCTGAAGGTTAACAGAAAGAGAAGGGCTGAGAAGAAAGGAAGTCACACATAAATGGGGGTATGTGCTTCAAAAAAAACTATAGGGGAAGTAGGATGCCCAGAATAAGAGCAGCAGCACCCAAGGTAAAGTACAGAATGGATTGGCTCAGCATATGCCATATGTATTTTTTTGGTGGCTCTCAAGTTACATTGTCAATGGGATAAATGAACTTGCAGGCTCTGGATTGGAAAACAAGAAGGGACTCCAGCAGCTGGTAACTGTGCTGGATCACTTGAGGCTAGAAAATGTTATCAACCAGACTCTAGACCTAGGAGTTCCCTTCCCTCCCCCTTTCCCCTAAGATTTTTTGTCTGCCTTTCTATACTGCCTCCAAATGATGATAATCACCAAATACAAGGTTCTTTGAACTGAAACTTCATTACAACATTTAATGAGAAGGTTAATGAAAATTTCAGTATTTGGTTTGTTTTTATTCTGTATTTACTTTAATCAATGTTTTTCCCTAAGAAATTCTTGATGACAACTTAAATTAGACACTTCAAGCCACAGTTTGAATATGGCATGAGTAGATCTAAAGGAGAGAAATGCAGTACTATTTTATCAATATTTCCATCCTGGAAAAATAGATGTAAATAAAGAAAAGGGACCAATAAAATCATTTTACTCCAAATATGAAATAGAAAGCACAGGGTATGAAAATTGTTTATACATCTTCATAATGTAATTTCTATTATGAAAATAGGCAACTTGATATTACCTAGGAAACTTAATAGGGACAGAAATACATTTTGAGACTGGATTATGTCAGTGTTTGCCTTTGTAATATTAAGTATGACTTTTATTATTTTCAGGTTGATATGAATGTTGAAGTCTTGCAAGACCCTAATGCTAGGTGAAGTATTATAGGAGATTAATAGCTAGTGTCTAAGGGACAATCAGTTTTTTTTTTTTGGATACAAATGCCTTAATAGGTTATCCAATCCCAAGTGGTAAGCTCTAAGCACATTCATATTTAAGGAACACTGACTAGACTAGGGAATCCGTATTTATGTATGCATATGTCAAAAGTATATATAGAGAAAAATACCTTCTATTTTGGCAATAAATGGGGAGGGCCCACAAGAGGAGTTGGAAGTATAGAAATATAAATACAGTACCCATGTATGAAATTTTTGAAAATATTAACTAGAAAATAACATGTTCTTTTCATAGTCCTCAGGTTTGTAACATAGTCCTGTGTAGGTTTGTAACTGTGTAAATGGAGGCATAGTGTAACATTATTGGAAACAGACCAAGAAAAGTTGTTTTAGTCACTATTCTATTGCTGTGAAGAGACAGCATGACCAAAGAAACTCATTAAAGACAATTAACTGGAGATGTGCACCTAGGGTCAGAGACCATGTTCACTGTCATTGATGGAGACAGGAACAGGCAACAGGGGTTTGTTTTTGTTGTTTTTGTTTGTTTCTTTGTTTTTTTGGAGGGGAAATTGGGAAAGGGGAAATTTACATGTAAATAAAGAAAATATCTAAAAAAAAAGAAATAAATGTTCTTAATATAGTTGAATAAGTTTAATCATATACTAAAAGATGTCACTACTTACAAACATCAAAAGCATTTATATATCTCCAAAGCCTTAAGACCCTGCCTTCCCATCTTACACGCGTGCACACACACACACACACACACACACACACACGCACGCACACGCACACGCACACGCACACACACACACACACACACACACACACACACACACACACACGGATGCATGCATTGCCAATGCTGATTAGAGAGCCCAATGGAGAACTCTGATGCCTTCACTCTTTCTTCAGGTACTATATCCTGACAACTGGAAGAGGTCTGAACTACAAACACCAACTCATCTTGTCTAGAATCCATGTACTGAATGATGAAGCCACATTCCGCCAAGCAGTGGTTTCGTGTGTTGCCATTTCTGTTTGTTTTTAGTTCATAGAAATCAAATGCGGCAATGTAATGTTCTTGTTGTTCCGTAGCTCTTTTATCCCCTCCACTATTATCTCTGAATAACTTTGTTACACAGAGCATCCTTAATTCCTTTGGAGTGTTGTGTTTATGCTGGCACATCTGTACCTGATGAGTTTTTCTTTCGGATTTATAATGTCTATAAAATTGAAATATTATTCTTGCCAAAACTTTTTCAAAAATTATTTCTTCTGAAATTATAATAAAATAAGTCTAGACATAGTCAAACACTCATACAATCATATCTACTCTTAATTTTTTATAGCATTAATTTTTAATTTAAGCAATGGAAATATTTAGCAAAATTTTCTTCCTTCCTTCCTTTCTTTCTTTCTTCTTTCCTTCTTTAAATTGTGAGTTTGAGAAAGTATGAGTATATGCGTAAGTGTGTATATCTCTGTGTGTGTGTGTCTCTCTGTGTATGTGTGTGTATGTGTGTGTCTGTGTCAGTGTACACACATGCTGCCACATGTACTTAGAGGCCAGAGTACAACTTGTAGAAGTCAGTTTATGTCTTCTATGTATATATTCTGAGATATGTAAATATATTTATTTCAGTATCAGCTATATGGATGTGGAGGTAGTGTATGGAGGAGGTACGAGTCCTGTAAACTTTCCCATAATTGTCTTGTCTTAAAGGGTAACTTGTATACACAGAAAGATCAAACAAGACAAAAAAAGATATGGTAAATGGTAAATGTTTTTCCTCATTTCCACATAGGGAACTCATTTAAGATATCTGTTAAACTTTAAAGAGATGTTTGATTAACCAGCATTCATGTTAACTGAATTTTAATGGTTATTCATTTTTTCATTTATTTTTTATTAAATTAGTTTAATTTTTACACTTCATATTCCATTCTCTGCTCCCCTCCACGGATCTACCCTCCAACTGCTCCATATCCCACACCTCCTCCCCACACTTCCTATCTCCACATGGATGCCTCCAACCCCCACCCACCTTACCTCTAAACTCCATGGGGCCTCCAGTCTCTGGAGGGTTAGGTGCATCATCTCTGAATGAACACAGACCTGGAAGTGTTAGGGGCCTCATATCAGCTGGTATATATGCTTGGTGGTCCAGTGTTTGAGAGATCTCAGGGGTCCAGATTAATTGAGACTGCTGGTCTTCCTACCAGATTGCCCTTCTCTTCAGCTTTCCTCAGCCTTCCCTAATTCAACAAGAGGGGTCAGTTGCTTCTGTCTATCGGTTAGACACAAATATCTGCATCTGACTCTTTTAGCTGCTTGTTGTGTCTTTCAGAGGGCAGTCATGATAAGCCTCTTTTTGTGAGTGCTCCATAACCTCAGTAATAGTGTCAGGCCTTAGGACCTCCCCTTGAGCTGGATCCCACTTTGGGCCTGGCACATGACCTTCTCTTCCTCAGGTTCCTTTCCAATTCCATCCCTGTAATTCTTTCAGACAGGATTAATTATGGGTCAGAGATGTGACTGTGGGATGGTAACCCCATCCCTCACTTGATACCCTGTCTTCCTGCTGGAGGTTTTCTCTGTAAGTTCCCTCTCATTACTGTCTGTAGGGCATTCCATTTAAGCTCCCTCTCTTTGATTCCTGAGAGTCTCTTACCTCCTAGGTCTCTGGTACATTCTGAAGGGTCCCCCCCACCTCCTATTTCCTGTGGTTACCTATTCCCATTCTTTCTGCTGGCCTTCAGGGCTTCAGTCCTTTTCCCTCACCCAATACCAGGTCATGTTCTCCTCTTTACCCCCAATCTACTTTCCCTCTCAGGTCCCTCTGTCCCTCCCCACTTGTGATTGGTTTCTTCTCTCTCCCACTGAGATTGCACTTTACACCAATAAAAATAGCTAAGATCAAAACCTCAGACAACACATGCTGGAGTGGATGTGGAGAGAGAGGAACATTCCTCCATTGGTGGTAGGATTGCAAATTGGTAAAACCACTCTGGAGGCTCCTCAGAAAATTGGAAATAGGTATACCTGAAGACCCATCTGTACCATTCTTGGGAATATACCCAAAAGATGCCTCACCATGTCACAGGGGCACATGTTCCACTATGTTCATGTTCATGGTGTCATTATTTGTGATAGCCAGAAGCTGGAAATAACCTAGATGTCCTACAACAGAAGAATGGATACAGAAACTGGTTCACTTACACAAGGGAATACTATTCAGCTATTAAGAACAAAGACATCTGAGCTTTGCAGGCAAATGGATGGAACTAGAAAATATCATCCTGAGTGAGGTAACTCAGACCCAAATGGACATGCATGGTACTCCTTAATACTCACTAATAAGTGGATATTAGCAAAAAAAAAAAAAAAAAACCCAACAGAATATTCAAGATACAGATCACAGAACTCAAAAACATCAACAAGCTGATGGTTACTCATTTTTAATGACAAACCTTTTTCTCTGTAACCAGATCAACTATGAAAGAATCACAATTTGGGTTACCTGTTCTCTAAAGACAATTTTGTTACACTGTATTCAATGTATTATAGTTATATTTACATAATCATGTGTATGTATTTTGAGTTGTAATCATATATTTGTATAGTTCTAGGTAATACATACTTATAAAAGATTAATAGTAGAAAATTAATTCTTTGATAATCAGAATAATTTACCCGTTTTTCTACAAAATTGATTCATGTATTTTGCTTATTTTTACTTAAAATATCATAACCTGTATTAATATATGTATAAAATTACTAATATTTTAAATAATATAATTATTTAAAGGTTTTTAATTATCTCTTCAGTATTTTAAGTATTTAAGCACTATGTACTTTACTTTATATGCATTTTATGGTAAACTTGTTGAATTATAATATTTTCACCTGAATATATAAGAATACCTATTTTGGGTGTGACTGAGGTTTCTTTATCTGTCTGTCTGTCTGTCTGTCTGTCTGTCTATCTATTCATGATATTCCAATATCACCTCCTCATCTCCTCCCAATATCCCCTTTACGCAGATCCTCTCCCTATTCCCCCATCTTCTTCTCCTACACTCCCACCCATCAAGTCACTGCAGCATTAGGTACATCCTCTCCCACTGAGGCCATAGATGGAGGCTCAGCTTGGGGAATGGGATCCACAGACAAGCAACACATTCAGGGATAGCCCATCTTCAGTTTTTAGGAGAACCTGCTTGTATTTCAGTCTCTGGGAGTTCCCCATAGTCTTAGTTAGTTGAGTCTGCTATTCTTTCTATAGAATCTCTTTCCTCAGCAGATCCCTCAGTCCTTACCCCAACTCTTCAACAAGACATGTAATGCTGGGCCTTGGGCTCTGCATCATACCTGTTTCAGTTAGCTGCTGGATGGTAGCTCTCAGAGAACTATTATGCTGGTCTCCTATCTGCAAGCAGAAAAGAGTATCATAAATAGTGTTAGAGGTTGTGTGGTATGGTGTTCTGCCTCTCTTTCCAGGTGGTGTCTGGCCACTGACAATTCACAGGCTCAGAGAAGGCAGAGCAGGGAGCTCACAGGCAGTGTTTCCCAGTGGGGAGAGGTCATCACATGGCTAACCAGAATGGGAAACAGCAGGGTCTGGGACAAATGCTGTGTTTCCAGGTCTCCTCTTAGGGTTCCCAGATGCTTCTGGTAAAGCAGCAGGAAAGGAGATCAGGAACAGGAGTCCACAGTCCACCTTTCCCCTCAGGCATCTGTACTCCAGGTAGTAAGAGACATGCAGAGCCCTGGATGAGTGGAATCTGGTCTGATTGGGAGTACCAGAGAGAAGGAAAGAAAAAACCTTCTTTGGGAGTCTTACATGATCTTACTTTAGGTGAAGGCCTGCTCCATTGTGATCACTGATGAAGAAACTCTTTGAGACAATTCTTGCTTGCTCATATTGTTTTATTTGGGGTACATGTAGGCACGTTCACTTTATTAGTGATAAAGCAGGGATTATATACTTCTGGAGGAAGGGTGTGGAAATACTCAGAATAGGAAGCTCATTGGCTGATCTGATGGCACAGGGTATAGAAATGTGTCATTAGCATGGGGAAACATTTCAGGAATCTCTGGTGCTAACTGAACAAACTCTTATTGGGGAAAAAAAAAGAAGTTAAACTTGTAATCTTAACCAAGGCTACCTGACATTCTGCTGATAGAGGAGTAAGGGTTTTTGAACTCCCCAGAAAAAGTCAAAGAATGAAAAGCCATGCTAGTGGCTTCCTTTGTATATACTACTTTGTGGTTCCAGGTCTCCTCTTAGGGTACCCAGATGCTTTTGGTAAAGTGGCAGGAAAAGAAATCAGGAACAGGAGTCCACATTCTACCTTTCCCCTCAGGCATCTGTACCCCAGGTAGTAAGGGACATGTAGAGATCTGGATGAGTGGGATCGGGTCAATGGTAGCATTTAAGTTTAATTAGCAGAGTTTCTCCACAGGATTTTTTCTTGAGCATGGGGTGGGTCTCAATTTTTGCCAGTCACAAGTTGGCCATTCTCTCCATCTCTAATCTATTTTCATTCCCGCACATCTTGTAGGCAGGACACATTTTGGGTATGTTTTTGTGGGTGAAATATTGTCTTAATCCCTCTTCTGAGAGTCTTGTCTGGCTGCAGAAAGTGGCCTCTTCAGGATGCATATCCCCCATTACTAGGAGTCTCAGCTAGAGTCACTCCTATAGACCCTCTGGAGCCTTTCCCCATACTGGGTCTCTGGCATAACTTAGAGATGCCCCTAACCATTTTAATGAGGCTAGTTATACTCAAGAAAACACAACAAATACATAATTTCATACCATTAAAATAAAAAGGAAAGAAACACACACACACACACACATACATACACAGTAAAACCTTAACTAGGACACCATCTATGGTGTTTGAAAGTTTTGTTGGGTATAGTAGCCTGGGCTGACATTCTTGCATTCTTATGGTCTATAAGACATCTGCCCAGGCCTTTCTAGCTTTTAGAGTCTCTGTTGATAAGCCAGGTATAATTCTGATAGGTCTGTATTTATATGTTACTTGGACATTTGCCCTTACAAATTTTAATATTCTTCTTTTTGTTTGTTCTCTACATTTAATGTTTTGATTAGTATGTAGCTGGAGGATTTTCTTTTTTGTTCCAATCTATCTGATGTTCTGTAAGGTTCTTGTATGTTTATAAACATTTCTTTCTTTAGGTTAGAGGATTTTTCTTCTGTAATTTTATTGAAGATGTTTTCTGGGCCATTAAACTAGAAATCTTCTATTTTCAATATTCTTAGGTTTGGACTTTTCATAGTGTCCAAAATTTTCTGAATGTATTGGGTCATGAAATTTTTAGATTTTGAATTTTATTTGATTGATATATCAATTTCTTTGATTGTATGTTATATACCTGAGATTCTCTCTTCCATCTCTTGTATTCTGTTGGTGATGCTTGGGCCTGTATTTCTTCTTCTCTTTCCAAGGTTTCTAACCCTGGGAGTACCTCATATTGGGTTTTATCTATTGCATCTATTTACATTTACAGTTCTTAGACAGTTCTAGTCATATCCTTCATCAGTTTCATTGCATTTTCCTGTATTTGTTTATATTTATTCATTTCCTCTTTAAAGGCCTCTACCAGTATGAATGTATTTTCCTGTATTTGTTTGAGGGGCTTATTCATTTTCTTTTTAAAGGATCTCTATTATTTTTATAAGACTGGGTTTAAGATCATTTTATTGTACTTCTGTTTTGTTAGTATATCCAGGGCTTGGTATAGCAGGATTGCTGGGAGTTCGTGTTACCATATTTCCCTGGTTCTTGTTCATTGTGTTCTCATGGTATCCTTTAGCCATTTGTTTTTCCATGGTGTTGGATGGATAATTCTGATACCAGTAGGATTCCTTAAGAATGCAGGAGGAGCCATGGGTCAGACCACGGCGGTCAGAGGACCCTACTCTACTGGCTGAGCCTCAGGAGGACCAGGCTGGAAAGGAATTGGTGTGGTCATGTTACAGGCTGGTTGTTCTTGTGGATCCTGCAAGCCTTCATGTAAGCGGGATTCTCATAATATCCTCCAAGGCTCCTCAAGACAGAAAGAAATCCCAGAGTCAGACAATCTACCTGACATTTCTATATCTTCCAACCAATGAACACATAAATCTATATCTTATTTTCATCTTTGCTTTCTTAAACTGCTGCTTTGTGGTTTTAGTAATAACTTTTCTATAAAATTTTTCATAGAAGTTTTAGAATATACACCCATTTACAGCTATCACTATCTGGTTGCACTGCATGTTCCCACTTAGATTTTATGGCTCCTTCTTATTGTTATTTTGTATCCTTCTCTGAGCATGTTTTCTACTTAATCATTTGTAGTGGCTGAACCCATTTGTGTGTATATTTTTCTCATTTGTTTATGAGTGAATAAAATTACCTTCAGGTGGGATACTTGCATTTATTTTTATAGTACATTGGAGATTCACTTGACCCACTCTAGTAGTTCAGTGGGTATTTGTCAGTTAATGTAATGAACTAAGAAAATTCAAAACAAAGGAAAAATATGCAAGGATTAGTTATATGCTTGGGTAAACTTGTTGAGGAATGATCTGAGTGATCAGAATTTGACAGCTGGTATAACGTCATGTGGTGTGGTGTCAGACACTTAATCTGACTAACATAATTTATTATCCCTAGGAATCAATGAGTGTTTAGAGTAAGGATGAGCCTTTGATGACTGCATACTCCCTGGATGCTGGATTAGAAAACAGGGAAGTGAACGAAGGGCCACTCATGCTGATACAGTGTGATTAGGGATAGTGGAAAGTCAGCTCAAATTTAGTTGGACATGCAGCTCCTCTTTTTAGAACATAGAAAACAAGGAAAATAAATTTGGATTGCTCTATAATGTCCTTATACAGGAACAAATTTTGAAAGATTTTCTACAGAAATTATGCACTATTCAGACACTTGAGTGTGGTTTTGCCAATTTTATTGGGAGAAATTTTCCCTGAAACAATGTTTGGAATTAGAGAATACCATGAGGAAAAGAGACCTACATAGTTGCTATACACATCCTTATTGAGAGTCAAATGTCCAAGGGGAAAGGAACTTAATTCATTATCATAGTAATTAAGAATTACACAGACCATGCTCTGACCATTCTGACTTCCTTCCACATACATTTTCATGATGCATTTTTCACAATTTCCTTTAGTACAGTAGTGGCTATTTTTCTCATTCATAGATAAGAAAACAGATGAAAGGTTCTATGAATTACCCAATGTCACACAGTTAATAAATTATTTATTTGCTCTTTGAAGAAAATAGCCTTCCACTAAGTTTGTTCTTCAGCATTTTGATCCATGTTTGTAATGTATTCTGATAACCTGTGCATCTACCCTCACATATTTCCTTCCCTGCTCCAGTTAACCTCACCTCCTCTTACAAGTCCTCCCTCCTTCTTCATGATTTTCTTTTTTCTTTTATGTTCCAACATGTTTCAGCATCACTCTCTGAGTAATCATGGTGGGACCTGTATATTAGAGCAGGCACACTACTGAAAACAATGAGACCACCTAAGAAATTACTACTGTTAATTATCTAAGTTGACATGGCTTTGAACTTCCTTACAAGTACTTGCTCTCAATGAAGAATGATTCATTTTATCTCATAATATCCCATAACCTTATAATCAAATATTTTTATTCTTCTAGAATTTGTCTTAGATTTACATAATATTCAACACTTTATATACATTTTCATCTTTTATAAAACTTTTAGACCTATGCACATTTATATGTTTAGTAAATTGTCACCATCATTGTCACCATCAAAATTACTTTACTCTATAAAGTAATTTTCTTCAAAGAATTATTCCATTTTAGTGAGTGTGTCTGTGTGTATTTATGTATGCTTACATATACTTCTTACCTGTTTTCCTATAATGTATTTGTCTTCTTTGAAACTGGTTCTTCATTTATGTTATATAAATATAAGCCAAGAATATGTGAACTTTCATATTTTTGTTTCATTTTGTTCTTTTTAGGAATTAACCTTGAATGTACTCTATATCAATTTTTCTTTTTTGATGCTAAATACTATTTTATAGTCCAGATGGATAACTTTTTAAAATCATTTACACACTAAACATAGCTGAAATATCTTCAACATTTAATCATAATGAGCAAAGCTTCATAACTACATTACAATGTTTTGAACATAATCATTTCTTAATTTTTCCATAATATATGTTAAGGAATATAATTGCTAGGTCATATTGTCACTATATAGTTAGATATTCTGGCAATTAGAGCAGTATTTATTTGAATGTCTGCTTGATTCTGTAGTCCCGTTAGTAATGGGTTCATTAATTAATTTCACTATATTATTCAAAGTATCTTAATGCCATTTTAAAGTATTTATTCATAGTATATACTAAATAAATGTATATTTGTATACATTGATATATACTAATGTATATGTTATTTAAAACTATTTAAATACATATAAAATAAAATAATTGCATGTAATATTTATTCAGAGTACTTTTATTCCACTTAAAATTTTGTATATTTATACCATATGTATAATTTAAACACATTAATGGTATTTAAATGCAATGTAATATGATATTTAAACATATTTAATACAATATATTCTAATTATAAATAATTTATAACATTTATTTGCAGTTAGAAAAATTTTAATGTGTCCTTTATTGGTCTTCTTATCAAATCTATAGTGAAATATCCTTCTTATTCTTTCCTCATGATCTAATACAGTTGTCCCGACTTTTCACTAAGTTATTCGTCACAAGCCTTAGAGTCTTTGTCTGCTCAAGATTCAAAGAGTTTCTGCTTGCATCTCTCCTGTCTGCATCCTTCAAAAAAACAAAAACAAAATAAACAAAATATTCAAGCAACCAAACAGAGTTTTAAAATTGTTCATTTTTTGTCTTTGATCATTCTTATTTAAACTTTGTTTGAAGTTTGGATTAGGTAGAAGTTTACCTTCTAACCATTCACAGGTCTCTTTCTGTGGCTTTATGTATAGTTGATGTTGTCCCGTATCTATTAAACTCTTCTGCACACTTCTGTGAAGTAAAATGGATGTGCTTGGATGAGTTCAATCCTTGTTTTCTCCCTCTATTCAACCTGTGCAGGATTTCAACCCATTTCTGATACCACAAAGCTTTGTGGCCTCTAGTTTGATAGAATGTTCTGAAATCTGATAGATTTGGCTGACTTTGCTAGTTTATTCCAAACTACTCCAGAATTGTGTCCATTTTTTTCTTTCTATAAAAATTTTGAAATGATTTTATCCATGTCTGCAAAACTTATTACTGGAAATTTTGTAAATCCCTGTTATAAGTCAATTCACCAAATCCTGAGCATTGATGTATTTGTTAAAACTTCATCCATGGAGTTGGGTGACGTTAGTGCACACTTTACTTAAATCACAAGCATTTAGGAGGTAGGGGTGGGCAGATTTTTAAATTTGAGGCTTGCCTGCCCTACAGAGCAAGTTGCAGAACAGCAAAGGCTTCATAGCAAAACTCTGTGTGAAAACAAATTAACAAACAGTTCACCAAGACGAAACTATGTCTCTCCAACTATAGAGGTCCATGACCCTGGATTCTAAAGGTAAATCTTTTACTTTTCATTGGTATTTGTTCTCATATATTTAACTTCTGAGAAATTCTAAGTGGCATTCTACTTTAAATTGTGCTTTGTTCAATACATTTGTTGCATCTCTTGCTAGCACATAGAAAATTAATTTTGTTTTGTATGTTTGTCTGAGATCTTTGACTATGCCATAGTATTTTTTATTAAGTATTTTATTTACTTACATTTCAAATGATATCCCCTTTCTTGGTTTCTCCTCTAAAAATAATCCAACCCCCCCCTCTCTGCTCATCAACCCACCCTCTTCTACTTCCTGGCCCTGGCATTCCCTTACACTGGGGCATAGAACCTTCACAGGACCAAGGACTTCTCCTCCCATTAATGACTGACTAGGCCATCCTCTACTACATATGCAGATAGAGCCATGAGTCCCACCATGGATCTATGGTTAGTGGTTTGGTCCCTGGGAGCTCTGAGGGTACTAATTAGTTCATATTGTTGTTCCTACTAA
The DNA here is from genome assembly GCF_008632895.1 of Mastomys coucha. Classification (NCBI taxonomy): domain Eukaryota; kingdom Metazoa; phylum Chordata; class Mammalia; order Rodentia; family Muridae; genus Mastomys; species Mastomys coucha. The sequence continues at coordinate 6,155,158 of NW_022196906.1, forward strand.
GGGGCTACAAGCCCCTTCAGCTCCTTGGGTCCTTCCTCTAGCTTCTTTATTGGGGACCCTGTACTCAGTCCAATGGATGACTGTGAGCTTCTACTTCTGTATTTGTCAGGCACTGGCAGAGCCTCTCAGGAGACAGCTATATCAGGTTCCTGTCAGCCATCACTTCCTGGCATCCACAATAGTATCTGTTTTTGGTAATTGTATATGGGAAGAATTCCCAAATGGGGCAGTCTTTGGATTGTCCTTCCTCCAGTCTCTGCTCCATACTTTGTCTCTGCAACTCCTTCCTTGGGTATTTTGTTCCACCTTCTAAGAAGGATCGAAGTATTCACACTTTGGTCTTCCTTCTTCTTGAATTTCTTGTGGTTTATGAATTGTATCTTGGGTAGTCTGATCTTCTGGGCTAAAAACCACTTATCAGTTAATGCATACCATGTGTATTGTCTTGTGATTGGGTTATCTTACTCAGGATGATATTCTCCAGATCCATCTATTTCCCTAAGGATTTCATAAATTCATTATTTTTAATAGTTGAGATTCTGTAAAGCAAAGAACACTGACAATAGAACAAAATGGCAACAAACAGATTTGGAAAAGATCTTTACAAATCCTATGTCCAATAGAGGGCTAATATCCAATATATACAAGGAACTCAAGAATGTAGAGTCCAGAGAACCAAATAACCCTATTAAAAATGGGGAACAGAGCTAAACAAAGAATTCTCAACTAAGGAATACTAAATGGATGACAAGCACCTAAAGAAATGTTCAACATCCTTAATCATCAGGGAAATGCAAATCAAAACAACCCTAAGGTTCCACCTCACACCAGTCATTGTGGCTAAGATAAAAAACTCAGGTGACAGCAGATGCTGGAGAGGTTGTAGAGAAAGAGGAACACTCCTTCGTTGCTTGTGGGATTGCAAGCTGGTACAATCATTTTGGAAATCAGTCTGATGGTTCCTCAGGAAATGAATATAGTACTACCTGAAGACCCAGCTATACTGCTCCTGGGCATATACCCAGAAGATGCTCCAACATGTCATAAGAACACATGCTCCACTGTGTTCATAGCAGCCTTATTTATAATAGCTAGAAGCTGGAAAGAACCCAACAGGCGAATGGATACAGAAAATTTGGTATATTTACATTATGCCATAGTATTTCAATACCTTTAGGAGAGCTAATTTTAGAATTCTTTTTTTTTTCATTTTTTATTAGATATTTTCTTTATACACATGCCATATGATATCTCTTTTCCCAGTTTCCCTTCCAAAAAAAGAAATAAAGAAATAAAATAAAAACAACAACAACAACAACAACAAAAAACCCTGTTCCCTCTCCCTCCCTCTGCTTACCACCCCACCCTCTCCTGCTTCCTGGTCCTGGCATTCCCCTACACTGGGGCATAGAACTTTCACAGGGCCAAGGGCCTCTTCTCCCATTGATGACCAACTTAGCCATCCTCTGCTACATATGCTGCTGGAGCCATTAGTCCCACCATGTGTTCTCTTCGGTTGGTGGTTTAGTCCCTGGGGATTATGAGGGTATTAGTTCGTTCATATTGTTGTTTTTCCTAAGAGGCTACAAACCCTTCAGCTCCTTGGGTCCTTTTTCTAGCTCCTTCATTGGGGACCCTGCACTCAGTCCAATGGATGACTGTGAGCCTCTACTTGTGGACAATTTTCTAGAATTCTTTAAATTGCCAGTGTTAGCAATTATGATACCTGGAAACAGGGGCTCATTTATTTCTTCTTTATGAACTAAATGTGCTTTATGTTCATTGTTGCTTCATTATAAAGCCTATAGTGTCTACATAGTAAAATTAAGTGGTAAGAACAGGTATCTTTCATTTTTTCCCCATAACTATAGAAGATGTGCCATTTAATCCCAATATCAGTTATAATACTTACAAACAGAAGTCTTCTATGAAGTTGCAGAATTCTCTCCATTCTTATTTTTCTGAGAGTATTACGATAAGTATTAATATTTTTCAAATGTAATCCTTTGAAGGTTAGTGTAATCTTATAATTAAATTTACCAACCTTTCAATGACTGAGAATTATTCAGTTACATCTATTATTCCTGGAATAAACCTTTTTACATTTAAAATTCTCTTGTTATCTGAGGAACACACAGACAGAAAATAAACTTATTGCTTTCACAAGGGTTTTCCAAATATAAGGAGATATGAACACTACTTTGTGTCTCATCAGAATCTCTAAAATTTCATTTTCCCACTCTATATAGCATTTTAGTGAGTAGAAATCTCTTTAATACTTCAAACAACAACAAATTCATGTTCTGATTCATTGTGTTTGTGTCCTTTTTTTTTTTAATTTTTATTTGTTTTATATATATAAGTACATTGTAGCTGTCTTCAAACATACCAGAAGAGGGCATTGGATTTCATTACAGATGTTTGTGAGCCAGCATGTGGTTGCTGGGAATTGAATACAGAACCTCTGGAAGAGCAGTCAGTGCTCTTACCTGCTCAGCCATCTCTCCAGCCCCTGTATTTGTGTCCTTAAAGGAACATGTGCCCTTTAGTTAAATGAGTTAGATAAGAAAGGTTTCAGTATTGACTTCATCTATTTTTACTGCTTAAACAGGAGAATTCTTGGACATATTAGTATGTTGGTCTTATCTGCAGAGCCTAAATGTTTTAAAAATCTTACTTTATACATATTTTGAATATAAAGTTATTTAAGCAGAGTTGTAATATGTAATTCAAATAGCATATGCAAATATAATAGTGACACTTAATTTTGTAAAACTTAAGAATTAAGTAAGTTTTTAAATTTTAAGGTATATTATGCAAAAGTTCTTTTGTAACTTTCAACACAAAAACAAGCACACAAGTATTAAATGAGAATGAACAGAAGGTATAGAAAAATAAGATTCAAATGAATTTGAAGAAAACAATGAGTTAATTAGACATATAAGGAAATACAACATCCAAGTGTCAACATATTTCAATAACATTTTTATTTTTCTAAATGATATAAGGAAATACATGAATAAACTAAATTTCTACAAAATACAGTATTTTTATAGTGTATTGACTTTTCCTTCAATCTTATACCCTCATTATTAACTAGCTTTAAGGTTTTAAAATTTTTACAATATGTAAGGTAATATAATATATACATTAGCAATTTTGAGTCAAATGCATTTAAATCTTAAAATATCAATATACCATATTTCATGTGTTTTATTAGAAATTAATTTTACTTTTACTTTAGATCCACATTCATTGTAAAAACAGTTTCTCTCTTTCTACATATTAGAACATCCTTCTATCTAAAATAATTATAAAGTACTAGTTGAGTTATATTTCCTGATCTTTATCCTTGCATTGCTTTACAATGAGGGAAATGTAAAGGTCACAAAATGAAAATGCCCTTTACTGTGAAGGAAAGAACAGTTTCCATAGAGACCCAAATAAGGTCTATAAATCAGAGTTCTTCAGACACATGGGGGAAGAGAAACCTTCCAATCTTGCATTTTGAATGTGAACTCTGATTAAACAAAACAGAACTGTTAACATATTTTGCTACTACTACATTACAGTGTCTTGAAGTTATTTTCTTTTTTTTAATTTTTATTGGTTATTTTGTTTATTTACATTTCAAATCTTATCCCCCTTGCAGGTTTCCTCTCCAAGAACCCCTCATCCAACATCCCTCTTCCTGCCTCCACCAGGGTGCTCCCCTACCCACATGACCACTACAACTTCACTGTCCTAGCATTCCCCTACACTGGGGCATCAGGCCTTCACAGGACCAAGGGCGTCCCTTCCCTTTGATGTTAGACAAGGCTATCCTCTGCCGTTTATGCAGCTGGAGCCATGGGTTCCTCCAAGTATATTTTTTGGATGGCAGTTTAGCCCCTGGGAGCTTATGAGTGGGGGGCAGGTCTGGTTAGTTGATATTGTTGTTCTTCCTATGAGGTTGCCAACTCTTTCAACCTCTTCAGCTCCTTCAGTCTTGCCCTAACTCTACCACTGGAGTCCCTGTGCACAGTCTCATGGTTGGCTGCAAATGTCTGCATTTGTATTGGTAAGGCTCTGGCTGAGCCTCTCAGGAGACATCTATCAGCTTGTTGATAGGCCCCTATCAACAAGCATGTCTTGGCATCAGCAATAGTGTCTGGGTTTAGTGGCTGCATATGGGATGGATCCCCAGGTAGTTCACTCTGTGGCCTTTCCTTCAGTCTCTGCTCCACTCTTTGTTCCCATATTTCCTTTAGACAGGAGCAATTCCGGGTTAAAATTTTGAAAAGGGTGGGTGGCCTCAACCCTTAACCAGAGGCTGAACCTAACCTCTGGATATGGTCTTTACAGTTTCTCTTTCCCCTTTGTTGAGTATTTCAGCTAATGTCAACACTACTGAGTTCTGGGAGCATCTTGATTTCCTAGCATCTGGGACTTTAGATTGGCTACCCCCAGTTCCTCATCCCACATTGCTACATGCCTCTGTTCAATTTCCTGAGATCTCCCCTGTCTCCTCCCACACCTAATCCTGCCCCCTTTTTTCTACCCCTCTCCTCTCTTCTCCCAAGTCCTGCCCACGCTCTACCTCCCATATTTTGTTCCCCCTTCTAAGAAGAACACATTGGTCTTCCTTCTTCTTGATCTTCATGTGGTCTGTAAGTTGTATCATGGGTATTCCGAGATATTTTCCTAATATCAACTTACCAGTGAGTACATACCATGTGAGTTTTTTTGTGACTTGGTTACCTCACTCAGGATGATATTTTCTAGTTCCATCCATTTGCCTGCGAATTTCATGAAGTCATTGTTTTTTTTAAGGCTGGGTAGTACTCCATTGTGTAAATGTATCCATTCCTCTGATGAAGGACATCTGGGTTGTTTCCAGCTTCTAATCTTATAAACAAGGCATCTACGAACATAGTAGAGGATGTGTCCTTATTATATGTTGGAGTATCTTCTGGGTATATACCCAAGAGTGGTATAGCTGGCAGCAACCCACAATTTTGGAAAAGATTTTTACCAACCCTACATCTGATAGAGGGCTAACATCCAATATATATCAAAAAATTAGACTCCAGAGAACCAAATAACCCTATTAAATTGGGGTACAGATCTAAACAGAATTGTCACCTGAGGAATTTTGCATGGCTGAGAAGCATTCAAAGAAATGTTCAACAATCCTTAGTCATCAGGGAAATGCAACTCAGAATGACCCTGAAATTCCACCTCATACCAGTTAGAACGGCTAAAATAAAAAATTCAGGTGACAGAACATGCTGGAGAGGATGTGGAGAAAGAGGAACACTCCTCCATTGCTGGTGGGATTGCAAACTGGTACAACCACTCTGGAAATAAATCTGATGGTTCCTCAGAAAACTGGACATGGTATTACCTGTGTATTGAAATTTTACATAATTTTTTTAAAAAATTAAATGTAACCTACTTCTAACATCTCTTTTTAAACCTGATAACATACCTTTCAGGGATTCAATAAAAATATATTTGTGGAATGGATATTTATTAGCCCAAAGCTGAAGGTACTGAGCAAATGTCACATGTATGCCCAGGAGAACACACTTGCTTCCCATGAGTCCCATGTGCAGTTGCTCAGAAGGTTGTTTGTTTTGAGCAAGTCAGTCATATTCTATTTCTATTTTCCATAAAAATATGTAAATTATAAAATGTTTTAGTACTAATACAATTTTTACAAACCATACTGTTATAAAATAGGTTATGAAATGAAATTTTATTCTTATATGTGAGTTTACTTGAACCCTTGATTAAAGTCAATCTGGGACAGATGCTTGCAGCCAACCATTGGACTGAGCTGGGGGTTCCCAATGGAAGATTGAGGGGAAGGACTGAAGGAGCTGAAGAGGTTTGCAAACCCATAGGAAGAACAACAATATCAAACAACCAGATCTCCCCCTCAGAGTTCCCAGGGAGTAAACCACCAACAAAAGAATACACATGGAGGGACTCATGGCTCCAGCTGCTTATGCAGCAGAGCATGGCCTTATGTGGCATCAAAGGGAGGGGAGGTCCTTGGTCTCGTGAAGGCTTGATGACCCAGTGAGGGGAAAACTAGGATGGTGGGGCAGGAGTGGTCATGTGGGTGGGGGAGCACCCTCATAGAGTAAGGGGGAAGGGAGGTGGGATGGGGATTCTCAGAGAGGAAACATTCAAGGGGGACAACATTTGAAATGTAAATAAACAAAATAACCAATAAAAGAGAAAAGATAAAAAGTCAGGCTGGGATGCTGTTTTACCTTCATACATAGTCTAATCTCAATCACTATAACTCAATGAGTTAATTGAAATATTGAAACTCTTCAGAAGAAATGCATTAATATGAACATGCACAGACTATGTTTATCATTATTCCCTAAATAACATGGTCTAAGGGTAACCTATTGTGCTTCTTTCTACCAAATGTTGTAAGCAATGTAATGATGAGCAGTCATGAACAAATTATATGCTCACATGAGACTGGTTTTTATAAAAGATACTCATCCATGAAAGTCATGGAGCTAATCAACCATGACACTGAGCAATTAAAATTTGTGTTTGTAACTGAAAAAAATTTCCAAGATTTCCAAAGATCTAAGAATATCAGCTGGTTCTGTAATCAAGAAGTGTAGTAAGATTGACAATTCAAACTTTGGAACGTATTTGTGTGGATATTACATATATACATATATCTGCATATATGTATGTGAATTGTGTGATTTGTATGTGATATATATACATATATATATGTATTATATAATACACATATATATCACATATATATAACATGTATATGTACATGCATATCACATATATGTACATAGATCCCTACACACATAGGTAACATATATCACATACATACATATATAGATAACACATATGTATATATTGCACACATTTATATATCACACATATATACATTTGTAATGCTGTATTGCAGTCACCCTATGGAATAATGTCACCCATACCTACTCCTTGAATCCTTTCCAGAGCAATCATAAAGAATGGAACCTGAACATGAAGGCATTTGTCATTTCTTTAATAAAAGTGTTTAAACAAAACACTCCAACTATTGGTTTTTGGCTACACTGAGGGATAAGAGAAGGGAAGCCTATATATGGCAAAAATAGTTATAAACATTCATAAAATATTTCAGTCATAAAAGACCAATTCGTTGGGTTTTGTACTTAAGAATGAAGTTATATGACACAAATTAAATAAAATCAAAAATAACAAATGAAGACTGTTTCTAGGGTAGGAGGGATAAAACATTTGTATCTTATATTTTCAAAAAGCTTTTATGTATCCAATGTGATTAATCCTACACATACTTGCATTGTTATATCTAATTTTAATCATTTCAGCTATATTTGAGTAATATAAAAACTTCAATATAACGGGGAAAACTTGAAAGACAAAAACAGTTGAAAAGCATGAGTGAACTGAGAGGAGAGAGCTGAAATACAGGACTCTGAGGGAGGAAGAGTCTGTAGCTCAAAAGTGTTAGAGTCCTGAAAATATTGATGGAGGGAAAGCAAGTCTGGTATGTACAGGGCTGAGGAAAAAATCATGGAAGTGATTGGCAAGTTGGTCAGCTTCCAGCACAAGAATTATTGTTATCTTTAGAATGGAAGATGTCAATTTACACTTATAGACCATTCCTTAACAGGAAAATGCATGACTATTTCAGCAGGGATTTTTGTCAAAAAGAGACACTGAAGCTTATTCCTAAAGTTTAGGTGCAACTCTCCAGAGACCTCAGGAAACTTGAAGGCATCAGTTTTTAAGGAACTGTGACAGTTGTCAGCATGCACTTAGCTCCTACTGATTAAGAGAGACAAAAATGAAAGATTTCCCAGGAGAGCATTATGGACACTCAAACAGAAAGAGTTCCATTCAGCAGACAGTGTCCACAATGAACCTGATCATATGCAACTCTTAGGGCTTATTTGACAATCCTTCATAGCCTAACTTTTGTCATTTTAATCTTCCAATAATCTGTTAATAGGTAAAATTTATCTTTACATACTGCTAATAATGAATATAATATTTAAGAACCCAAGTCAGAGGACCTTGGCCCTGTGAAGGTTCTATGCTCCAGTGTAGGAGAATGTCAGGGCGAGTAAGCAGGAGGGGGTGGGATGGTGAGCAGGGGAAGAGGGGAGGAAACAGGTGTTTGTTTTAGTTTTTAGGTTGTTTTATTTTATTTTATTTTTCTTTTTTTTGGAGGGGAACCTGGGAAAGGAGATAAGGTAAATAAATAAAATATCTAATAAAAAATAGAAAGAAAACATAAAAATCAAGTTTATCAAAAGCATAATCTACACTTCAACTCATAGAACCAAAATATAAAATGCAGAAAATTAAAAATTACTAAATCTCATAAATCTATAGATTTACTAAAATAAACTTTATTTAAAATACAGTCATATGGAGAAGGATAGCCTTAATAGAATGTCTTGTCAGAAATTTAATTAACACATAAAAATTACTAGGTGAAACTAGACACCTTGATATTTATAACATTTGATTTTAAGTCATTAGATATATGCACTAACACCACTGAATTTGTAACATCATACTGCTCCTGTTCAAAGAGAACAAATTTCACACTAAACAGATACTCTTTCAGTGTAAAGGAAATGCACCATAAATTTTATGCCACAATATAGAATAAAATGTAGCCAATATTTCAAACTTCTGAGGGAAAGTCAATTCTAACTCACAAGCTGTTATTTATATAAATCATTAATCAATTTATAATCAGTGAGAAGTGACCAAGTCTGTCAAATGTGAAAGCATTCCCATCTTCTTCTTTGTGATGGTTATAAAAGAAAAACAAGTTCCATATTGAATGCCAGGAAAAGCATACCAGAAAAATAAAACTTCCCAGGAACAAAAGATTATAAAAACATTTTCTTATATAAAAATAATTCTGTCTCATTATAAGAGAGGACATATTTATCATTCAACCACAGTATTTTACATTATCAGCTTATACTTATGAAGAAATTTTTGGCAGATCATGGAAAAATAACTGATTATTGTTGTGCCTGTTCAGGATCTTGTACCCCAAAAGAACACCAAGGAGTTAATCACACTAGGGTCTTTTTATTCTAGTTAGAGCTTGGTCTCACTACAGACCCTGATAGCAGCATGGGAGGGTGAAGTCAGAGCTCAGTTACAAGCAAACATTTATAGAGGCAAATAAACAAGTAAGGGGGTATTCAGCTTGGCATACTTCTGACTGGAGAGCTATTGTGAAATTTGCTGCCTTTTAAAACGATTGGCTGGAGCTGGAAGCCAAACTATTAGCTTTTATAAGTAAATATCTTTAGGTACAACTGTAATTTATGTTTTCCTCCTGATTGGTAGTTGTTAGGGAAACTATTGCTAGTTACAGGCTTGTTGGTTAAATCCAGTTCAACCTTACGTCAGGATCTCTAAGATGCAGCCTGAACCCAAGATGGAGTGGTCTGATCTCTCAATAAAACTACCTTATTACTATGATTTATGTGTTTTTTCAAGATGATGTAAATGACAATTTGTTATTGACCATAATATAAATAAAATTAATAAAGCAAATAAAAATGACAGATAAAATATTCAAAACTTATTAACACATTGAAAGTTTCAAACAAATTGTTGATTATCACCAGAGGACCAAAATCAACAGCTTTATTAAATAAACACAGAATAAAGATAATAGAAAAATGAAAGGAAATTGAAATTACAAATAAAGTTATTATAGCATACTGGACTTCATATATCTTAATAAGATTAGCCGTGGTTGAAATGAGGAAGGAGATAAGCTAAGTTCAGGTGTGCATGTAAAGGCATCACTGGTTCCTTTGGGAGCCAACTGTTGCTAATGGATATTGCAAAAGTGCTTTTACATAGTAAGTATAATCCTATTAACATGACACTAAAAATGAGTCATAATTTATTAATACACTATTTATCAATGTTCCTCTTGGATCAGTTAACAAATTAAGTACTTAGGATGGAAAATCAAAAATGCATATTTATCAGCCTTGAAATATTGCAAACTCTGCAAAAGAAGTCTCTGATATAAGCATATAAATTAAAACATGATGGAGTCATTTCCAAGGTGAATCAAAAGGGTAGCTGGGAGACAGATTTTAGGATAACACAAAATAAGACTCGACTGAAGTGATCAAAATTTGACTTGAAATTTTATGTGACAGAAATCTCATGAAACACACTGCGTAAACTAAATGGAAACATGAATGGTTACACATCCTCCACCATGCTTTCCCTGCTGTGATGGACTAAAACTTCTTCCTGTTAATTCATATTGTTGTTCGTCCTAAGGGGCTGCAAACCCCTCAGCTCCATTGGTCCTTTCTCTAACTCCTTCACTGGGGACCTTGTACTCATATCAATAGATGGCTGTGAGCCTCTACATCTGTATTAGTCAGGTACAGTCAGAGCCTCTTAGGAGATAGCTATATTTAGGCTGGCTTGTCCTTCTTTCAGTCTCTGCTCCACAGTTAATCTCTGCAACTCCTTCCGTGAGTATTTGGTTCCCCCTTTTAAGAAGGAATGAAGTGTCCACCTTTTAGTCTTCCTTGTTCTTGAGTTTCTTGTGGTTTGTGGGTTGTTCTACCTGTATTCCAAACTTCTGGGCTAATAACCACTTATCAGAGAGTGCATACCATGTGTGTTCTTTTGTGATTGGGTTACCTCACTTAGGATGATATTCTGCACCCTCAGAGCTCCCAGGGTCTCAACCACCAACCAAGGACTGCACATGGTGGGTCTGATTGTTCTGGCAGCATGTGTATAGTAGAGGATTGCAAATTCGATCATCAATAGGAGGAAAGGAGCTCGGCCCTGTGAAGGTTCTGTGCCCCAGTGTAGGGGAATGCCAGGGCCAATAAGTGGGAGAGGGTGGGGTGGCAGGCATTGGGACGGGGGAGGCAACAGGGGTTTGTTCTTGTTGTTTTTGTTTGTTTGTGTGTTTTTTGGAGGGGAAACTGGGAATGGAGAAATTTACATGTAAATAAAGAAAATATCTAGTCTAAAAAATACTTCTTCCTGTATGATGGTGCTATTCCAGTTCAGTCACAACTAGAAGAAAGTAACTGATACTTGTTATTTAATAATTTAAACAAGGTAAAAGGCCAGTCACCTGAGCTCTCCTCCAAAATGGCTCTGCTAAACAAAACAAAACCAACCCACCAATCAAACAAAAACATTACTAAACCCAACCTTCAGGGTAGGTGGAAGCTGTCTTTAGCACCCTTCTGTAGGTAGGTTGTCTTGAATGAGTGAGGCATTGAAATCCAGCTACTCAAAAAAAAAAAAAAGAAGGAAAGAAAGAAAGAAAGAAAAAAGCTTGAGTAACTTGAATATTTTTTCAGTGATTTTTCTCCACTGTTTACCAAACTGCCCAATACAGGATGATACTCTTTGTGTGGAAACAATGATGAAACACTCTGTAACTTTGTAAAGTACATGTAAGAAGGCAATGTCTAAGAATGGAAAAATTCAACATGTTTTGTGAAAGCATCACCCATAGTTAGTGTTGGGATGACACTTTACCTCAATTAACCAAAATCACTTACTTAAATTTACTAAGAACACTGAACTTAGAAGGAAATTATCTTTTTCTGTGAAACAGGTATGTTCATTTTAGGATTTATAACAATGGCCATTATTTCCCAAGCTGGAAATTAACAAACCTCTAATGTGTGATATCTTCTCTTTCTCTAACAAAAGTTCTACAAAAGAGATGAACTAGGTTACTAAATGATTTGTTAAACTGTCCAGAAATTTATATGGTCTTATATCTTTACTTATGATATTTTGGATTATTATTTTATAATAAGACACACATAATGTGAGATCTATATTCAATAAAATTTGTTTGTAGCATAATGTCAGTTCTTAGTATGATGCTGCATGGTTTTGCAGAATTTGTTCTTAACCTGTACAAAACTAAACACTAACTCATTTCTCCCAATAACAGACTTTGATGGCCACAATTCTAATGTATATACTAATGAATTTATTATTTTAGATAACTGACCAGGGTATTATTTCTAGTCTTAAAAAATTGTACACTGCACTCATGTGCTACACTGTCCTTAGTTCTTTCTGTGTAACAGCAAAATGTTGACAACATTGCTTCTGTAGCTAATATGTGGAGAGATTTAATCAGGAAGGGATGTTAAATACTGTTGTATATTTCTCTTCATTGATTTAAAAGATCATGTTCTTCCATTTTCTATTGCTGTGTTTCATTTATTGGTACACATGTGCCCTTTCATCCCCAGAGAAATCTATCTAACCATCCTATATGAAGGGTGAGGTTCTCTAGTATTTTTCTGAAATTTCTGATCCTGGTACTAGAGTACCAATGGGATCACAGAATTGGTTTGGAGAAGCTTGTTTATAACTTGCAACAAATTAAGAGTTTTTGAAAAGGTCAGTAGCTTCGGTAACAAACCATCCAGATTTCTTGCTACCCTGACTGACTGTCTGCAGAGCCTGACTTGTTTCAACCCAGTACATGAAGCTGTAGCTGATTTAAGTTATTATCACCACTGTTGCACTGAGTGAAGAGGATGACATTTTTAGCTCCTTCACCCTATGTTCAATCTCTACTTTATCTTCTTTTTTTTTCTTTTGTTTTTATGGTTTCTGTGATTTCAAACTGCAACTT